>NC_135822.1:75522702-75854387 GCF_964213995.1 Mustelus asterias
CTTACTCGTAATAAACCTGAAGCATGATGAGCTACCCATTCCCTGCCTCTTACTCTCTCTCTCTGCCTCTCTCTCTCTGCCTCTCTCCCTGCCTCACTCTCTCTGCCCCTCGCTTTCTCTCTCTCCCTGCCTCTCTCTCTGCCTCTCACTCACTCTCCCTCTCTCTCTCTCTCCCTGCCTCTCTCCCTGCCTCACTCTCTCTGCCTCTCGCTTTCTCTCTCTCGCTACCTCTGCCTCTCAATTTCTCTCTCTGCCTCTCACTCACTCTCTCTCTCTCTCTCTCTCCCTGCCTCTTTCTCTCTTTCTGCCTCTGGCTCTCTCTCTCCTTGGCTCTCTCTTTCTCTCTCTGCCTCTGGCTCTCTCTCTCCCTCTCTCTCGTTCTATCTCTCTCTCTCACTCTCTTTCTCTCTTGTTCTCTTTCTTTCTGTCTGTCTCTCTCTCGCTCTCTTTCTCTCTTGCTCTCTGGCACACTCTCGCTCTCTTTCTCTCTGTCTCCCCCTCTCTCTCTCTCTGTCTCTCTCTCTCTCTCTCTCTATCTCTCCCTCTCTCTCTGTCTCTCTCTCTCTCTCTCTGTCGCTCTCTTTCTCTATTGCTCTCTTTCTCTCTCTGTCTCCCTCTCGCTCTCTTTCTCTCTCGCTTTCTTTCTCTCTCGCTCTCTTTCTCTCTCGCTCTCTTTCTCTCTCGCCTCTTTCTCGCTCTCTTTCTCTCTCGCTCTCTTTCTCTCTCATCTCTTTCTCGCTCTCTTTCTCTCTTGCTCTCTTTCTCTCTCTCTGTCTCTCTCTCTCTATCTCTCTCTCTGTCTCCCTCTCTCTCTCTCTCGCTCTCTTTCTCTCTGTCTCTCTCTCTCTCACGAGGGTTAGGGGGCCTTACACCCTGGGTTTTATTTATCCACTCTTGGCTGTGTTCCTCTAGGTCCACCTCTCTCTCAGAGGTAAATGCTGCTCCTCTTTTTGCCGACTCTTTTTGCCGACCCAAAGTGATTTGCAGAGGAACCTTTGGATAGCTCCTATTCAGGTGACATCCTGAGGATAGGATGACTCACTGACTCTTGCTATTGGCCAAGGCTTCATGCTGTTGGAGGGTAAAAACTCTTCCCCTCTCTTCGTTCCTCGCAGGTCAGTACCTGACAGAGATGATTGAGGCAGAAGGCCAGCAATACGGTTTTGAACTGGCCTTTGTGTGGAACAGAAACCAGAGAAAGATGGAAGGGAAAGTCCGAAAGGAACTGCAGCTGGAGGATCTGAACAAGTTTGTTGCAAGGTGAGTGATCTGCCTTTCACACGAGTGGAATGGTATATCCCCAGCTGGAATATTGTGGCCAATGTGGGAGCAACATCACACCTTGAGAAGGATATCATTGGACAGAGTGTATAGAAGAGTTAGCAGAATGAGCGGGGCTGAATGTTGAGGATAACTGGGCTGACAGCAGAGTGAAAGATGGAGGGAAGAAATGTTCTGTGGACTGAGTTTGGAAGAGCAGACTGTTCCTGCAGTGACGCACGGGGCTGAAAGAGGTCTGAAGATGTTGCTTCATTGGCAGGTCAACCTGCCAAGAACATTCTGTCCTCAGCACCTGGGAAGTAAAGGGGCAAGGGGGTGGCAAACCTACTGTCCTGTTTGGGTGGCGTTTGTGACATGTCATTGTCACTGTGTCCCTTCCTGGAGCAAGGATAGTCCAGCTCGAGCTCTGTCTCAGATTCTTTCCAATGAGGCTTCACCGGGTATTGGAAAGGTAGCGAGGGAATAGCTTCCTGTTGGATGAATTCCTCATTGTGGAGGAATGATTATTGGCTGTTTCTCTTCTCCAGATGTGCTGACCTCATTGTCGAAGTTGCCCACCCTCAGATAATAAAGGAGTTTGGAGAGGAGTTCCTCAAACATGCAGATTGTATGGTAAGTTTGCCATTGAAGCTCACTCATGCCTCCCAATGGAGCCAATAAAAGTACATTATCTGAGTGGAGTGGGAGGTCGGGGGAGATGCAGAGAAAACTCTGTTCCTCATCGAAACCCTCGCCTCCAGTTCCTCAAAGAGCATCCTACTGATGACCACATCAATCTGGAGGATCTTGGCCAAGCAGAAACATCACAAAGGGCAGGATTGAAGAGGCAGATTGGGCTCAAAGTGGAGAGATTAGGATGAGTGATGGAAAGCTCCGTCTATAAGGTGGAGTTTTAAAGAGGGAGGTGAAGTGGAGGAGAGGGATTAAGGGAAGGAATTCCAGACAATGGTCCGGATTTTACTCCCTCACTCATCCCGAAACTGTAAAATCTTGCCCGAGTTCAACGGATCTTCCCATGCTCCCTCCGCCCCTCGCCCACTCCGATTCCCGTGGCGGGCGGAATGGGAAAATTCCGGCCAATGGCTTTCAATCAAATGGTGACACAGCTGTCCACATGGGGCAAGGGAGGAGGGAGGCAAGGACCTCTCAGTAAGTGCTTTAAGCATTGACCCTCCTGAACCGGACTGAGACTGCCTATTAGATACTGCCAGCCTTCACATGACACTGACAACCCAATCCAATTCAGACAAAGAGCAAAGCAAGGCTGAAAGAATGACAGGAGGAAGTATCTGCTGGTGTGACCTTACTGGGAGTGGATGAACAGTGAGTGATTATTGCCACTAGCTGGGAATCCGTACCGATAGGACACACACACTGAGCAATGGAGGGGAAAGTTAGAAGCAGTCTTGGCACAGGCAATTACAGGACCAGAAGATGTCAAACAAGGCTTTAAAGATTGGGAGCATAGAGGGAAAAAAAATAGACAGATCATGTGAAACATCCAGCACAAGTGTCGGCAAATAGAGAGCAAGACCTCATCTTTTCTTTATTCATTCCTGAGACATGTGTGTCGCTGGCTGGCCAGCATTTATTGCCCATCCCTAGTTGCCCCTTGAGAAGGTGGTGGTGAGCTGCCTTCTTGAATCGCTGCAGTCCACATTCTGTGGGTTGACCCACAGTGCCGTTAGGGAAGTAATTCCAGGATTTTGACCCAGCGACTGTGAAGGAACAGCGATATATTTCCAAGTCAGGATGGTGAGTGGCTTGGAGGGGAACTTGCAATCTTCCAATTTGGCACGTTACAGCCTTCTGGACCTGACGTTGATTATGTTCAACAACTTTAGACTGTGGAAGTATCTCTCCACCTTGCCCTGTTTTTTTTTTAATACAATTTTTATTGTCCCAATGCAACCCCCCTCTCCCAGAGGGCCATCTGAGACTTGTTCCTCAGTATTGCCTTCTCTAAACACTCACCTCTGTTCTCCTATTCACACATTCTGCTATCTAACCTTCATGCCACTGTCAGTACCTGTACTGTCCTTTACAGTGCCATTAACATTTCCTTTGCCTTGTGCTCTGAACATCTCTCTGAGCTCACACCTATCACTGACCTTCTGTTTTACTTCACCTGCACCACCCTCTCTCCAACATAATCCATCACATTTCTCCCTCTCTTTAGCTCTGACGAAGGGTCATCCAGACTCGAAACGTTGGCTGTATTCTCTCTCCACAGACGCTGTCAGACCCGCTGAGATTTTCCGGCAGTTTCTGTTTTTTATTTCAGATTCCACCATCTGCAGTATTTTGCTTTAATCTGAGACGGGACAGGTTTTGGGGTGCTGTCCTGGCTGCTGAATTACTGCGTTTCCCATTATTTTCCACACTGGAATCATTCTTTCCCGGCACACAGGTGGGTTCTCCAACAGCATTTGCTGAACAGGAAGTGGACACCAAATGTCGAGAGGCAGCACGGAGGTACGGACACACACTCTACATACCCAGCGGGGCACTCTGGGGGGCAGAAGATATCCAGAAAATGGCCAACAGAGGAACATTGAAGGTGAGCAGTCCTGGGCTACGAGGACTAGGCAGTGTTCCTGAATAGGGTCAAAGAGACATGTATACTTCCCGAGTACTCCAAGCACCGGTCTCACCAGGTTAGAGGGTGCAAAGAATACCCTGAGTGAATTGAGAGGGAGAACATGATCTGAACAGGGAGGGGTGGAGTAACAGAGTATGTGGGAGGATGGGGACCGGGATGGACAACAGTGTGTGTGAGAGGTTGGGGGCCTAGTCTCCAGTCAGCTTGGACACCCCCACCCCTCCTCTGGACTTGCTGGTGTGTAATGGCCACCTCATGTTGAAAGGACTCACACACAGGCACCTCCCACTCCTTAAAATGAAGTTCACCAACTGAGACATCATGGAAACCCCAACAGTTTCAGACCAGACTGGCTTCCTGTGTAACTATCGACAAGATACACTGCAGCAATTCACCAAAGATTCAATCCCTCCACCACGACGCTCAGTAGCAGCAGTGTGTACTATCTACAAGATGCACTGCAGCAATTCACCAAAGATCCTTAGACAGCACCTTCCAAACCCATGACCACTTCCCTCTAGAAGGAGAAGGGCAGCAGATACCTGGGAACACCACCTGCAAGTTCCCCTCCAAGTAGCTGGAGAGTTACCCCCAGTGCTGTCTCCACAAGATCCTGCAAATCCATTGGTGATATAGACACACCAACCACAGTGTTCTCACTCAGGCTAACATCCCCAACATGGAAGCACTGACCACCACTGACGCCATCAGCCCTGCTGGGCTGGGCCACATGCATGAGACTCCTGAAGCACTCAACTCGACACGGCAGGCCAGCCCCAGGAGGGCAGATGAAACCCTCGCAGCCTCCTTGAAAAAGTGCATCATTCTCACTGGGAATCCCTGGACCAAACTCGCCCAACGTGTCGGAAAAGCATCCGGGAAGGAGCTGAACACCTGGGGTTTCATCGCTGAGAACAAGCTGAATCCAAGCGCCAACAATGGAAGGAGCACATGGCACCCCGGGCGCCCCTGCCACCCATTGCAGCAACCACCGTGCGCCCACCTGTGACAGAGAGTGTTGGTCACACATCGGACTCCACATCAATGGAGAAACCATTTTCACTGCGGAAACAAATCAACCTCAACCCGGGGGAACGGCCCAAGGAGAAGCAGGCGGGGAATTGGGATTACAGTGTGTGAGGGTGTGTGTGTATGTGTGTGTGAGGGTGTGTGTGAGGGGGGGTGTGTGAGGGGGTGTGTTGTGTGTGTGAGGGTGTGAGTGTGTGAGGGAGTGTGTGAAGGTGTGTGTATGTGAGGGTGTGAGTGTGTGAGGGAGTGTGTGAAGGTGTGTGTATGTGAGGGTGTGTGTGTGTGAGGATGTGTGTGAGGGTGTGTTTGAGGGTGTGTGTGTGTGAGTGAGGGTGTGTGTGTGTCTGTGTGTATGAGGATGTGTGTGAGGGTGTGTGTGTGTGAGGGTGTGTTTGAGGGTGTGTGTGTGTGAAGGTGTGTGTGAGGGTAGGGAGTTGAATGGGGTACTGATAGGCTGGCCTTGGTCCGCCTGGCCAATCACACAGCTCAGCATTGACGAGTGAAGCCCCATTGGACAGCACTGAGCGGTCAAGGGGAACTGGTAGTTGACCTTTGCCCTTTCCCACAGGCCCTGAAGGTGACAATGAGCAAACATCCGGACAGCTTCATGTTGCGGGGAGAGCTGCAAGAGCTGAAGGAGAGGGTGAAGGGCCAGCGGGCAGTGCTGTACGATGGGCCAGTGAGGAACCTGTGCCCCCTTGCTCCAAACAATGTCAACACCATGGCAGCTGCAGCGATGGCCGGGCACAACCTGGGCTTTGAGCAGGTGCAGGGCTGCCTGGTGGCCGACCCCAGGTAGGTGCTGCTTCTGGGTGAGTGAACGCTTTACTCAGAGACATTGCAGCAAAGGAAACCTTCCAGTCTGACTAACACCCATTGCCAACGAAAATAATTGGATTCACACCATTGCTCATGAAGCATTTAAACAAAACCATTCATATGAATAACAATAATCACTTTCTGAGTGAGCTGGACCTGGCAAGATTATCAGTCAATCCATACTTCCAGCTGCCTGTCGAATCCTGAACTGTCTCCCCTGCTCATAACTTGTTTTTAAAACATCTTTCATAAGATATAGGAGCAGAAGTAGGCCATTCTGCCCATCGAGTCCGCTCTATCATTCAATCATGGCTGATATGCCATGGGAGCAGCATGATGGGGCGACATGGTAGCACAGTGGTTAGCACTGCTGCCTCACAGCTCCAGGGACCCGGGTTCGATTCCCGGCTCGGGTCACTGTCTGTGTGGGGTTTGCACATTCTCCCCATGTCTGCGTGGGTTTCCTCCGGGTGCTCCGGTTTCCTCCCACAGTCCAAAGATGTACAGGTTAGTTTGATTAGCCATGCTAAATTGCCCCTTAGTGTCAGGGGAACTAGCGGGTTAAATATTGGGGCTACAGGGATAGGACCTGGGTGGGATTGTGGTCGGTGCAGACTCGATGGGCTGAATGGCCTCCTTCTGCACTGTAGGATTCTATGATATGCTTCTCATTCCCATTTTTCTACCTTCTCCCCGTAACCCTTCAACCCATTCCCAATTAAAAATCTGTCTAACTCCTCCTTAAATTTACTCAGTGTCCCAGCACCCACCGCACTTTGGGGTAGCGAATTCCACAGATTCACAATCCTTTGGGAGAAGTAGTTTCACCTCAACTCTGTTTTAAATTTGCTGCCCCTTATTCTAAGACTATGATCTCTCATCCCAGAATGCCCCACAAGAGGAAGCATCCGCTCCACGTCTACTTTATCCATATCTTTTATCATCATGTGTACACCTCAATTTGATCTCAATCTCCTCAATCTCAACCTCAATCTCCCCTCATTCTTCTCAATTCCAGAGAGTATCAGCCTAAACTGTTCAACCTCTCTTCATACGACAAACCCCTCATCTCTGGAATCAATCGATCCTTCAATCCCTTATCTTCCTAATCAATTGCTTCAGTTCGACACAATCTGACTGAACAGTGAACCCCGATCCTTACTAGAACCAGAGGGCACAACCTCAGGCTAAAGGGACGGTCCTTTAAAACAGAGAGTGGTGAATCTGTGGAACTCTTTGCTGCAGAAGGCTGTGGAGGCCAGGTCATTGAGTGTCTTTAAGACAGAGATAGATAGGTTCTTGATGAATAAGGGGATCGGAGTTATGGGGAAAAGGCAGGAGAATGGGGGTGAGAAAAATATCAGCCATGATTGAATGGCGGAGCAGACTCGATGGGCCTATGTCTGCTCCTATGGTCTTATGGTCTTCCGCTGAAGACAGTGCAAGAAATTCATGAACTATCAAAGATTCATCTTTCCATCAGCCTCAGCAACTGTCCTTTCCAATGTGAGCCCCTCGCGTCCATTCTGTAGACTGATGTCCTTGTCTGGTCAGCGTGTAGACTTGGCCATCAGAAAGTTAACACAAAACAGCAGCAACACACAGTGCCTTTAACATGGGAAATGTCCCAAGGTGCTACACAGTGTTAGCAGCCAACCTTGTCACTGAGACACACGAGCGGATATTGGAAGAAGGATTCAAACACTGGATCGGAGATTGTTGAGGAGAGTAGAAAGGTGCAGAGGTTTCGGGAGGGAATTCCAGGATTTGGAATTCAGCAGGCAGTGAAAGGAAGAGTGCAGTGAAGGGAATCCGAGATTTTCCCAAGTCCGGAATTGGAGATTAGGAGGCTTGCGGGGCAGGGTGGAAATCAGGAGAAGCGAGACTTCTCATCAGGGGAAGAAGTTACATTTTGAGACAGGAGCAGGAACCAATATCATTCAGTGGTTACAATGCGTAACACATGAAAAGGACGTGTGTCAGAATATTAGCAGCAGAGCTCTCAATAAGAACACCATTGTGGAGGGTCAAAGATAGGATACAGACCAGGAATCATCAAATCTGCTGCTAACAGCGTGGGTGATCACTTTGGCAGCCTATTAATTGAAGCAGTAGCAGTGGACACTCACTCTCCTTTATCCCTGTAAAGATTAAAGATGAATTCAAGGCAACAAAATCATCTAAAAATAAAATCTGAAATCATAGAATCCCTACAGTGCAGAAGGAGGCCATTCTGCCCATCGAGTCTGCACCCACTCTCTGACAGAGCATCTTACCCAGGCCCTCTCCCCCACCCTATCCTCATAACCCCACACATGCCCAATCTATCTAACCTTGTGGACGACATGGTGACACGGTGGTTAGCACTGCTGCCTCACAGTGTCAGGGTCCCATGTTCAATTCCCGGCTTGGGTCACTGTCTGTGTGGAGTTTGCACATTCTCCCCGTGTCTGCGTGGGTTTCCTACGGGTGCTCCGGTTTCCTCCCACACTCCAAAACTATGCAGTTTAGGGGGATCGGCCATTCTAAATTGCCCCTTAGTGAACTGGGATGCATAGATTACAGGGATTAGTGGGCTAAATACGTGGGGATAGAGCCTGGGTGGGACTGTTGTTGGTACAGACTTGATGGGCCGAATGGCCTCCTTCTGCACAGTAGGGATTCTATGATTCTACGAACCTATACTTCTTGGAACACTAAGGGTGAATTTAGCATGGCCAATCTACCTAACCCACACATCGTTGGAGTGTGGGAGGAAACCGGAGCACCCGGGAGAAACCCACGCAGGCACAGGGAGAACGTGCAGACTCCACACAGACAGTGTGGAGCCGGGAATCAAACCCGGGTCCCTGCTGCTGTGAGGCAGCAGTGCTAACCACTGTGCCACCGTGTTACCAATGGTCACTGTGCCGTCTATATTGGGTCAGGTGTCCCACATGCTTGGCAGCATGGGTTCTTCACCCAGCGACCCTTTATCGGAGTGACCTCCTGCCATGGTGCAGTGAGGCTGAAACTGGAGCCTATACTGGAGGGATTTTCAAATCTCTCTGAATTGAACCTTCTGATAATTTGAGCTTTCTCCTGCCCCTGCAGTCTATTGAATTTTCACATTGTGGATATCGAAGTAACTGGTCCAGTGAACAAGTCTTCAGGCCATGAATTCAGAGTGAAGACCAGCCGGAAGAATCCCGCTCCCCGGGGGGAAGTGACAGGCATGGCAACCTATTCTTCATTCTGGAGCAGCGTGCTCAGTAAGTACAGGATTGCACCTCACTCTCAACACTTTGACTCATGACAGGATAAACCTTTCCATCCGTTTTTCATTAGCCTGTACAAGATCTGATCTTATAACAAAGAAATACGGCGGAAGTTGCATTTATATGTGTGAGGAGAGATTGACCAGGTTAGGATTGTTTTCACTGGAGTTCAGACGAATGAGGGGGAATCTCATAGAGATTATAAAATTCTAACAGGACTGGACAGGGTAGATGCAGGGAGGATGTACCCGACGGTGAGGGAGTCCAGAACCAGGGGTCACAGTCTGAGGATTCAGGGTAGACCATTTAGGACAGAGGTGAGGAGAAGTGTGGAACAGACAATGAGCTCTTTGATGTGTGATGGGCGTTTTATATGAGCTACTGGGATTTAGTGAGCATCTTCAGTGAGTTAAGGTCTGGAATGTGTTCCCTGAATCAGATTCAGGTGGATTCTCAGAAAGACAATTGGACTCCTGGTTGAAGCAAACTGATTGACAGAACTGTGGGTAAAGAACTGGAACAAAATTTAACAGCTGTCTCATTGAGACAACACAAACACGACTGGCCAAACAGCCTTGTTCAGTCAGGTAAGATTTTACAATTCTACAAGACACTTCCACAGGAGGAAACTGATTCAACACAAAACCACGTAAAGAGATGTTAGACCTGGCATCTAAAAGATTGTAACATAGAAACTAGAAGCAGGAGGCCATTCGGCCCTTCAAGCCTGCTCTGTCATTCATTTTGATCGTGGCTGATCATCAAATTCAATATCCTGATTCCCCCCTTCCCCCCATATCTCTTGATCCCTTTAGCCCCAAGAGCTATATCTAATTTCTTCTTGAAATCAGACAATGTTTTGGCCTCGACTACTTTCTGTGGGAGTGATTTCCACACATTCACCGGCCTCTGGGTGAAGAAATTTCTCCTCACCTCAGTTCTAAAAGGTTTACCCCTTATCCTCAAACTGTGACCCCTAGTTCTGGACTGCCCCACCATTGGGAACATTCTTTCTGAATCTACCCTGTGTAACGCAGATACAGTTTCATTCAGGGAAAGCTTTCGGTTCAGCTAAGCTGCTTGTCCACAGTGTAGATCCGTGATACATTTCTTGGTGCGTGTTATCTGCTGAGTTGGAACCCGTTCAGCTTCCAACGTCCCACTATCCATCTCCATGTCAGTGACCTGTTCCACCAGCTCCTCTAGCGCTCTGTCTTCTCCTCATAGAATCCTACAGTGCAGAAAGAGGCCATTCGGCCCATCGGGTCTGCACCAACCACAATCCCACCCAGGCCCCATCCACATATCCCCACATATTTACCCATTAACCCCTCTAACCTATGCATGCGGGACACTAAGGGGCAATTTAGCATGGCCAATCAACCTAGCCTGCACATCTTTGGACTGTGGGAGGAAACCGGAGCACCTGGAGGAAACCCACGCAGACACGGGGAGAATGTGCAAACTCCACACAGACAGCGACCCGAGCCGGGATTCGAACCCAGGTCCCTGGAGCTGTGAAGCAGCAGTGCTAACCACTGTGCTACCGTGCCGCCCCTGTTATTGTCCCGAATAGCAAAGGGAATTCTGGAATAATATTCCAAAGGGACGCCAGCAGACTGAGGAGATGGATTTTAATGAGTGCAGAATAATTAGGAGCAAGGTCAGACTCCAACCCGGTATCCTCAGGCTGGCCGCGTGTGATCATTCATTGTTTAAACAGTCTCTGCTGCCCTCTGCTGTAAGAAGTCTCACAACACCAGGTTAAAGTCCAACAGGTTTATTTGGTAGCCAAAGCCACTAGCTTTCGGAGCGCTCGCTGCTCCTTCGTCAGGTAAGTGGGAGTTCTGTTCACAAACAGGGCATATAAAGACACAAACTCAATTTACAAAATAATGGTTGGAATTAGAGTCTTCACTCGCCCTCTGCTGGAACAGACGGGACTCAAGTTTTTTATGCCAGGTTTTTGACAATTACGTGAGAGGTGATCACATATTTAACTGTGCACAGAATAATATCGACGGATTGATGGAGAAAGCAGCAATCTCAGAATCGAATCGTGCAAGCCAGCTTTTTGTCCAGACAGGTGCAGAATTGCAGTTTGTACATTTCTGGCTCAGTAAAGCGATGAAACTAAGTTGGGGGAAAGGCTGGGATGCCCACGGTAACATATAGATTCAGAATGTCATAGAGGTTTACAGCATGGAAACAGGCCCTTCGGCCCAACTTGTCCATGCCGCCCTTTTTTTTAAAAACCCCTAAGCTAATCCCAATTTCCCGCGTTTGGCCCATATCCCTCTATACCCATCTTATCCATGTAACTGCCTAAACGCTTTTTAAAAGACAAAATTGTACCCACCTCTACTACTACCTCTGGCAGCTTGTTCCAGACACTCACCACCCTCTGTGTGAAAACATTGCCCCTCTGGACACTTCTGTATCTCTCCCCTCTCACCTTAAACCTATGCCCTCTAGTTTTAGACTCCCCTACCTTTAGGAAAAGATCTTGACTATTTAGCCGATCTATGCCCCTCATTATTTTATAGACCTCTATAAGAAAAAAGTCCCAGTCTAAGTCCCAATGTCTTTCTCCATTCTCAATAAAAGCCTCTGTGAGCTCATTCTCCATCACTGACTGACTGGATGTTTGGATTGAAATGCTTGATGATCAACTGAAGGTGCTACTTGACTTGCTGTAATCAGCTGAGCTTTGCCATGAGGCACTGACTGGAAGCTGCTACCACACATTCATTTCCTAATAGAGTATAAAAGAAATGCTGCACTTATTCAGCTCATTACTGCGGCTCTCATGCTCCCAGGGGACCTATCAGGAATGCAAGTTGCTTTGATCCATTTGTTGAATCGCTAACATTTTCCATCCCCTTGCTGCCTTTCTCCTAGATTGTAAAGGTCACGGAGGAAGACTCTTTCTGTGCTGAGGAGTCCTCCAGTACATGGGTTCTGAAGGAACTGAACCATCGGTCAGGCCCTGGGAAGAATGGCTAAAGAATGAATAAAGTGCCACTGCAAACCATGTCTGATTGCTCTCTCAGATCTGTCACACTGCGGGAGGGTACATTTCTAAAAGTAATTTATTTTATTCGTCACAAGTAAAAACAGAAGAACATAAGAAATAGGAGCAGGAGTAGGCCATCTGGCCCTTCGAGCCTGCCCCGCCATTCAACAAGATCATGGCTGATCTGAAGCGAATCAGTTCCACTTATCCCCTTATCCCCTAATTCCCTAACCGATCAGAAAACTATCTACCCGTGATTTAAACATATTCAACGAGGAAGCCTCCACCACTTCAGTGGGCAGAGAATTCCAGAGATTCACTACCCTCTGAGAGAAGAAGTTCCCCCTCAACTCTGTTCTGAACCGGCCCCCCCTTATTTTGAGGCTGTGCCCTCTAGTTCTGGTTTCCCTTCAAAGTGGAAAGAATCTCTCCACCTCTACCCTATCCAGCCCCTTCATTATCTTATATGTCTCTATAAGATCACCCCTCAGCCTTCTAAACTCCAACGAGTACAGACCCAATCTGTTTAATCTCTCCTCATAAGCTACACCCCTCATCTCCGGTATCAACCTGGTGAACCTTCTCTGCACTCCCTCCAAGGCCAATATATCCTTTCGCAAATAAGGGGACCAAAACTGCACACAGTACTCCAGTTGCGGCCTCACCAGTGCCTTGTACAGTTGCAGCAAGACCTCCCTGCTTTTATATTCTATCCCCCTCGCGATAAAGGCCAACATTCCATTCGCCTTCTTGATCACCTGCTGCACCTGCAGACTGAGTTTTTGCGATTCGTGCACAAGGACCCCCAGGTCCCTCTGCACAGTCGCACGATGTAATTTTTCTCTATTTAAATAATATTCCAATTTACTATTATTTCTTCCAAAGTGGATAACCTCACATTTGCTAACGTTATATTCCATCTGCCAGATCCTCGCCCACTCGCTCAGCCTATCCAAATCTCTCTGCAGACTTTCCGCGTCCTCCATGCAATTCGCTTTCCCACTCACCTTGTAAGTAAGGCTTACATTAACACCGCAATGAAGTTACTGTGAAAATCTAGGCCTTTACTTGGGTCAGTGCTGCACACACGGCTGTGAAACACCAGGAATTGGCCAGGAGATACTGCTACAGTTTGCTGCTTCACAACTGAGTGAGGAGGATAGTGGGTTCCGGGCTTAGGCAGAGCGGTTATTAGAGTTGGGGCTGCAATTCTAGTCCTCCTGGCTCCAAAGGAACATGACTCTTTACCTGTTGCTGATGGTCACAGTTATTCCTGCAGAACATGCTTCAGGTTTCAGCCTGGAACCCCAAACCATTGACATTGTCGACATTTGTGAAACACATTTTTATTCAGGAACCAGGGAAAACTCAAAATGGTCCAAAGTATTTCAGCTTCAAAAATATCCTACATGGAATAGATTGCTGTCAGTCAGAGCTCAGGTTAATGTCCATCGGAATGGTCATCACTAACACAGTAAGAACCCAATCAGAACCATGGAAAGGAGAGAGATACACACCGAGTCAAAAAGTGTCACAGCAGAATTCACCAATCTCAAAGTTTCCATGATTGGACTGTGCTTAAACTGCGCGATGGATAAATGAGGAGTTTGATTGAGAGCATTAGGGCAATAAGTAGATGCATCAATAGA
Organism: Mustelus asterias; assembly: GCF_964213995.1. Lineage (NCBI taxonomy): Eukaryota > Metazoa > Chordata > Chondrichthyes > Carcharhiniformes > Triakidae > Mustelus > Mustelus asterias. Next base: position 75,536,356 of record NC_135822.1, read on the forward strand.
TACACAAAGAATAGATCAAATCCAACTGATGCACGGAGCACAATGCAAGCTTTAGAGAGGCGTTACAAAGGTAACATTCTGCTGCTAAACGCACTTGTTCCACATCATTCCGTGCTTGATAAGAGAGACTTTGAAACCACAAAGGACACAACAGTTAGAGGAAGAGGTGAAGAGGGCATGTCAGATTAGTGAGTGTGTGATTATATATCTGACTGAGGGGACCTGACACAGCTGAGCGAGTAAGGGAAAGTGTCAATGATTCAGTTATTATAAAGGGATGGGTCAATGATTAAGTTACTGTAAGGGGATGGATCAATGATTAAGTTACTGTAAGGGGATGGATCATAGCACACGGGGAGGAATGAGGGGACGTTCAAGTGTGCAAAAATAGGATTGTAGTATAAGGGTACCTGGCATAGGAATGGTTAATGAGACCAGGGTCAGTTGGAGACAGGAGAGAGACCTGTTTAGAAGCAAGCATGGAGTTAGCATGGGCTATACCCTGTGTATATCTACACTGCTGTGTACTCTCAACAAACACTTAGGGATGTTCCGACCACGCTCATCCCAAAACCAGAAAATCCCCCCCGAGGTCAACAGACCTTTGCATGGTCCATCCCCCGTCCGCTACGATTCCCGCGACGAGTGGGAGAGGAAAATCCCACCCTTACTGTCCAACCATCCAAGACAAAGAACCGGTGAAGCCGACTGAACACAGACATAGGACAGAAATGAGTGTATACCCTGCAGGTCGCAGCTCCAGATTCAGAGAATCCACAGGAAAAACAGCCATTTTACAAACAGTTTTATTGTCGATGGGCAGACTGGGGTTAAAATGGACAGCCTGCGCCAATTGAGAAACTACAGTACAGATAATCTTTCACCTCAGTCACTCAATACACACAGCACAAGAGAGAGATGTCTTGTACACTTAGAGGACAGAGTTTCCAATGAATTGTTTTACAATCAGAGGAACTCTGTGTTGGTTGAAATTTTCTCCATTCACATGGAGAATTAAATGGGGGCTTCTAAAGTTTACCTCCTGGTGCAGTGGTCTAGGTTGAACAGTCGGTAGTGCCCCCAATGTGAAGGTCAGTCAGGGGCAGTGAGCCACAGGCCCCGACCCCAATGAGGATGTAGCACAGGCCGACGACCACTGTACCTGTCCCACCACAAGGTGTGTCCCATTCCCTTGCCGCTGGACAAGGTACTAACATCCTAGCGCCTGCACTAGTCAAGTGGCAGGGACAACATGATTTGAAGGTAGTAATTAGATGCTGCGAGCCAACGAGAGCTGAGGAAGTTTCATTTCTGTCGTGCTTTTCAGAAAATTCCCAAGCACCTTACGGCCAATGAAATGTAGTCACTGTTCTGATACAGCAAGCTCCCACAAACAACAATGTGATAAATGGCTGGATAATCTATTTAGTGATGTTAGTTAAGGGAATAAATATAACTGAAGTTAAGATATATTTTAATCAGATCTCGCTGAATGGCTGAACTGGCTCAAGGGGTTAAATGGCCTCCTCCTGTTCCTACGTTTCTCACAATCAGTACACTTTGGGATTTCACTCACACACACAGGAAGATCTGTTATTTCACATTTTAATTTTTTTATATCTATAAAATCGCATCAAAAGTCTGTGAAGCGCTACGCAAGATTTGGGAATTGCAATCGCTTGGAATGTCTCAGTCAAAGTCTTCCGTGCTCTGCATCAAAACCTTCACAAGCTTCTTTGATTCTACACTTGTTTACGTTCTATTTGTGGGGCGTATTTACACAGATGCTGCTGAAATTCGTCCAGGAGGCCATTTTCTCGCTAGGTTCTGATCCCTTCCTTTACCCATGAGGGTCAAAGGTCTCAGCCTCCCAAACTATTGGCCAATGAATGTCCCTCAAATACTTCTAGCTGAAAGACAGCAGCATTTTCCTATCTTGACTAAGCTGAAAATGAGAGGCTTCTTCAAATTAGGAACAAGTTCTTGCAAAGTAAAATGATTAGTCCACCATCCAAACATGGCCCATTTTCCAAAACTTGCACAAACTTCTGGGATCCTGCCCAGAGTACAAACCATGCGTGGCCCACGAGCAGGGGTGGAGGGGGGGGGGGGGGTTTAGGGAAGGCTGCAGCTCTGCATTGTTCCATTTCAACCTCTGAACCCATTCCTCGCAAACCCTGCTTCAACTCAACATCCTAAGTCCTTGAGTCTGTTCAAGCGCAGGAATGAGCACCGCTGGGAGGGTGGTGGAGGATAACTGTCATGACACCAGAGCTCAGGTGGCTATAGTTTGTGACCAGCATGGAAAGAGGTGAGGTGTGACGGGTATAGTCTGTGCCGAAGAAGGTTTTCGTAGGGGGTGCCCGCAGCCAAGTGCTTGTACAGATCTAGAGGATGCCCAGGGGAGCTCAGCACCTGCCCCGGAAAGGCTGGGATCATAAAAGAATTTACAGTGAATGAGGGGATGTAGGGTGAACAGAGGGGCGGGCTCTTCATGTGGTTCAAGTGATGACCATAGCTGGCTGGGAAACATGTCCTCGCTCCCTCGTAGAAGGCGGGATCCTGCGGCCTCAGTGCTGTTGGCACCCAGGTAGGAACTTCAGGCAGCGAGGACTTCAGCTCACTGCCCAGTGCCTTACCATCACCAATCCTCTGGTTGTCCTTGGCATCCAGATCCTTGGCAATGAGTAGAGGGGAGACAATGCGAAGTTTCTTCCCATAAGCCGCGTCCAGCTCCTTCTGGCTTCTCTGTGTAGGCTGGGAAAGTTGGCAGTTGGGGAGGCCACTCTTGAGATTTGTTGGTAGCATGGCATTCTTTGCCCGCTTTGCAGGAACCCTCCGGGGGAGGGTGACACTAATGGGTGGAACCCAGCAAGCTTTGGGATGACCTTCAGAGGACAAGGAGGCGTGGCCAGCAAACGAGGTCTTCCTCAGTGATGAGGGGCTACTCTTGGTCTCTGTGACCCAGGACACCTGGGTCTGGGGTGTGTTAGCTGCGCTGGCTCGAGGGAGGCTGAGATCTGTCGGCTGATCGTTAGTTGGGAGCGTCCTCCCATAGTGCCTTGCCAGCTTGTGTGCATCAGTTGGGAGTGCGGTACTGTTCAGGTCTCGGAAGCTTCTCGGATTAGCGCAGCAACCAAAAGGACTCCCTTTGCTGGGGTAATGGAAGAAGGGTTTCACCGGACCGTGCATGTATGGGCTGCAACAAAAATTCCCAAAACACTGATGGGGTAGGGAATGTTCAATTGCCCTTCCTTTGGGACCCCTTTCTTCCTGTGCCTTTTCCCCATCACGTGAGGTGATCCGGTCCAAGGGGTAGAACTGATATTTGGCCGGGTTAATACAGAAGGGCCACTCCAAATGGTCCTGTCTCGGGGGCTGAATGTGATGAATCACAGACGGTCTGTGAATGCTCACCTCTGGAGTGGAGTCAGAGACTGGAGGGGAATGCTGAATCTCAGTGCTCGCCATTGACTTGGTGCCAGCAGGGATTGGAGTGATGCCAGCAGTGGTAAAGCTGAGGGATGCTGCCTCATTGCCTTGGGCAAGGAACTTCTTCTTAGCCAAGGGAGACATTATTTCCTGGTCTCTTTTGGAGCGAAGAATGGACAGACGACTTTTGTCCACCCCATGTGCTGGTAGGTCACCCTTACCGGCCAATGATGCTTGGGATTGGTGCGAACCAGTTCTGTCATCTTTGCAAATGGCAGTGCATCCACCCGTCATCTCCTCTGATAGGCCCATGGCCACATCGGCGGTGACACAGTGTCCATCATGATCCAAGGCATTGTTGCCCATCAATGCCTTGGAGCCTGCTTCTGACGAGGGGTCATTTGCATCCCAGGGCTCTTTGGATATCCCATTCTGTGTGGGCCTCTCGCTGACTATTGTCACTTCTTGCACTGGGGACTTGTTCCCACAGCTATCCTGGACTGGCTGCCCTCCCGAGTCTTCACTCCCAGTTGTAGTGTTTCTTGGCTTTGGGGTGTCTTTGTCCACAGATACCTGTTCCTTCTTATCCATTCCTACATCTTTGGAAAGCACTTGAGGAAGTACCTGTGTGGGAGACACAAGGATCAAGCCTTTTACACAGGGGTAAAGAACAGCTGATAAAACAATGTGAAGTCAAAAGTGCTAAGATAGCGGAGAAGCAACTTTCTTGTACAGTACAAGGAGAAAGTTGATGCTATTTCTACAGAAACTGATGAAGTTAATTTAGCTCACACAGTATTTACAGCCTGGAAACAGGCCAGTCAGCTGGATAGGTCCATGCTGAACTTTACAGAATCATAGAATCCTACAGTGCAGAAGGAGGCCATTCAGCCCACTCCAGTCTGCACCGACCACAATCTCACCCAGGCTCTATCCCCATAACCCCATGCATTTACCCTAACTAGTCCCCCTGAAACTAAGGGACAATTTAGCATGGTCAATCCACCTAAACCCGCACATCCTTACGCTCCACATGAGTTTCCTCCCAAAGTGCTACTTCCCAATTTAATTATCGGAACATTGGGCTGAGCACAAGAGTAGGTCATGTGGCTTTCCAAACCACTCCCCACTCAAATGGATCAGGGCTGATCTGGTGATGGATCTGAATCCACCTCCCTGTCTGCCTCCTTATCTAACACAAATCAAACTCTGCCTTGAATCGATTCAATAATCATCCTCCTCTACTTCCTGATTCACCAACCACCCTCAGGGAAAAACACACTCGCCTCATCTCTGTTTTAAATGGAAGGCCTCTTATTCTTAAACGGTATCCTCGCTTTAGTCTTGCCCACAAGTGAAAACACTTTCAGAATCACAGAATACTACAGTGCAGAAGAGGCCCATCGAGTCTGCACTGATGCACGAAGTGCCCTGACCTGCCCACCTTATCCCACTTGCCAGCACTTGGCCCATAGCCCTGAATGTTATGGCGTGCCAAGTACTCATCCAGGTACTTTGTAAAGGATGTGAGACAAACCGCCTCCATTACCCTCCCGATATCAAATCCCCTCAGGATCTTCTATGTTTCAATAAGGTCATTTCTCATTCTTCTAAACTCCAGTGGATACAGCCCACCCTGTTCAACCTTTCATCACAAGGTAAGCCCTTCAGATCAGAAATGAGCCAAGTGAACCCTCTCTGAACTTCTGTGTTTCAGGTCATTAACCTGAAACATTAACTCTCTTTCTCTTCAGAGACGCTGCTTAACTTGCTGACTTTTTCTCAATATTGTTTTATTCTCATTTTCAGCACCTGCAGTATTTTGCTTCTCCATTGGTTGGGAACTTGCTTACTGGCATGGCCAGAGTAATGAGCCAGATTTTGTTCACGGCCTAATGGTGCAAGAATATGTAATATTTATGTCATACCATTGACTTTCAGCGTAGTGGCTCAAAGTGACAAACATAAAACAGGTTGCTAGATTTTAGATAGACCAGGCTGGCATGGTGGCACAGTGGTTAGCATTGCTGCCTCACAGTGCCAGAGTCCTGGATTCGAATCCCGACTTGGGTCACTGTCTGTGTGGAGTCTGCACATTCTCCCCGTGTCTGCGTGGGTTTCCTCCACACTCCAAAGATGTGGGGGTTAGGTGGACTGGCCATGCTAAATTGCCCTTATGTCAGGAGATTAGCAGGGTAAATACGTGGGGTTATGGGGATAGGTCCTGGTGAGATTGTGGTCGGTGCAGACTCGATGGGCCGAATGGCCTCCTTCTGCACTGTAGGGATTCTATGATGAGGAGAGATGACACAAACTCAGGATGGAATTCCTCAGAGTTTAGGTTAAGGAGAAATTTGATCGATGTTTAAGTTCTTCAGCAGAACAAATGGGGAAGATAGAGAGAAACTGTGTTTGCTGGCTGCAAAACCTAGAACTAAAGAGAAGAGTCCACGAATTACAGGCAGATCTTTAGAAACACTCGAACCCACAGAGAGAGATTTGGAAATCTATCTGACACATGCAGAGATAGTGAGGGTTATGGGGCAATGGTGGGGATATAGAATTACAGGTCAGACAATCTCACCGAATAGCAGATAAGGCTCACAGAGCTTAATAACCTCTGTCTGGTCCTATGTTCCACACCCAATATTACAGAGCTTTACAAGCCGATTGCTCAACCTTGCGCTATCCAGTGTAGCCACAGCATCCTTCTTCTCACATTGTTCCAAATAGAGGAGTGTATTTTTAAATTCATTCATGGGATATGGGCATCGCTGGCTGGCCAGCATTTATTGCCCATCCCTAGTTGCGCTTGAAATGAGTGTCTCGCTCGGCCATTGCAGAGAGCAGTTGAGAGTCAACCACATTGCTGTGGCTCTGGAATCACATGTAGGCCAGACCGGGTAAGGACGGCAGATTTCCTTCCCTAAAGGACATTAGTGAACCAGGTGGGTTTTTCCGGCAATCGACAATGGTTTCATTGTCATCAGTAGATTCTTAATTCCAGATATTTTTACTAGATTCAAATTCCACCATCTGCTGTGGCGGGATTCGAACCCGGGTCCCCAGAACATTTGCTGAGTTTCTAGATTAATCGTCTGACAATAATAACACTCAGCCGCGATCGCCTCCCTGAAAGATAAAGCAGCATTGTCAATGGTACAGGTTGGTGGAGTTCTCAAAACCGCATTCACGTACCTCGTTCGTCTTGCTGCTCTGCTGCAAGCTGTCTTTTGGTCGTTTGCGCTTGCTTCTTTCTTTCTGTTCCACACTGGATCCTTTCCCCTCTTTGTTTTTAATGACGTTATACTGTTTCCGAGGCTTGAAGGCTGGCAGCGGCTTGTCCTCTTCTCCCTTAATGTGACGTTCATACGGTAAAACCAGTCTGCCAGAGAGAAAGAGAGAGAGAGGAGGGTCAGAGCAGATTTCTACCATCACTCCGAAATGGCAGAGGAACTGAATAGTTACTTTGCATCAGTCTTCACGGTGGAAGACACCAGTGGGATGCCAGAGCTCCAGGAGAGTCCAGAGCTCCAGGAGAGTCAGGGGGCACAGGTGAGTGCAGTGGCCATCACTAAGGAGAAGGTTCTGGGGAAACTGAAAGGTCCAGGATAAATCACCTGGACCAGATGGACTACACCCAGGGTTCTAAAAGAGATAGCTGAGGAAATTGTGGAGACATTGGTGGTGATCTTTCAGGAATCACTGGAGGCAGGGAGGGTACCAGAGGACTGGAAAGTAGCGAATGTAACACCGCTATTTAAGAAGGGAGGGAGGCAGCAGATGGGAAATTATAGGCCGGTTAGCCTGACTTCGGTCACTGGCAAGATTTTAGAATCCATTATTAAAGATGAGATCGCGGAGTACTTGGAAATGCATAATAAAATAGGACTGAGTTAGCACGGTTTTGTCAAGGGGAGCTCATGTCTGACAAATCTGTTAGAGTTCTTTGAGGAGGTAACAAGGAAGGGAGGTAAAGGAGAACCAGTGGACATGATTTATTTAGATTTCCAGAAGGCCTTTGTCAAGGTGCCACAGAGGAGACTGTTAAATAAGTTAAGTGCCCATGGTGTTAAGGGTAAGATCCTGGCATGGATAGAGGATTGGCTAACTGGCAGAAGGCAGAGAGTGGGAATAAAGGGGTCTTTTTCAGTATGGCAGCCGGTGACTAGTGGTGTGCCTCAGGGGTCAGTGCTGGGACCACAACTTTTCACAATATACATTAACGATTTGGAGGAAGGAACTGAAGGCACTGCTGCTAAGTTTGCAGATGATACAAAGATATGTAGAGGGACAGGTAGTATTGAGGAAGCAGGGGGGCTGCAGAAGGACTTGGACAGGTTAGGAGAGTGGGCAAAGAAGTGGCAGATGGAATACAATGTGGAAAGGTGTGAGGTTACGCACTTTGGAAGGAGGAATGGAGGCATTGACTATTTTCTAAATGGGGAAATGCTTAGGAAATCAGAAACACAAAGGGACTTGGAAATCCTTGTTCAAGATTCTCTTAAGGTTAACGTGCAGGTTCAGTCGGCAGTTAGGAAGGCAAATGCAATGTTAGCATTTATGTCAAGAGGGCTAGAATACAAGAGCAGGGATGTACTTCTGAGGCTGTATAAGGCTCTGGTCAGACCCCATTTGAGTATTGTGAGCAGTTTTGGGCCCCATATCTAAGGAAGGATGTGCTGGCCTTGGAAAGGGTCCAGAGGAGGTTCACAAGAATGATCCCTGGAATGAAGAGCTTGTCGTATGAGGAACGGTTGAGGACTCTGGGTCTGTACTCGTTGGAGTTTAGAAGGATTAGGGGGGATCTTATTGAAACTTGCAGGATACTGCGAGGCCTGGATAGAGTGGACAGGGAGAGGATGTTTCCACTAGTAGGAAAAACTAGAACCAGAGGGCACAACCTCAGACTAAAGGGACGCTCCTTTAAAACAGAGATGAGGAGGAATTTCTTCAGCCAGAGAGTGGTGAATCTGTGGAACTCTTTGCCGCAGAAGGCTGTGGAGGCCGGGTCATTGAGTGTCTTTAAGACAGAGATGGATAGGTTCTTGATTAATAAGGGGATCAGGGGTTATGGGGAAAAAGGCAGGAGAATGGGGATGAGAAAAATATCAACCATGACTGAATGGCGGAGCAGACTCGATGGGCCGAGTGGCCTATGGTCTTATGTGTCACTCCTTTCCACCTTCTGCTAAGTGGAAAGCAGCTGGATTTAAACAACTGGGCAGTTTTTCTAGTGCCCCGACTCAAATTCCTCTCTCAATTTACTCAAATCTGTACCTGCAATCCAAATAGGTCCCAATTTTGGAGTTTGATTGGCTGGTTGTTGGGAGAGTGGGTCTAGGATCTGAGCACTCAGTTCTGGAATTGTAAAGGTTCGGATTGCTGTGAATCTGATCAGGCTGACAGGAAGGAGGCTTTCTGTAAGTACATTGATAAAGAATAACTGATATACGCTCGAAATCCAAATACTGGGGCTCAGTAATTAAGGTGCCATCTGTTACAAGGGCCAGTGCCACCTACCTCTCGTAATGACGCCGGGTACACGTAGCCGCACTGGTACTCCCGGGGTTTCCGCCCAGCTCATCATAGATGTTCTTCCAGAGGCGGCTGGTCGTGACCTGCAAGGAGGAACCATACAGGTAGAATCATCCCCAGTGATTCAAACAGTCACGGAGTCCAAATACCACTGCTCCAGGTCAGACCTGAATAGTCTCTGTACAGGAAGCATGGATGCTGCTGGAGTGCTGCAAAAAGCCAGCCCCTTGGGGGGAAAGCAACCCACCATTGCTTTTCCAGCCTGTGCCAACACCTGATACAAGTCCCAGCTGTAGTTCATTGGGTAACTCTCTCTTTCTCTTGTATCTGATGTGATTAAATCTCACTCGAGAGAGACTGGAATGTATAATTCAGGCCAATGCTCTCTCTCTCTCTGTCTGTGCCACTGAGGGAGTGAATCATAGAAACCCAAGAGTGCAGAAGAAGGCCATTTGGCCCATCGAGTCTGCACCAACAACTATCCCACCCAGGGCCTATCCCCATAACCCCACGTATTTACCCTGCACGGTGGCAGAATGGTTAGCACTGCTGCCTCACAGCGCCAGGGACCTGGGTTCGATTCCGGCCTCGGGTCGCTGTCTGTGTGGAGTTTGCACGTTCTCCCCGTGTCTGCTTGGGTTTCCTCCAGATGCTCCGGTTTCCTCCCACAGTCCGAAAGATGTGCGGGTTAGGTTGATTGGCCACGCTAAATTGCCCCTTTGTGTCGAGGGATTAGTGGGGTAAATGTACAGCGGTTACGGGGATAGGGCCTGAGTGGGATTGTGGTCGGTGCAGACTCGATGGACCAAATGCCCTCCTTCGGCACTGTAGGGATTCTATGATTCTAATCGCCATGATACTAAGGGGCAATTTAGCATGGCCAATCCACCTAACCCGCACTTTGAAGTGCTGCACTGTTGGAGGATGCAATGTTAAACTGAGGCCCTGCAGGTGAATATAAAAGATTTCACGGCCAGCTTTGAAGAGGAACAGGTCCAGCTAATATTTAACTCGCACCCAAATTCAGCAAAACAGATGATCACATTCCTATAATTCTGCCTGTTAGAACACTTTATCATCCTGTGCAAATGGGCTGCCTTATTTCACCATGACCATTGCGGCTACAATTCAACAGAAAGCATTTTCAAAAGTCTTGAAATCCTAAAATGTACTTTAGAAATGCCCATCATAGAATCCCCACTGTGCAGAAGTAGACGGAGCATCTTATCCAGGCCCACCACCACCCTATCCCCATAATCCCACGCATTTACCCCTGCTAATCCCCCTAACCCCCACATCTTTGGGGCAAACCGGAGCACCCGGAGGAAACCCATGCAGACACGAGGAGAATGTGCAAACTCCACACAGACAGTGACCCAAGCTGGGAATCGAACCCGGGTCCCTGGCGCTGTGAGGCAGCAGTGCCAACCACTGTGCCACCCCCTAACTCAAGTTGCTTTCATAATAACTTGAGTCAGGTGTTGACATTGCCACGCAAACCCCAAGAACCAATGGAAAAATTAAAGTTATGGGCAGATGTCTCTGAATTCATTTCGTCTGAAATGTGGCAGAATGAGGATCACTGGAGACTCCAAGGCCAGAACTTCACACTCTCCCTGCAGCCCCGGCAGTTTCTGAGGCAGTGGAGTGAGGACGGATGGGGGATTATATGGAGGGGATTTCCTCTGAGATCCCGCCCACCCTGGCCTGATAATTTTATGGAGAGGCAGCAAGGCCTCGGACAGGCCACTTAAGGGCCCTTTCGCATCTAGCCTCAATTTTTAGGCCAGCAGACAGATGACAACTCATTGGTGGGGGGGGAGAGAGATGGGTGGTGGTGGGGACCCATAATTGAACAGAGTTTGATCTTAGGCAGGAAGGTGGTGAGGAGTTGGGGGGCCTTCTCCCTGCTGACGGGGGGCATCGTCCCCATAAGGCCCAGTGACCTTCAAACTCCCCCCCGCCACCCCTGACCTATCCCCCGAAACCTTGATTGTCCCCATTGCCACCCCGCCCTAGGGTTCTCAGGACTTTGTTCCAGGCAGCTCTCTGCATTGCCTCTTCCAGCCACCACAGCGCTGTGACTGGAGGGACTATCAGTCAATCAGCTGTCCAAGGTGGACCTTCCTCCTGAGTGAGGGCTGAAGCCCTGCTGCATATGATAGTCAGCGCTGGTTCGAATGTGAAAGGGTATCGATGCTGCCCAAGTGAGCCCAGCCCCCGTCATCCTGAGAATTCAGGCCCAAAATTCACCCAGTTCACCATCTCCCATCCTTGTGGCTGTACCCTCCAACAATAATGCATTCAATCAATCTGTATGTAGCAACCTCGATGTGGAGTTACCGGCGTTGGACTGGGGTAGGCACAGTAAGTAGTCTCACAACACCAGGTTAAAGTCCAACAGGTTTATTTGGTAGCACAAGCTTTCAGAGCGTTGCCCCATCATCAGGTGAGTGATGAAGGGGCAGCACTCCGAAAGCTCGTGCTACCAAATAAACCTGTTCGACTTTAACCTGGTGTTGTGAGACTACTTACTATGTAACAACTAGCCTGCCATTAACTGTTGTACTCAAGACAATCTCCAATCAAACAAATCTTCTCATAATAACAACTTGGCAGAGGGCCAAGAATTATTGTATTTGGTCCAGTCTGTCACAGGTTTTTATATCACTAATCCGCAAGATAAGCAAACAAATTCTTTATCGGAATATTAAAGCAGGAAATTCTTCTGACAATATTAGTGGCAGAAGGTTGACCGCATTGATGCAATGTCTCTGTCTAATGTTTTAGCAGAGGCCTTAACCCATCTATTTTTATCAAGCTTCTGACAATGCGCACTTCCTGTTCCAATGCTGATCTGCACTCACTATTTCTCAGTAACACTTTCATTTCAAGATCTGACTGTTCCAATGGGAGTTCCCCCCACTTGCCTGACGACAGTGGGCTGTCACCATTCAGGGCTCTAGTCAGTTGCTGCTCCTCAGTAAATTCCACACTCCCAACCTGGTGAGCTTCCTTTGCTCCTGGGCATCCCTTCGTTTCAGCTTCCTGAGACCTCTCCATTTTTACAACCAGCTTTTATCAGACCAGCTTCTCCCCCACCTCCTGGTTATCTGGAATGTCGGATTTCACCCTCAACTCCTCATCAAACATTGTGAGCAATGCTTTTTACTGAATATTAGCAACAACCATTTCAAGGCTCCAATGAGGGAGTCAGTCACAAAGTGCAGAGAAGGTCTACACAATTGTATTGAGGGAATTTTTAAAAATTTATTTGTGGGACATGGGCGTCGCTGGCTGGGCAGCATTTATTGCCCATCCCTAGTTGCCCTGGTTCAGAGGGCAGGTGAGAGTCAACCATGTTGCTGTGACTCTGGAGTCACATGTAGGCCAGAACAGGTAAGGACGGCAGATTTCCTTCCCTGAGACACATTAGTGAACCAGATGGGTTTTTTCGGCAATGGTTTCATGGTCATCAGTTGATTCTTAATTCCAGATTTTTTTATTGAATCAAATTCCATCAGCTGCCGTGGCGGGATTTGAACCCGGGTCCCCAGAACATTAGCCGAGTTTCTGGATGAATAGTAATACCACTAGGCCATCGCAGAGATGGAAAGAAAAGGATAAAAGGAAAAGCAAGAATTCGGCCCTTTCATATCCCAAAGCACCTCAAAGCCAGTGAAGATTCTCTGAAGCTTAGTCACCGATGAACGGTAAGAAATGGGTTAGCCAATCCATACATAGCAAGATCCCAAAAACAACAGTGGGACCATGCCCCATACAGCATGATGCTGGGTGAGAGATGTGATGCTGGTTTGAAATGATGAGAGGTTCAGACCAGTTGGAGGTAAGAAAGTTGTGCTGCCACATGACGGACAGGAGAACAAAATGGGGACTGGAGCAGGAAATCATTTCACCAAAACTCAGTGGGTGTGTGGAACAGACTGGTGGCACTGGAGGGGAACAAAGAACTTCAATGGCCTTCATGACAGTCGACACCAGATTCTGGTCAACAAACTGGAGCCAGGGTGATCAGCAAAGTACTAAGAGATGACTGTGAATAGGAAGATACAAAAGTCTGAGGTCACGTACCAACCGACTCAAGAACAGCTTCTTCCCTGCTGCTGTCAGACTTTTGAATGGACCTACCTTGCATTAAGTTGATCTTTCTCTACACCCTAGCTACGACTGTAACACTGCATTCTGCACTCTCTCCTTTCCTTCTCTATGAACGGTATGCTTTGTATAGCGTGCAAGAAACAATACTTTTCACTGTATGTAAATACACGTGACAATAATAAATCAAATCAAAAGAAGTGGGTATACGGGGATCTATCCACACATCAGTCCCAGTGGGTAAAGGACACTCACACAGCTTCTGCTCTCTCACATCAGAAAGACAGAGAGAGCGAGAGCCAGATCGCCATACAGAGAGCAAGTCACAGCCCGGTGGTGTGCTCCCAACTGTCCCAAACTGCTGCAAACAGCAGTTTCTTATTTTAATTCCCAGGCTTTACGCAGATGGTGCAGCTGCTGAAAATCGTGCCTTTGCTGCAAATCTGACAGCGATCAGCTGCCTGGGGAGATAGAACAAGGAGACAGCAGTGACATTGTCCCCAGCTGCCATCGTCCTGCTCACAAGATGCTATAGCTGCAAAATGCCACACAGGAAAGAGAAGCTCAGGCACTCTCTCCACTGGGCTAGGGGGTATCAACCAGACCCTCGCTTCCTGGATACTGAGTGGCTGCCTGTTTAATCCATCCCTTCCCATCCCGTACACAGGCAACCCGAGGCACAAATAGGAACAGAGGTCAAGACGTTGGCAGCCATGCTCTGGAGAACACTTTGAAAGCCACAAGCCCTGCTCCCAAACAAGGGGATCTCCTTCTCTCCAATTCCCACAGAGGCTCACGGACACATGGAAGAAGTTGAATTGAGAACAAACAGGTTCCACATCATTCCCAATCAATTAGTCGGATATTGGCCACCGGCTGCTTGTGCGGCACGGGGAATTCCGAGACTCCGAGGAATACAGAGGAGTACAGAATACTGAGAGGCCTGGATAAATGGACATGGAAAGGATGTTTCCATTAGGGGGAGAGACTGGAACTCGCGGGCACAACCTCAGGCTAAAGGGACGATCCTTTAAAACTGAGATGAGGAGGAATTTCTTCAGCCAGAGAGTGGTGAATCTATGGAACTCTTTGCCGCGGAAGGCTGTGGAGGCCAGGTCATCGAGTGTCTTTAAGACAGAGATAGATAGGTTCTTGATCAATAAAGGGGATCAGGGGTTATGGGGAAAAGGCAGGAGAATGGGGATGAGGAAAATATCAGCCATGATTGAATGGCGGAGCAGACTCGATGGGCCAAGTGGCCTAATTCTGCTCCTATGTCTTATGGACTTTTCTCTCTTGGGGCTGAGCAGTCTTCAGCTGGAACGGAGAGAAGACTGAGTCCTGCCAGATCAGATTCTGGTTTATGAACAGATAGATTCAAGTAAGTGTTGTTGTTTCAGGACAGGCAGGGGCTGATAGCTGGTAATTGTGGAGCCGGCCATCCCAGATAGACATACTGCTCACAGCATGTCACAGACTTGCTGCCTTTTGGCAATTCTGAGCTGAGGAATCCTGGGAACCAGAGCCTGGATGTGTACCCATGACCCAGAGTTGAAGGGTCAGGGATCAATCTCTGATTGGAATGCAGAGGTTTGGATGCAGCTGGATTTAAAAACAGGTTATTGAGTGCAGTCGGGTTGGACCATTCAAGATTCTGACCGGTGAAAAGAAGCATTAACGTCCTGTGTTTTGTTTAGATGGGAACTCGATCCCTGGAGGGACAGGGCACTGCCAAAACCCGTTCCGTTTTCAATTCAAAGAGTTCATTCAGAACATTCTTTCCAGGATGTCACCCACACAGTTTGGGGTTCCCAACTCTGTCTGAGCACATTCTAGCAGATTCTGTCACATGACTAAATGCCCAACCCCCCACACCGCATGCTGGTCAGCTGACACATCTGTCCTGGGGATGCCCCTCCCACTTTATGCACCAATTAGAAATGGTAAGATTCTTCTTTACCCACTCAGATTATTCCCAACTCCAGCAAGTTGTCTTTCTCTCCCTTCCCCAATATTTTTATGACTAAAACAGAAAATCCAATGATTTTCTGACGAGTAATGGCCTGGAGATGAATTTTTATATCTTGGAGACCCCAATGGTTGGTAACCTCAACACGAAGGCAGTAAAAGATTAGCAACTTGAAAGTGCCTTGGGCAGGTTCTCTCTGCTGCTCTTTCAGATGCCCACACAAAGCTGTCAGCATCGAGAGGACCAGAAAAAGATCAGCTGGCCTATCAAGTCCGTCCTGTTACAAGCTCAGAGTCTTTCTCATGTAATGTCTTCATTGAACTACATGTAACATGGCTGCTCCCAGACATTCCCCCCATGGCACAGGTCACATGACAATGACAAGCCAGGTGGAGCACTGAGTAATGACTGCATTTCAAGACCTAAACATCCCCATCTCCATAACAAATAACAGGCAACTTTGCAAGCACAATCACGTGTAATTGTGAGTTACCCAAGTTACCCACTACACCACAGCTGCTCTCACACGTGAACAAAGAACTTAAGACTTGCTCCAGCTGAGCTGACTGGCTGTTTCATATCGTCCTGAAGATCTTCATTTTTACCACTGCACTGGGCTGTCAGATGAACTTGTGCCCTGGTGCGAGGGCCGCGCCCTCGGCGCCAGGGCCACGCCATCAAATAGACTCAACGTTATTTCTTTCTAGAGCTTCATTTTTGGTTCGTCACCTTGAGTCACTTCACACAGTTCTGAAGTGATGAAGATGATAGATGAGGGAAAGGCAGTAGTTGTTGTATACATGGACTTCACGGTATACAAGGTACCTCACAGTAGACTGGTACGAAAGGTGAAGTCACACGGGATCAGAGGAGAGCTGGCAAGATGGATACACAACAGATTGACCATAGAAGACAGACGGTAGCAGTGGAGGGCTGCTTTTCTGAATGGAAGGCTGTGACTAGCGGTGTTCCACAGGGATCAGTTCTGGGACCTTTGTGGTTCGCAGTATTTATAAATGATTTGGAGGAAAATGTAGCTGGCCTGATTAGTAAGTTCGCAGATGACACAAAAATTGGTGGAGTTGCAGATAGTGAAGAGGATTGTCAGAGGACACAGCAAGATATAGACTAGTTGGAGACTTGGGCAGGGAAATGGCAGATGGAGTTTAATCCGGACAAATGTGAGATAATGCATTTTGGAAGGTCCAATGCATGTAGGAATTATACATTAAATGGTAGAACCCTTAGGAGTGTTGACAGCAGAGATATCTGGGCGCACATGTCCACGATCACCAAAAGTGGCAGTGCAGATGGAGAAGGTAGTCAAGAAGGCATACGGCATGCTTGCCTTCATCGGCCGGGGCATTGGGTTTAAAAATTGGCAAGTCATGTTGCAGGTTTATAGACCCTTAGTTAGGCCGCACTTGGAATATAGTGTTCAATTCTGGTCACCACACTACCAGAAGGATGTGGAGGCTTTGGAGAGGGTAGAGAAAAGATTTACCAGGATGTTGCCTGGCATGGAGGGCATTAGCTACGAGGAGAGATTGGAGAAACTTGGTTCGTTCTCACTGGAATGATGGCGGTTGAGGAGTGACCTGATAGAGGTTTACAAGACTATGAGGGGCATGGACAGAGTGGATAGTCAGATGCTCTTTCCTAGGGTAGAAAAGTCAAGTACTCGGGGACATGGAGGGTTATAGGTAGGCCTAAAAGGTAGGGATATGTTCGGCACAACTTGTGGGGCCGAAGGGCCTGTTTTGTGCTGTAGTTTTTCTATGTTTATATTTGAAAGACATTTGGACAGATACATGGATAGGAAAGGTTTAGAGGGATATGGGCCAATGCAGGCAAATGGGGTTAGCTGAGGTGGGCATTTTGGTCGGCATGGACCAGTTTGGGCCAAAGGGCCTGTCTCCAAGCCGTAGGTTCTATGATTCCAACAACACTCCAAAAGCTCAACACCATCCAGAACAAAGCAACCCACTTGACTGGAATGCCATCCATGAACCTGAACATTCACTCTCCCCACCACTGACACACAGAGGTGGCAGCAGTGTGTACCAGCCACCAGATGGAGACACTCACCAAGCCTCCTTCAACAGCCGCCCTTCCCAAACCATATGGACTGCAGCAGTTCAGGAAGGCAGCTTATAACCACATTCTCAATGGCATTTGGGGATGGGCAATAAAGGCTGGCCTAGCCAGCGACACCCACATCGAGTGAACAAATAAAAGACCCTGCATCATGAATCTAATCTGAGAAAGTTTAAAGTTTTTAAAGTTTATTTATCACTCACAAGTAAGGCTTACATTAACACAGCAATGAAGTTACTGTGAAATTCCCCGAGTCGCCACACTCCGGTGCCTGTTCGGGTCAATGCACCCTAACCAGCACGTCTTTCGGACTGGGAGGAAACCCACGCAGACACGGGGAGAAGGTACAAACTCCACACAGACAGTGACCCAAGCCAGGAATCGAACCCGGGTCCCTGGCGCTGTGAGGCAGCAGCGCTAACCACTGTGCCACCTAGCCACCCAAGAAGTGAAAAGAAAAGCAGAAAGATCTTTTAGGAATCTCTGACCCCCTTAAGTGATGATTAATCATTGAAATGTTTCCTGGCAACTTTTGTCAAACAGTGAATTAAAAATATGCGTCACATGTGGATCACATTCTGGGTGAACTTGAAAACTGCTGTGCCTAATTATTTTTAGAAAGGCTGCCAAAGGTTACAACAGCATTGTCACAATTATTCCTCCACCATTTCCAACTGCTCCTTCCACATGCCTCAACTCTTTACTGTTTAGCCACAGAAGGCTGTGGAGGCCGGGTCATTGAGTGTCTTTAAGACAGAGATAGATAGGTTCTTGATTAATAAGGGGGTCAGGGGTTATGGGGAAAAGGCAGGAGAATGGGGATGAGAAAAATATCAGCCAGGATTGAATGACGGAGCAGACTCGATGGGCTGATTGGCCTAATTCTGCTCCTATGGTCTAACTACAAACTGGCTGCTGATCCAGGGAGCTTACACCTGCAGCTCACACTCCAGTTCCTCCGATATGACCCCCCCCACAACCACTGCGGAGCCACTTCACAACAACAATTACTTGCATTTATATAGAGCCTTTAATATAATCAAACATCCCAAGTTGCCTCGGAGCATTATCAAATCAAATTGGTGACTGAGCCACATTAGCAAACGTTAGGTCAGATAGCCAGACGCTTGGTCATAGGGTGCGTTGTAAGGGGTGGAGAGAGGCCTTGTGAGGCAGAAGGGTTTGAGAAAGGCGTTACAGAGCTTTGAGCAGCTGGAGACACAGCCGCCAATGGTGGAATGGAGGAAACTGGGGATGCGTAAGAGTTTCATTCACATGCCGTCCCCGTCTTAGCTTTTATCACCCAGCCTTTCAAAGACAGTGAATTTCAAGGTGTGACAGACACGTATCTGTCACTGAAAGGTAAAATATAAACTGGTTAATAAGACAAAACCAGCAATGGTTAGTTGAATGGGATTGCAGATGGACAGTTTCACCCAATGGAAAGCAATCTCCAATCAGAGGTGAATAGAAAGATTACTCACTGCTTCATAACCACCCAACTTCTCAACTGCCTTGTACAGCGTCAGCAGGTTAACTGTGGAGAGAAAAAGATTGACAATGTCAGCAAGATTCAAAACCGCCAACCAGGAGGTTTGCAGTTCGCTGCAGTTCACATATAACCTAGTGTCATCCATGCAGGAGGAGTTTACAGGAATCCTGGGACAGCTTATAGACTCCAGGACTGACAGATATCGACATGTCCCTTCAGGAGAACTCTCTGTCCCTCTTCACAAACCCTTCAAATCCAGGCCCACATCGGCTGGACATGGAATCTTAGCTGTAATTCTAAGGGATGAGTAATGAATGCTACCAGCAAGGCCAATATCAGCCTGGGTTCTGGGGTAACATTCCTTCCTATGATGTGAGTTCAAAGCCGCCTTGCCAGAGATGACCTGATAACCTAGGCTGACACTCCCTGTGCAGCACGGAGCGAGTGCTGCACTGTGCAGGCACTTCTCTTGGACAAGATGTTAAACTAAGGACCTGGCTCCTTTCTCAAACGGAATTGAAGATCACACCGACTACTCATTGAAGTGCATTCTTCGTGACTTGAATAATATTCACCCCCAAACCAACAATCAAAACAGGTGATCTAATAACGATCAGATGCCATTGTGGGATCTTGCTGTGCGCAATTGGGCTACTCTGTGTTTCCTATTTTGCAACAGGAACCAAGTTCAAAAGGACTTGGTGAAGAAGGCATTCAGCATGCTTGGTTTCATTGGTCAGAACATTGAATACAGGAGTTGGGACGTCTTGTTGAAGTTGTACAAGACATTGGTAAGGCCACACTTGGAATACTGTGTGCAATTCTGGTCACCCTATTATAGAAAGGATGTTATTCAACTAGAAAGAGTGCAGAAGAGATTTACTAGGATGCTATTGGGATTTGATAGTTTGAGTTATAAGGAGAGGCTGGATAGACTGGGACTTTTTTCTCTGGAGCATAGGAGGCTGAGGGGTGATCTTAGAGGTCTATAAAATAATGAGGGGCATAGATCAGCTAGATAGTCAATATCTTTTCCCAAAGGTAGGGGAGTCTAAAACTAGACGGCATAGGTTTAAGGTGAGAGGGGAGAGATACAAAAGTGTCCAGAGGGGCAATTTTTTCACACGGAGGGTGGTGAGTGTCTGGAACGAGCTGCCAGAGGGAGTAGTAGAGGCGGGTACAATTTTGTCTTTTAAAAAGCGTTTAGACAGTTACATGGGTATGATGGGTATAGGAGGGATATGGGCCAAATGTGGGCAATTGCGCACATTTGGACTCTATGACTGCATTGGCTGTAAAATGCTGTGGGCTGTCCTAAGGTTGAGAAAGGTTGATAAATAATTGCAAATCTTTGACTTTTTGATTGGGTTTGCGATGGAAGCATTGTAGCACCAACGTACAGAGAGATATGTCTCAATCTGCAACGCTGCCTTACCTTCTGACAGACAGATTCTCCAAATCCAGCCACCTCCAAACACTAGTCAAAGGGTGGATGAAACTCACCTTGCTTAAACCCCAAGTGTGGGATTCTCTCAATGGGAGTCCCCCTCTCCTTCATAAACTTGTACAGATCGACAAGGAAGCTCTGCTGCCCCACGTCGCTGGGCACCAGATCCTTCACCTCCAGGATCTCTCCATCCATTCCACTGTCCTCTACCAGTGCAGTGGGAAATTCTTCCAATTCGCATAGCATCTGGAATGGAAAAAGAGCAGAAAGAGGTGAGAAAAACCAGTTCTCTGACAAATTGTTACAACGCTGAGGGCAGAGAGAGGATAAAATATCATCTCAAATCTGCTGATTACATGTAGAAGATCAGATACCAGAGAGAGTTGTGTAATCACAGGGTTTCAGTTACATTTTGAATACTATCAATACCTCTCCACAGGGATGATCGGTCCCAAGTATGTGTGCAGTTAACGTCCATTCTGATCAGCTGTACTGTGCTGACTTTCTTACAGCTGAAATGAGGAGGGGGCCGGAGAGCAGAGACACACAATGGAGAGGGAGGGAAGATCTCCACTAGAAGCCAAAAGCTCATTTTGGTGTAGCTCCCACTTCCACTCATGACCTTTAACCCGATGGGAGCCATCGTGGGAGTCGAGATACTCACCCCTGCCACATCGCGGGCAGTTCCAGCAAAGGGAATGAGATTTAATGTTTGAGCAAAGTGCTTGGCAGAATTGTCTAAGTGGCTGGTGAAGGAATAAACACTTGTTGTCTTTGTGCTTTTCTCAAGCTCAAAGACAACAAGGAAACAAAGCCAAACAGTTTCCATTCACCACGTTCTTGCCCATTGAGCATTTTGGCTTCCGAGCTTTTAAATGATCAGAGCATCAAATATCACCTCAAAAGTCAGGGCGACCACTGAAACTGCCTGGTCTTTCACATTGCGTCTTCTTGAATTGCAAAATTACATTTTGTGGTGAAAAACAAACATTTCTTTCACGCGTGTGATTACAGGAAATGTGAGTGATAGGCAGTAAATACCTCAGCCTGGTGATTATCCAAGTCAGCAGTGATCATTTCTGAAGCAGCAAGATCTTGTCCGTTACAATAGATAGTCCTCAAAGAGTCTGGCGGCTGCATTAGAACCAGAAAGATGGTGAGAAAATTGTGTTCAGTTCTTTATCCTTCTTCATTTCTCTAGAACAGTTAGAGAAGGACAATAAATGCCTAGACTGTGATGCTGCATCTCATGAATGAATTTTTTTAAAAACAGGGCATTTTGGAGTTGCTTCCTTGGGGCAAATCATAAACAGAACACCAAACGATGTACCCATCAGTCACAGCTTCCGGCTGGAGTAACATCTGCAATTTCAGTCACTAATAAAACAGATCCCAATTCTTCAACTGGAACATCTCCCAGCATTGAGTTAAAACTCTCTCTCCCCATCACCTGGTATCAATCCCAGTGTAATCCCATTGCCCCATGCTCTTCCGAGAGTTCTGTATCAATCCCAAACTAATTGCCCTGCCCTGCACTGCAACTTTCTCCATATAAATTGGTTTCTGGGCTTCAGTAATTATCCATTTATCCCTCAGTAGTTGGAAGGGTCCCTGCCTAAGCACACTTTGCAGCGAATCATTCATGTGCCAACAGTCCTCAGAGCAAATCAATTTCTTCTAACTTTCCCTCACTCTGAGTGACAATTGTAAATTCATGTCCCCTCTTCAATAACTCCCAAACAGAAGAGAGTTTGCATTCACTAGACATTGAATGTGTGTCCTCCAAAGCCTATCTCATCTCCTCATTCCAACTACCCGTCTTGTCAAATTTGAATTAAAGCTTTACTCCGTCTCCTCAAACTCTCCCCCAGTCTCATTCTAGTTTTACCCCATCTCTGCCACATGCCCTCAAATTCACTTTGGTCTAACCCTACTTTCGCCATGTTCGCCCCCCAACCCATCCATAAAACAGAACGCGGCAGGAAACATACGTAGAAACATACGTAGGCCATTCGGCCCTTCGATCCTGTTCTGCCATGGCTGATCTTCAAATTCAATATCCTGATTCTGCCTTCCCCCCTCCATAATCCCTTGATCCTTTTAGCCCCAAGAGCTGTATCTCATTCCTTCTCTGTTGTAGTGAATTCCACAGATAAGCTCACATTGGAGATGTGGGAAGAGATCAGTTCTTGACTGAACCCTCTTAAGGAGGACAAGGTGAGGAGGGTCTCCATTGTGTTGTCCTGAAACCCCAACTCTTCCCAGATCCGAGTGGATCCTGTTTCCCCAAATGCTGTCTCAGCCCAAACGTTCATGCAGCTACGACAGACGACAGAAGCGAGGAGCCCAGGAAAGATGGCGGAACATTTCAACGTCTCAGGATAATCAGTCAGTTCAGGACTTCTAAAGTATTGTCACTGTCGTTACATAGGCTAATGAAGCAGCCAGTTAAAGAGTTCACAGATATGGGGTTGAAATTTGTCTGAGGTCCCACTTGACATCCACTGATACTGGGCAGAAGTTATTTTGGAGTTTGTATAAGAACAGGTAGGATGCAGGATCGTTCATTGCTACACTGTTTTCTGCCCACCTTTCAGTCAACAAACAGAAACCCATTGCTACACCGATCCTTTTGATCAAATACCAAAGCCCAATCATCCCTCCTCCCCTACCTCCTGCCGGAACACCCTACACAGTGAGAACCACAAAGACACACAGGTTCACTCAACACCATCTGTTCAGAGATATAATTATCTCAACGTTGCATTGTTAAATACATACTGTAGAATTTCCCTTTATTACTCATTTCCTCTTTGGAAAAAGAAAGATAAAACTACAGAAACACAACGATGCGAGTTTCTAAACATAACCTGCTGTGTACTGGACATTTTCTGCACTATTTAAGGTCATTGTAACTGCCTTTAAACACAAATATTCAAAATCACAGCTGTCACTTAACTGATGTACGGCCTTCTTGAACACGTAGCTCATTGATGAGATAACTTACTAACCCGTTAGCAAATCTGCTTCTGATTAGAGTGTACCTGATGGCTCTCCAATCCTGCACCCAGCGTTACTCAGATCTAAATACGGCGTTCTTTCTGTTTCCCCGAGTGCTGTTGCATCTGGGTAATGATTAATGCTTCAGCACCTTTATCTGCTGAGCACAACTATTGGGAAGGTCATCCCAGACTTCTTCCTGGAGCACAACTGAAGATTGCAATTTCTATCTGCTCCTCAATATCCTCCCTTCACCGGGGACCCCACAAGATGTAACCCTCTTTCACCATCCAATTATTCAGCCCAACTGGGGTTTACGCTCTGCACAAGTTTTCCAGCTTCACAACATCCCAATTTCACTTCTGCGGCTTTTAGAATCATAGAAACCCTACAGTGCAGAAGGAGGCCATTCAGCCCATCGAGTCTGCACCGACCACAATCCCACCCAGGCCCAGTTCCCACAACCCCACATATCCCCAGCTCTGTAACCTTTCCTCTTCAGTTCTTTATTCAGCTCCTTTTTGAAAGTTACGGTTGAATCTACTTTAACTTTCCCTTGCAGGCAGTGAATTCCAGATGTGTAAAAGTTTGGTCTCCCCTCTCGTCCGTTTGCCAATTAGCTTCAATCTGTAGTCTCTGGTTACAAACCCTCCCACCAGTACAAACAATTCCTCTTCATTGATTTGATTTTAATTGCTGCATGATTTGGAATGTTGCTGATAAAACCCCACCAGTGCTGGTAGCGCTGTAGTAAATCTACTCTGCACGCTCCCCAAAGCCTTCATATCCTTTCTAAAGGTGTCAGGCTTGAATTGGGGAAAATTCTCCAGCTGCGAGCTAGCCAGTGATTCATCAGAGATGCCACTCAACCTTCAATGTCTCTCTTTCCAATTATTCAAGGATCCACCAGCTCCGGGACCAGGTGACAATGTGGCCAACAATGATTATCACCTAATGGTCACAATACAAAGGTTTCACACAGAGATACAAGCCTCAGCACTATTCGCAGCTTAGATTTTTGGATCGGACAGAGAGAGAGGACCTGTCCCCTTTTCTTCACGCACTGCCTCTTTTCCTCCGGTTCACGTCCAATTCTCAGGTTAGATGTTAGGCAGCAGAAGAGAGAGAATTGGTGCAACATTAGAATCAGGTTTGTTTGCAGTGTAGAATCTGTTGGAGGCTATACTGTCATCGTGCATGATGGTCAGTTTCTACACAGCTTATCCAGGGCTGGCCAGGAAAACAAACATCCCAGACCCTCTCAATCACCTTTGTCAATAGCAAGCCCAACTGATGGATGCTAGCAGAATCATTACAACACAAGGAGATCATTCGGCCCATTGAGTCTGCACTCATTTCAGAACACCCAAACCAACGCTGAGCATACACACGCACATTGCAGATATTAGCTACCAAGTATGTGGAAGAGAGGGCCTGCACATCAGGACAAATGCACCAATTTAGGTGTCAGGCACAGCTTAATGTGTAGCACCCTCAACTCAGAATCAGGAAGGTCACGGGTTCAATTCTCACTCCAGAGGCTTAAGCACAAACTCCAGGCTAACTAACACTCCTTATACACCTGTGACTGTGCGGCCAAATTCCCCTCCAATTCGATTTTCAAGTTTACTAACGACACCATGTTGGGTTAAATCTCAAACAATGATGAGACAGAGTACAGGAATGAGACAGAGAATCTGGTGAACTGGTGCGGCAACAATAATCTCTCCCTCAATGTCAACAAAACGAAGGAGATTGTCATCGACTTTAGGAAGCATAAAGGAGAACATGCCCCTGTCTACATCAATGGGGACGAAATAGAAAGGGTCGCGAGCTTTACATTTTTAGGTGTCCAGATCACCAACAACCTGTCCTGGTCCCCCCATGCCGACACTATAGTTAAGAAAGCCCATCAACGCCTCTACTTTCTCAGAAGACGAAGGAAATTTGGCATGTCAGCTACGACTCTCACCAACTTTTACAGATGCACCACAGAAAGCATTCTTTCTGGTTGAATCACAGCTTGGAATGCCTCCTGCTCTGCCCAAGACCGCAAGGAACTACAAAAGGTCATGAATGTAGCCCAATCCACGCAAACCAGCTTTCCATCCACTGACTCTGTCTACACTTCCCACAACCTCGGCAAAGCAGCCAGCATAATTAAGGGCCCCACGCACCCCGAACATTCTCTCTTCCACCTTCTTCCGTCAGGAAAAAGATACAAAAGTCTGAGGTCACGTACCAACCGACTTAAGTACAGCTTCTTCCCTGCTGCCGCCAGACTTTTGAATGGACCTACCTTGCATTAAGTTGATCTTTCTCTACACCCTAGCTATAACTGTAACACTACATTCTGCACTCTCTTGTTTCCTTCTCTATGAACGGTATGCTTTGTCTGTATAGCGCGCAAGAAACAATACTTTTCACTTATGTTAATACATGTGACAATAATAAATCAAATCGAAGTACTTTATCTGAGAGAGATATTGTGCTTTTGGATAAGCTGAGGTGGGAACAGGAGCTGTAGAAATGTAAAATCGTTCTTTCTTTCTTGAATGTATTTATTAGTCAGCCAGAACAATGTCAGCAACTGGTCTCGATTGGAGTTCCATTGACTGTGTTTTAGTAAACTCGCACGCTCCGTAATGACTCCTCAGCGCGATGTGAAATATTGTGGAAAATCAGTTCTATTCCTGACACAGCAGGTCTAAAAATAAGTGAACAGCAACAAGCTTCTTCCGTCATCAACTTTCTCTCAGCTGTTTGTGTTGGCAAGATTCTGCTGTTTGGCCCCACTGCAATTATTAGAATTTTGTACATCAGGAAAGTTGGCATTGAGGATGGAATCCGGAAAATGGAGTCAGGACAACTTGCCTAAAGCAGGGAGGTCAAGGCCGCACTCACACCACGAGGTTAATGATTAACCCACTTCAGGGTCACTGCTACACAGGAACAGGAGGAGGCCATCCAATCAGATCAGAGTTAATCTCAATGTCTTTCCTTCATATTCCTCCACGCCTTCAACCCTGAAGAAATGTCAGAGTCTTAAAGGCTCCTGTCTGGGTGGAGAGTTCCCGATTTAGCTGCAAGCAATAGGAATGATGAGACAGAGTGTCTCACTCTCACATGAGATACTTGTGGAAATATCTACAATGGTACTTCCACTCGGAAACCTGAAGATCTTTCAAATAGGACATTAAACCAAGGCCTTGTCTGCCCCGTCAGGTGGATGCAAGATATCGGACAGACAGTACTCAGGAAGAGTTCCCCACAATACACTGGCCCTTATTTATCCTCAACCAGCATGCCAAATTCCAATTACCCGCTCATCGAGCTCAATTCTGGATCTTGCTGTGCCCACCTTGCCTACACTGCCACAGCGACAGCACTCTTTGAGTAGTATGTTGAATGTGAAGCATTTGAGGATGTTCTGAAGGTGTTGTAAGTGGCCGTGTAAATGGGAGCTCTGAGCTGCAAGTGAGTGCTCACACATTCTCACAATCTGCCCAAACAACAGCAAAAAGCTGCAATCATCTCGTGCCTCCAACAAAGAGAAATGCCCCAAGGAGCTTCACAGGAATGAGTGAGGAGTGAAATGAACAGCGAGTGTCCAAAAGCTCAGTTAAATAGATGGCTTTTACGGAGGGTCATTAGAGGGAGAGGTGAAGAAGTACAGAACTTTAGAGAGAGAATTGCAGAGCCAATATGCTGAATTCCTACCATGAGAGCTGGACCTTCTTCTCTGGGGTCGAGATCACCTTGTCCAAAAGGAGAGAGAGAGCAGGAATGATTGGGGTCAGAGTGAGGTCCGAGACAAGTTTTGTCTAAAAGAGAAGAAGCTCCTTTTCCCCAAATTGGCCTGGTTTAGGTCTGCTTCCTGCCTCTCTCGGGGGGTTTCGGTTGGGGTATGGTGGCCAGCTGGGTGGATCACAGAGTATTCTTCTGTCTGTCATTGTTTGGCAATTGCTCAAGGATCTGATTTCTAAACTCTCGCTCATATTTTATATTCAGTGTCAACAAAACGAAGATTGTCATCGATTTCAGGAAGCGTAAAGGAGACATGTCCCTGTCTACATCAAGGGGGAAGAAGAAGAAAGGGTCAAGAGCTTCAAGTTTTTAGGTGTCCAGATTGCCAACAACCTGTCCTGGTCCCCCCATGCCGACACTATAGTTAAGAAAGCCCACCAACGCCTCTACTTTCTCAGAAGACGAAGGAAATTTGGCATGTCAGCTACGACTCTCACCAACTTTTACAGATGCACCATAGAAAGCATTCTGTCTGGTTGTATCACAGCTTGGTATGGCTCCTGCTTTGCCCAAGACCGTAAGGAACTGCAAAAGGTCGTGAATGTAGCCCAATCCATCATGCAAACCAGCCTCCCATCCATTGACTCTGTCTACACTTACGGCTGCCTCGGCAAAGCAGCCAGCATAATTAAGGACCCCACACACCACAGACATTCTCTTCCACCTTTTTCCTTCAGGAAAAATATTCAAAAGTTTGAGGTCATGTACCAACCGACTCAAGAACAGCTTCTTCCCTGCTACTGTCAGACTTTTGAATGGACTTCCTCGCATTAAGTTGATCTTTCTCTACACCCTAGCTATGACTGTAACACTACATTCTGCACTCTCTCGTTTCCTTCTCTATGAACAGTATGCTTTGTCTGTATAGCGCACAAGAAACAATACTTTTCACTGTATGTTAACACGTGACTATAATAAATCAAATCAAATTTCCATCTCATTTCCAAATATGGAAAAGACTTCCAGCAGCTCAGAAACCCAATCCTTCTGACGCAGTCCGGAGATGGCGCAAACTTGGGCAAGCTGATGGTCAAAAAGACCTCATCCTTGTTCTTTTCTCCCTGTTGGTGCAGAGTATTCCCTCCTTCTCCTCAGTGAAGGAAAGAACGAGGGAGAAGCTCGTTCTGCTCTGAAGTGAGACTCAACCTCTTTCACCCAACAACTTGTATTTGTACAGCACCCTTAAACTGAGCATAATGTCCCAAGGCACTTCACACGAGTATGACGGGACAAGGCACGTAAAGAGACAAAAGACTTGATCAAGAAAGCAAGTTTCAAGAAGCATCTTAAATGGGCATTGAGAAGTGTGGGGAAGGAATTTCGCAACTGAAGACCCAGGCTGGTGGCACAGTGGTTAGCACTGCTGCCTCACAGTGCCAGGGACCTGGGTTCAATTCCAGCTTCGGGTCACTGTCTGTGCGGAGTCTGCACATCCTCCCCGTGTCTGCGTGGGTTTCCTCCGGGTGCTCCGGTTTTCTCCCGCACTCCAAAGATGTGCAGGTTAGGTGGATTGGCCATGCTAAATTGCCCCTAGTGTCAGGGGGATTGGCAGGATAAATATATGGGGTTACGGGAATAGGGTCTGGGTGGGATTGTGGTTGGTGCAGACTTGATGGGTTGAATGGCCTCCTTCTGCACTGTAGGGATTCTATGATTCATTCTGTGATGTTTTGTGAGATGCTCAAGAGGCTGGAATTGGAAGAGCGTAGAAACCTTATAGAGGGTTTTAGGGGTAAGAGAAGGTTTCAGAGTTAGGGAGGGGAGAGACTACAGAGCAATTTAACCTGAAGAGTTAAAACTTAAGGCAAGGGGACCAATGGCTCGATGGAGTGAATGGGTCACCCATTTTTAGGAAGGTCCTGGGTTCAGAGTCTGGTGCTGCCCTCAATAAACTCATCTCAATGGGGACGAAATGCAGGCTGGAGGGAGCAGGGTTCTGACTAATGACCTCAACGTGTCTGCATTGTGGAGGGCTGGAGGTGGAAAGGACAAAGAGATCAGCATCCAGAGATAGTCCCCTTCCACTGACCATAACAAGATAGCATTGAATTCCGCGATGCCCCATCCAGTCAAATAGCCCACAACCAATCATTTCAGCATCAACACAGGACCACTTGAAAACAAAGCAGGCATGCAAGTGACTTAACTCCAGCAGTTGTTTATAACTCAGTAACATTTGACCGTTTCCCACTTCCCAGCACATCAGTACTTCCCCCAGGTCATATCAACAGAAGTGCTGGCTGATGAATCTCAAATACTGAAACTGCCTGGGGCTTTTTTATTTTCCCTGTAGTGTCTCATGTAAACATTACCCAAAACATTTTTCACCAGAATTTTATTACAGCGAAATGACCACACTTTCTATAAAAACACACACACGTCGACATAAAATTCCCCTGTGGCTATTGAGTCACATTCTGGGCCAGCCTTCTTCCTGTGTGTGTCTTTAGAACAATGTTAGCTGGTGCATTGCATTACAGACATGGGACATGAGGAGAAAGGGAGAGGTGAGAGGCTGGCAGATATGTATCGGGATGTCACCAGCCTCCCTCCTCGCTATCCACTCTCACCAGCCAGTCTACAAGGTCAGGAAACAGTGGCAGACTCCCTACTGCAGTGCACACAGCAGGTAGCCAGAGTCACGCCAATATGCCTGGGTAGGTGGGTTAATGACTGCATGTAATCGCAGAAATGTCACAGCGACACTCTCGCAGCAGTGACAATGCGAGATCTCAGCTACCAAAGTTGGGCACAAGCTAAACCAAGCAAGACATGATGCCACACACAAAAACAGATATTGCTGGGAAGTCTCAGCAGGTCTGACAGCCTCTGTGGAGAGAGAATAGACTAAGAGTTTTAACAACACCAGGTTAAGGTCCAACAGGTTTACTTGGTCGCAAATGCCATTAGCTTTCGGACCCCTGCTCCTTCGTCAGATGGAGTGGATATCTGCTCCCAAACAAGGCACAGAGAAGAGAGAGAATAGAGCCAACGTTTCGAGTCTGGATGACCCTTTGTCAGAGCTGCTGAGATTTTCCAGCATTTTCTGTTTTTGTTTCAGATTCCAGCACCCATTTTGCCTTTATCTATGGCATGATGCCACCCACCTGCCAACAGCAAGCACCTGACCAGCTCCACGACAGCACAAAAATACTCCAACAATCACTCTGGTAGCAGCGAGCACTGTTCACTCGCCTGCTTCTGTACCAGAGGGAGACTTGAGACCACATCATGCCCACTGCAGGTGCAATCCTGCCCTTTAACATCTGCCCACTGTTCACAACACTCTAACATTCAGAGGAATTACAATGTACAGGGCCCCTGTTTAAAACAAGTTGGGAACTCAGCTGAGGAACTTGGGGAGGTCTTTCACAGTTCACAACAGGCTTGCTCCCAGGCACACACACACCTTCACTTCAGCATTTCAGTTCAAACTGTCCGCCAAACTCAGCGGGGGTTGACATTCAGGGAGGCTGCAATAACCCTGTGCCTTCACTTACCTGCAAAGGTTTCCGGAGAGGGACGGGATCAGAGCCCCGGGATGCATCCAGACAAGTGTCCAAACAGTGAAAGACTTTAACTGAAGTACATTTGCAACACGCGGAACTCAGGAGCTGCCTTGCTAGACCTGCAGAGTGCTGGCTGCTTCCTGCAACAACCTGGGCACTGCTTCAGTGACATTTAGCCATTGGACTGGTGCACACTGTGTCCGGACCTCCTGATCTGCTTCAGCCCATTCACACGAATCACCACAGCAGCAAACTCAGCCAAATCGGAACTTTCTGACAGTAACGCTCCTCCCCCAGCCTTAGCTCATTGGCCCACGTCCAAGCTGCCGCCTGTGGTCCCCACCGCTTAAAAGGGCCATGACAGCACTGCTTTAAAACAGCAACCCTGCACCCCACACCTGCAGCTGAAGCTACAGCAACATGTGCAATGAATGGCAAACTGACTCTCTCTTCTGTGTTCAGCCTATATCCAGGTGGCTGGAAGGTGAGGGCGGCATGGTGGTTAGCACTGCTGCCTCAAAGCGCCAGGGACCCAGGTTATGGAGTCATACAGGTTTACAGCATGGAAACAGGCCCTTCGGCCCAACTTGTCCATGCCCCCCCAGTTTTTACCACTCAGCTAGTCCCAATTGCCGGGGTTTGGCCCCTATCCCTCTGTACCCATCTTACCCATGTAACCATCTAAATGCTTTTTAAAAGACAAAATTGTACCCGCCTCTACTACTACCTCTGGCAGCTTGTTCCAGACACTCACCACCCTCTGTATGAAAAAATTGCCCCTCTGGACCCTTTTGTATCTCTCCCTTCTCACCTTAAATCTATGCCCTCTAATTTTAGACTCCCCTACCGTTGGGAAAATATATTGACTATCTAGCTGATCTATGCCCCTCATTATTTTATAGACCTCTATAAGATCACCTCTCAGCCTCCTAAGCTCCAGAGAAAAAAGTCCCAGTCTATCCAGCCTCTCCTTATAACTCAAAGCATCAAGTCCTGGTAGCGTCCTAGTAAATATTTTCTGCACTCTTTCCAGTTTAATAATATTCTTTCTATAATAGGATGACCAGAACTATACACAGTATTGCAAGTGTGGCCTTACCAATGTCTTGTACAACTTCAACAAGGCGTCCCAACTCCTATATTCAATGTTCTGAAACCAAGCATGCTGAATGCCTTCTTCACCACTCTGTCCACCCGTGACTCCACTTTCAAGGAGCTATGAACATGTACCCCTGGATCTCTTTGCTCTGTAACTCTCCCCAACGCCTAGCATTAACTGAGTAAGTCCTGTCCTGGTTCAATCTACCAAAATGCATCACCTGGCATTTATCTAAATTAAACTCCATCTGCCATTCATCAGCCCACTGGCCCAATTGATCAAGATCCCATTGCAATTGGAGATAACCTTCTTCACTGTCCACTATGCCACCAATCTTGGTGTCATCTACAAACTTACTAACCATTACTCACCAGATTCGCTTCCCAGCTGGGTCACTGTCTGTGCGGAATCTGTATGTTCTCCCCGTGTCTGCATGGGTTTCCTCCGGGTGCTCCGGTTTCCTCCCACACTCCAAAGATGCGCGGTTTAGGTGGATTGGCCATAAGACCATAAGACCATAAGACATAGGAGCGGAAGTAAGGCCATTCGGCCCATCGAGTCCACTCCACCATTCAATCATGGTTGATTTCAACTCCATTTACCCGCTCTCTCCCCATAGCCCTTAATTCCTCGAGAAATCAAGAATTTATCAATTTCTGTCTTGAAGACGCTCAACGTCTCGGCCTCCACAGCCCTCTGTGGCAATGAATTCCACAGACCCACCACTCTCTGGCTGAAGAAATTTCTCCTCATCTCTGTTCTAAAGTGACTCCCTTTTATTCTAAGGCTGTGCCCCCGCGTCCTAGTCTCCCCTGTTAATGGAAACAACTTCCCTACGTCCATCCTATCTAAGCCGTTCATTATCTTGTAAGTTTCTATCAGATCTCCCCTCAACCTCCTAAACTCCAATGAATATAATCCCACGATCCTCAGACGTTCATCGTATGTCAGGCCTACCATTCCTGGGATCATCCGTGTGAATCTCCGCTGGACCCGCTCCAGTGCCAGTATGTCCTTCCTGAGGTGTGGGGCCCAAAATTGCTGACAGTACTCCAAATGGGGCCTAACCAGTGCTTTATAAAGCCTCAGAAGTACATCCCTGCTTTTGTATTCCAAGCCTCTTGAGATAAATGACAACATTACATTTGCTTTCTTAATTACGGACTCAACCTGCAAGTTTACCTTTAGAGAATCCTGGACTAGGACTCCCAAGTCCCTTTGCACTTTAGCATTATGAATTTTGTCACCGTTTAGAAAATAGTCCATGCCTCTATTCTTTTTTCCAAAGTGTACGACCTCGCACTTGCCCACGTTGAATTTCATCAGCCACTTCTTGGACCACTCTCCTAAACTGTCTAAATCTTTCTGCAGCCTCCCCACCTCCTCAATACTACCTGCCCCTCCACCTATCTTTGTATCATCGGCAAACTTGGCCAGAATGCTCCCAGTCCCGTCATCTAGATCGTTAATATATAAAGAGAACAGCTGTGGCCCCAACACTGAACCCTGCGGGACACCACTTGTCACCGGTTGCCATTCTGAGAAAGAACTAAATTGACCCTCGTTTCGGGAGGATTAGCAGGGTAAATATGTGGGCTACGGGCTAGAGCCTGGGTGGGATTGTTGTCAGTGCAGACTCAATGGGCCAAATGGCCTCCTTCTGCACTGTAGGGATTCTATGATTCTATAAAAGAAAAGAGAGATTTGCATCTTCATGGCACCTTTCACAACCTCAGGACTGCCCAAAACCCTTTCCTGTAGGTTTGATAAGTACATAGAATCCCTACAGTGCAGAAGGAGGCCATTCAGCCCATTGAATCTGCTCCGATCACAATCCCACCCAGCCCCTGTCCCCCATAACCCCACGCATTTACCCTACCTAGTCCCCCTGACACTAAGGGTCAAGTTAGCATGGCAAATCCACCTTAACAGCACATCTTTGGACCGTGGGAGGAAAGCGGAGCACCCGGAGGAAACCCACGCAGACACGGGGAAAACGTGTAAACTCCACACAGACAGTGACCCAAGTCAGGAATCAAACCCTGGTCCCTGAGCTGTGAGGCAGCAGTGCTAATCACTGTGCCACCGTGATGTGTGGCCCTACAGGAAACAAGCAGTCAACTGGCACAGCAAGATCCCAGAAATAGCCATGAGATAATAAACAGATCACAAGAACATTGTAAAGACCACTGTAAAATGTCTGAAATATTTCCTTTACAATATTGAAACATCTCAGAGTGTTGTTTGATCTATGTAAAGAACTGGAATGTTATTGCTCTTTGTGTGATGGCCACTTTGGAATGTTTGTCATGGGTGACACGGTAGCACAGTGGTTAACACTGCAGCTACCTGCATTTCACCCATATCCCTCTGCACTCATCTTACCCATGTAACTATCTAAATGCTTTTTAAAAGACAAAATTGGACCCGCCTCTCCTATTACCTCTGGCAACTTGTTCCAGACACTCACCACCCCCGGTGTGGAAAAGTGCAGCTCTGGACACTTTTGTATCTCTCCCCTTTCACCTTAAACCTATGCCCTCTAGTTTTAGACTCCCCTACCTTTGGGAAAAATATTGACTATCTGGCTGATCTGGGCCCCCAGTTATTTTATAGACCTTTATAAGATCACCCCTCAGCCTCCTACGCTCCAGAGAAAAAACTCCCAGTCTATCCAGTCTCTCCTTGTAACTCAATCCATCAAGTCCCTGTAGCATCGTAGTAAATCTTTTCTGCACTCTTTCTAGTTTAATAAAATCCTTTCTACAATAGGGTGACCAGAATTGCACACAGTACTCCAAGTGTGGTCTCACCAATGTCTTGTACAACTTCAACAAGACATTCCAACTCCTGTATGCAATGTTCTGACCGATGAAACCAAGCATGCTGAATGCCTTCTTTACCACTCTGTCCACCTGTGACTGCACTTTCAAGGAGCTATGAACATGTATCCCTAGATCTCTTTGTTCTGTAACTCTCCCCAATGCCCTACCATTAACTGAGTAAGTCCTGCCCTGGTTCAATCTACTAAAATGCATCACCTCGCATTTGTCTAAATTAAACTCCATCTGCCATTCGTCAGCCCACTGGCCCAATTGATCAAGATCCCATTGCAATTGGAGATAACTTTCTTCACTGTCCACTATGCCACCAATCTTAGTGTCATCTGCAAACTTACTAACCATGCCTCCTATATTCTCATCCAAATCATTAATATAAATGACAAATAACAGTGGACCCAGCACTGACACATGAGGCACACTGCTGGTGACAGGCCTCCAGTTTGAAAAATAATTCTCTACAACCACCTGGCTTCTGTCAAAAAGTCAATTTTATATCCATTTAGATACCTCACCTTGGATCCCGTGAGATTTAACCTTATGCAACAACCTACCATGTGGTACCTTGTCAAGGGCCTTGCTAAAGTCCATGTAGACAACATCAACTGCATTGCCCTCATCTACCTTCTTGGTTACCCCTTCAAAAAACTCAAATTTGTGAGACATGATTTTCCACTCACAAAGCCAAGCTGACTGTCCTTAATCAGTCCTTGCATCTCGAAATGCCTGTAGACTCTGTCTCTCAAATTATCTTCCAACAATTTACCCACCACAGATGTGAGACTCACCGGCCTGTAGTTCCCAGGCTTTTCCCTGCAGCCCTTTTTAAACAAAGGCCCAACATTTGCCACTCTCCAATCTTCAGGCACCTCACCCGTGACCATTGATGATTCAAAAATCTCGGCTGGGGATCCGCAATTTCCTCCCTAGCCTCCCACGATGTCCTGGGATACACTTCATCAGGTCCCGGAGATTTATCTACCTTGATGCGCTTTAAGAATTCCAGCACCTCCTTCTCTGTAATATGTACACTCCTCAAGTCATCATTATTTATTTCCCCAAGTTCCCTAACATCCATGCATTTCTCAAAAGTAAATACTGATGAGAAATATTCATTTAGGATCTCACCCATCTCTTGTGGATCCGCACATAGATGACCTTGTTGATCCTTAAGAGGCCCTACTCTCTCACTTGTTGCTCTTTTGCCCTTTATGTATTTGTAGAAGCTCTTTGGATCCTCCTTTGCCTTATCTGCCAAAACAATCTCATGTCCCCTTTTTACCCTCCTGATTTCTCTCTTAACTCTACTCCTACACCCCCTATACTCTTCAAGGGACTCACTTGATCCCAGCTGCCTATGAATGTCACGTGCCTCTTTCCTCTTCTTGACCAGGGCCTCATAGAGGTTTACTGCATGGAAACAGGCCCTTTGGCCCAACTTGCCTATGCCGCCCCTATTTTTTGCCCCTAAGCTGGTCCTGTGAATCTGGAAATATTCTTTATCAGGCTTGGCTTCGACAAAAATCGATTCAACTCCAGATATCTGGTTAACTTCTTTCTTTCCTTTAACGACGTCGGGTCAGCCTTCCGTAATGGTGTGGGTTACCGAAGCCTGCAGCCATCAAAGACTGAACACATTTCCCGCGCTTTTTACAGTTTAAATACTGTTTCAGAACCGGCGCCAAAAACATCACGTGACCGCACCAACCGCAAATTCAAATACTAGAACAGGCGCCAAAACATCGCGATTTAAGCAACACTCTACATATTTACATCCACATTCCCCCCTTTTATCACTCTGTGATAACCACTGACATCGTCGTGGCTTGATCTAATCAGGTTACAATTGTATTTTCATCAAGTCCAATATTACTTTATCTCCCTCATCCTCCACATCCAATTCTGCCTCCACTTCTCGTCGGGTTTCCTCCAGCACCTCGTCGTCCAGCATGAGTTTGTATTCCTCGTCCTCCTCCTCACTCGTGGCGACCATCATCAGTTGAGTCGGTCGTGATCCTATCGAATCCAAGGTGGTCATCACCCGTGTGATGAGACACTTTACAATGCCAATTCCAATCCTCATACAAAGAATTAAGAGTATGGCATATAACCCCACATTCTTTAACCAACCAAGACATCCTGACAGTTCCCATTCCCCCAATCCCTTGCCCTCTCTAATAGATCCTAGTTGCTGGTCAATTTGGTTCAGGTAATTAGTGAGATTAGTAGTGACCTTATCTAGTCCCAGTATGCAGTTATCCTTCACGATGGCACACATGCCTCCTTGTCGAGCTAGCAGGTAATCCAAGGCATATCTATTCTGCTGGGCATACAGCCTGAGTTTCTCTAATTGGACGGTGATGACCCGGAGGGCTCCTCTTGTAGCGTTCCCCAAGGCGGTAAGGCCACAAGCGATGTAATTACGATTATCTGCAGCCATTCGCCCTGGGACGGCTCCAAAGGAAAAGAAACCCGCCGCTCCATAGCCAGCAGCCTGACCAGGAGTGAGGGCAGTTATTTCCTTGTAGTCAGCGCAAAAATCCTCTGCTCAGTCCCGCTCTGGCCTCCTATGGGCGGCACGGTAGCACAGTGGTTAGACTGCTGCTTCACAGCTCCAGGGACCTGGGTTCGAATCCCGGGTCGGGTCGCTGTCTGTGTGGAGTTTGCACATTCTCCCTGTGTCTGCGTGGGTTTCCTCCGGGTGCTCCGGTTTTCTCACACAGTCCAAAGATGTGCGGGCTAGGTTGATTGGCCATTCTAAATTGCTCCTTAGTGTCCCGGGATGCATAGGTTAGAGGGGTTAGTGGGTAAATATGTTGGGATATGTGGATAGGGCCTGGGTGGGATTGTGGTTGGTGCAGACTCAATGGGCACTCTTTCTGCACTGTGGGATTCTATGATTCTATGACGTGAGGGCCCCCAATGGCTCGGACAAGGAACCATGCTGGGAAGTATGGTACCTATTGCCACCGCCTGGGGGTAAGGGACCTGGGTTCGATTCCCAGCTTGGGTCACTGTCTGTGTGGAGTTTGCACATTCTCCTTGTGTTTGTGTGGGTTTCCTCCGGGTGCTCTGGTTTCCTCCCACAGTCTAAAGATGTGCAGGTTAGGTTGATTGGCTCTGCTAAAAATTGCCCTTCGTGTCCTGAGATGTGTGGATTAGTGGGTGGATATGGGGGTAGGGCCTGGGTGGATTGTGGTCGGTGCAGACTCAATGGGCCGAATGGCCTCTTTCTGTACTGTAGGGTTTCTATGATTCATATTTCTATGATTCTTGCAGATTTCTTATGCATAAGGGTATATTTTTTGGGGGAAGGAAATTATTTTTAGTGATATTGATTAAGGTATAGATATTGATCAGGACACTGGCGAGATCTTCTCTCCCACTTCTGTCAAAGGGGTTCCCCACTTTATGCAAGTGACAGGTGGCCCTGTGGGGAAAGGGTGAGGTTGTTTTGGGGCAAAGCAAGGGAACAAAAAGCAAAAGTGGGGGCGGGGGATCATGTGACATAGAAGCAGAGACTAGAAGCAGGAGGAGGCCATTCGGCCCTTCGAACCTGCTCTGCCATTCATTGTGATCATGGCTGATCATCGAATTCAATATCTCTTCCCCCCATACCCCTTGATCCCTTTAGCCCCAAGAGCGATATCTAATTTCTTCTTGAAATCAGACAACATTTTGGCCTCAACTACATTCTGTGGTAGTGAATTCCACACATTCACCCTCTGGGTGAAGAAATTTCTCCTCACCTCACTTCTAAAAGGTTTACCCCTTATCCTCAAACTATGACCCCGAGTTCTGGACTCCCCCACCATTGGGAACATTCTTTCTGAATCTATCCTGTCTAACCCTGTTAGAATTTTATAAGTTTCTATGAGATCCCCTCTCACTCTTGTAAACTCCAGTGAATATAATCTTAACCAACTTAGTCTCTCCTCATATGACAGACTTTCCATCCCAGGAATCAACCTGGTAAACCTTCGTTGTACTCCCTCTATAGCAAGGACATCTTTCCTCAGACAAGGACACCAAAACTGCACACAATACTCCAGGTGTGGCCTCACCAACACCCTATACAATTGCAACAAAGCATATATCTATATCTACCTGTATTCAAACCCTCTCGCTATGAAGGCCAACATACCATTTGCCTTCTTTACTGCCTGCTGTACCTGCACACTTCCTGTCAGTGACTGATGCACGAGAACTCATAGGTCTCATTGAGTATGCACCTCTCTCAATTTACACCCATTTAAGTAATAATCTGTCTTCCTATAATTGCTACTGAAGTGGATAACCTCACATTATACTGCATCTGCATGCAGATGCCCACACACTCAGCCTGTCCAAATCACACTGAAACATCTCTGCATCCTCCTCACAGCTCACTCTCCCACCCAACTTTGTATCATCTGCAAATTTGGAGAACATATATTCAGTTCCCTCTTCCAAATCATTAATATATAATTATGAACAGTTGGGGAGCTAGCACAGATCCCTGCGGAACCCCACTAGTCACTGACTGCAATCAGAAAAAGACTCATTTATGCCAACTCTTTGCTTCCTATCTGCTAACCACCTTTCTATCCATCCAAGACATTACCTGCAATCCTATGTGCTTTAACTTTACTTAGTAGTCTGTTATGTGAGACCTTGTTGAAAACCTTCTGAAAGTCTAAATAAACCACATCCATTGGTTCTCCTCGGTCAACTCGACTGGTTACATCCTCAAAGAATTCCAATAGATTCGTCAAGCATGATTTCCCTTCTGCAAATCCAAGTTGACTTTGTCTGGTTATACCACTGCCTTCCAAATGCTGAGTTATGAAATCCTTGATAATAGACTCTGGCAACTTCCCAGTACTGACGTTAGGCTCACTGGTCTATAGTTCCCTGTTTTCTCTCTACCTCCCTTTTTGAATAGCGGGCTTACATGAGCTTCCCTCCAATCTGTAGGAACTATTCCGGAGTCCAAAGAATTTTGGAAAATAACCACCAATGGATCTACTATTTCCAGAGCCACTTCCTTCAGTACTCTGGGATGAAGATTATCAGGACCTGGAGATTTATCCACCTTCAATCCCATCAATTTCCCCCAAACCATTTCTCTTCTAATGCTGATTTCCTTCAGCTCCTCACTAAAACTTCTCTCATAACTTCTGGTACATTATTCATGCCTTCCTTTGTGAAGACCGAAGCAAAGTACAAATTTAATTCCTCGGCCATTTCTTTATTTCCCGTTATGAATTCTCCCGTTTCTGACTGTAAGGGGCCTACGTTCATTTTTGTCAATCTTTTTCTTTTTACATATCTATAGAAACTTTTACAGTCAGTTTTTATGTTCCCTACTAGCTTACTTTCATACTCTATTTTTCCCTTCTTAATCAATCCCTTGGTCCTCCTTTGCTAAATTTTAACCTGCTCTCAATCCTCAGGCCTATTGCTTTTTCTTGCCAATTTGTATGCTTCTTCCTTGAATCTGATACTCTCTCTAATTTCTCTTGTAAGCCACAGTTTGGCCACAATTCCCTTTCTACTCTTGCACCAAACTGGAATAAACAACTTCTGGAGTTCACCTATTCGTCCTTTAAATGCCTGCCATTGCCTGCCCACTGTCTTCCCTTTCAGTAATGTTCCCCAGTCCGTCATGGCCAATTCATGCCTCATACCATCACAGTTCCCTTTATTGAGATTCAGGACTCTGGTCTCAGAATCAACTACATCACTATCCACCTTGACAAAGAATTCTACCGTATTATGGTCACTCATCGCCAAGGGTTTTCTCAACTAATCCTTTCTCATTGCACAACACCCAGTCCAAGATGGACTGCTCACTTGTTGGTTCCTCAACATATTGCTCCAGAAAACCATCCCGTATACACTCCAGAAATTCCTCCTCTGTGTACTGTGACTAATTTGACTCTCCCAATCTATATGCAGATTCAAGTCGGCCATAATCACAGATGTTCCTTTAACACATGCATCTCTGATTTCCTGTCTAATGCTTTTCCCAACATTACCACTACAGTTTGGTGGTCTGTATATCACCCCCACGAATGTTTTTTGTCCCTTGATGTTTCTGAACTCGACCCATACAGATTCCACATCATCTATGCTAATATCTTTCCTCAATATCGTATCAATATCATTGTTAATCAACAATGCAACTCCACCACCTTTTCCTTTCTATCTGTCCTTCCTAAACACTGAAGAGCCCTCAATGTTTAGTTCCCACCCTTGCTCACCTTGGAGCCACGTCTCCGTAATGCCAACTATATCACACCCCTTTACATCTATCTGCGCAACTAATTCATCCATTTTGTTTTGAATGCTCCGAGCATTCGGGTACAAAATCTTAATTGGGCACTTTTAACGTTTCTTTTCCCTTTCCTACTATTTTTTACTTGTTCCTTACCTGACTCTGGCCCTCTGTTGGAGGGGAAAGTTCACAGTCTAAAGTTGTTGAACTCAATGTTGAGTACAGAAGGCTGTAAAGTGTCCAATCAGAAGGTGAGGTGTTTGGGTTGGGCTTCACTGGAACACTGCAGCAGGCCAAGGACGGACATGTGGGCGTGAGAGCAAGATGCTGAGTTAAAATGGCAAGCAACAGGAAGGTTGGGGTCGTGCTTGCAGACGGGTGAAGGTGTTCTGCAAAGGAGAGGAAGAAAGTGGCACCTGAACAGAGCGACGTCATTGGGAATTTGGAGACAGTGGGAATTTGGAGGAAAGGGGAATAATCTATTATATCGATGTATGTGTGTATATATAAAGGACTGAGGAATATGGATAATTAGAGTGAAGTTCCAGCGACAGGATGTGAGCTGTGAAGGAGCAGTGGGGCCGAACAGAGCCCCCAGTCCACTCGGTAGCAGATAAGTTGTTTTCTCGATTTTAAAGCTAAGTTAAGAAGAGCTCCAGCTTATTTTTAAGAAGAAAACCGCACAAAAATTTCTCCTGGGCATAAATTGAATGTCAGAGTCTTTGAACTAAAGTTAGGCAGGCAAGCTCAGTCCTGTGTGATGTACCGCCTGCACCATGTGGGAATTTGTAGACACGCCTTGCAGTCTGGGTGACCAGGTGTGCAGGAAGTGCCACAGGTTTGACCAACTTGAGCTCCGGTTTTCGGAGCTGGAGCAT
Organism: Mustelus asterias; assembly: GCF_964213995.1. Classification (NCBI taxonomy): domain Eukaryota; kingdom Metazoa; phylum Chordata; class Chondrichthyes; order Carcharhiniformes; family Triakidae; genus Mustelus; species Mustelus asterias. The sequence continues at coordinate 75,577,839 of NC_135822.1, forward strand.
CAGCCCGAGGGGCACCCGGGAGGCTGAGAGCTACGCGGATAGTACCTTTATAGATGTGGTCATCCCACAGCTGAAGGGAGTGCAGTCAGAGAGGGAATGAGTGGTTAACAGTCAGAAGGGAGGCAGGCAGGGAGTTAGGAAAGCCCCATATCACTGAAGAAGCATTTTTCTGTGTTGGAAACAGTGAGAGTGAGGATTCCCCTGGGGAACTGCAGCCAGAGCCAAGTTCACGGCACTGTGGGGGGCTAAGTTACACAAGGGGCGAGGAGTAAGAGTGATCGGAGACTCAATAGTGAGGGGTGCAGACAGGTGCTTCTGCAGCTGCAGAGGTGACTCCAGGGTGGGGTGTTGCCATCCTGGTGCCAGGGTCAGAGATGTCACTGATCTTTTGCAGAAGGGGAGGGCTCAAAGGCAGAGGTCATTGTGTCAACGGTATAGTTAGAAAGAGGGATGAGGTCCTGCAACAGGAATTTCGGGAGCTACGTAGCAAATTTTAAAAATGGGCGGCACATTGGCACAGTGGTTAGCACTGCTGCTTCACAGCTCCAGGGTCCCGGGTTCGATTCCCGGCTCGGGTCACTGTCTGTGTGGAGTTTGCACATTCTCCTCGTGTCTGCGTGGGTTTCCTCCGGGTGCTCCGGTTTCCTCCCACAGTCCAAAGATGTGCGGGTTAGGTTGATTGGCCAGGTTAAAAAAAAAAAAATTGTCCCTGAGATGCGTAGTTAGAGGGATTAGCGGGTAAATATGCGAGGGTAGGGCCTGGGTGGAATTGTGGTCGGTGCAGACTCGATGGGCCGAATGGCCTCCTTCTGCACTGTAGGGTTTCTATGATTTCTATGATTTCTATGATTGGTTAGCACTGCTGCCTCACAGAGCCAGGGTCCCGGGTTTGATTCCCGGCTTGGGTCACTGTCTGTGGGGAGTTTGTACGTTCTCCCCATGTCTGCATGGGTTTCCTCCGGGTGCTCCGGTTTCCTCCCACACTTCAAAGATGTGCGGGTTAGATGGATTGGCCGTGATAAATTGACCCTTGGCGTCCCAAGATGTGTAGATAAGGGGGATCAGTTGGTTATAGATGTTGGATTACAGGAATGGGATGGGTCTAGGTAAGATGCTCTGTCAGAGAGTTGGTACAGACCCAATGGGCTGAATGGCCTCCTTCTGAATTGTAGGGATTGTATGGTCACCCAATCTGTAGTAAAAACTGGGTTTTCAGTGTGCGTGGCTGGACATCACTTTGACAGTGATGTAGCAGGAATCATCAGTCAAACACTGATATAAAAAGTTTCTTTAATCACTACTTAGCCCAGATCCTGGAGGAATATTTATCATCGCTCTCATAGTCCATGGTAAGAAGTCTCACAACACCAGGTTAAAGTCCAACAGGTTTATTTGGTGTCACGAGCTTTCAAAGCACTGCTCCTTCATCTGGTGAGTCTCCACGGCTACCATCGACACCATAAACCTCAATCCAGTCCAATGCCGACATCATTGCTACCGCATTCCATGGGTTTGCGTTAGGCTTTGCACTATTTCCTCAAAGAGATCAGAACCTGATAGAACTTGACACAATCACCTTTTGTGGAGCACTGAACAAAGAACAGCTCAGCACAGGAACAGGCCCTTCGGCCATCAAGTCTGTCCCCACACAGATGCCTCTCTAATCTAAGTTGCAGAGCTGGGCTGAGAGGTGGCGAATGGAGTTTAATGCGGAAAAGTGTGAGGTGATTCACTTTGGAAGGAGTAACAGGAATACAGAGTACTGGGCTAATGGTAAGATACTTGGTAGTGTGGATGAGCAGAGAGATCTCGGTGTCCATGTGCATAGATCCCTGAAAGTGGCACCCAGGTTGATAGGGTTGTTAAGAAGGTGTACGGTGTTTTAGCTTTTATTGGTAGAGGGATTGAGTTTCGGAGCCATGAGGTCATGTTGCAGCTGTACAAAACTCTGGTGCGGCCGCACTTGGAGTATTGTGGACAGTTCTGGTCGCCGCATTATAGGAAAGATGTGGAAGCATTGGAAAGGGTGCAGAGGAGATTTACCAGGATGTTGCCTGGTATGGCGGGAAGGTCTTATGAGGAAAGGCTGAGGGACTTGAGGCTGTTTTCGTTAGAGAGAAGGTTAAGAGGTGACTTAATAGAGGCATACAAGATAATCAGAGGATTAGATAGGGTGGACAGTGAGAGCCTTTTTCCTCGGATGGTGATGGCTAGCACGAGGGGACATAGCTTTAAATTGAGGGGTGAGAGATATAGAACAGATGTCAGCGGTAGGTTCTTTACTCAGAGAATTGTAAGGGCATGGAATGCCCTGCCTGCAACAGTAGTGGACTCGCCAACATTAAGGGCATTTAAATGGTCATTGGATAAACATATGGATGATATTGGAATAGTGTAGGTTAGATGGGTTTCAGATTGGTTTCACTGGTCGGCGCAACATCGAGGGCCGAAGGGCCTGTACTGCGCTGTAATGTTCTATGTTCTATGTTCTCACCTAATATTTTCTTGCCTTTACATGGTCCATATCCCTCTATTTCCTGCCTATTCATGTATCTATCCAGATGCCTCTTGAATGTTGTTATAGAATCTGCTTCCACCACCTCCTCCAGCAGCGCGTTCCAGGCATTCACCACCCTCTGTGTGATAAACTTCCCCTTACATCCCTTTTAAACTTTCCCCCTCTCACTCTCAACCAATGCCCCCGGGTAATTGACCCTTTGACCCTGGGAAAAAGACTGACTATCCACTCTATCCAAGCCTGTCATAATCTCAGGTCCCCCTCGTTCTCTGATGCTTCAATGAAAACAATCCAAGTTTGTTCAACCTTTCTTCATAGTCCATATCCTCCAAACCAGGCAATATCCTGGTAAATCTCTTCTGCACCCTTCCCAATGCATCAACATCCTTCTGGTTGTGAGGCGACCAGATTTGTACACAATACTCCGAACACGGCCTAACCAAAGTCTTATACAGCTGCAACATGATTTTCCAATTCCTATACTCAACGCCCGACCGATGAAGGCCAGCATGCCATAGCCTTCCTGACCACCTTGTCACCACTGATACTGTTTTGTACTGGGAAATTAACGAGAGGATACAAGTTCCAGGTGGTGGAAGCAGATTCAGTGTTAGCTTTGAAAGGAGAATTGGATAAATACTTGAAAAGGAAGGGAATCTTGGACTACAAGACCGAGCAGGGGGATTGGGACTAATTGCACAGAGTCTGCAAAGGCAAGATGGGCAGAATGGCCTCCTGCTGCAATGTCTGATTCCAGCAGGAATACTGTCAGAGAGAGGGAATGATTGTCTCTGAGATAATTCATTGGTCAGAGACAGAGATTTAGCACTCTGAGTTAAGAAATAATGAATTCCATCCATCGAGCAGTGTGACATTAAAGTTGAGACAAACAGGCCGTGATTAAGCTGACAACAGCTTTAATGGTTATAAAATAAATCTTTGATTAGTTCCAGTTAGATGGGTGACATTACCAGATCAATCCAGTATCAGGAATTTACAACCAGTTATCAGTCAGTCTGCGCTCTGGCTTCACAAATTCTTGCAGTGACAGCATTCTTCTCAAATACTTTTTCTTCATATCTTCATGGGAGCTGGGTGTCGCTGGCGACACATCCCCAGATATCCTTGAACTGAGTGTCTCGCTCGGCCCTTTAATGGGGTCGCAAAGAGTCAACCATGTTTCTGTGGCTCTGGAGTCACTCGTAGGCCAGACTGGGTAAGAGCAGCAGATTTCCTTCTCTGCAGGGACATTAGTGAACCAGACACATCTTTATAATAAGCAATGATGATAGTTTCATGACCACCATTACTGACTGTCTTTATATTCCACAGTTATTCATTTAATTTAAATTCCACTAGCTGCCACAGTGGGATTTGAACCTGTGTCCTCGGGATTATTAGCCCAGGAACATTACCATTTCACCACCATATGACATGCTTTATACTCCACCAGTTTTAGAATTGTTGGTGGATTTTCACTGCACGGTGGCCCTAGCATTGACATGTGGGAGAGGGTAGCGATTGTTGTAGAAAGATTTGGCACATATAGGGTTAATGTAGAACTGAGTACAGTACCACCCACGCAATGATGTAAGAAGGCACATGACACAGATCTTGGGGTCAGTGTGGTGTTCGACAGAGACATATATAGACATAAGCATGGCGACAGCTCCTAGCTTACACTCTTCATTGTACGTGTGTAAACGGCTGAGAGGCAGGAGGCAGAGGGTGATGATGGAGGCATGTTTCTGTGACTGGAAGTCTGTTTTCAGTGGGGTTCCACAGGGCTTAGTGCTGGGCCCTTGCTACGTGTGGTGTACATTAATGATTTGTCGGGGATAGGATCAACAAGTTCATGGAAGACACGAGAACACGGGGGAGAACATAGATTAATGAGGGAGACAAGAGGTGAAATTGCTGGGCCTCTAACATAAGAACATAAGAAATAGGAGCAGGAGTAGGCCATCTGGCCCTTCGAGCCTGCCCCGCCATTCAACAAGATCATGGCTGATCTGAAGCGAATCAGTTCCACTTACCCGCCTGCTCCCCATAACCCCTAATTCCCTTATCGATCAGAAAACTATCTACCCGTGATTTAAACATATTCAACGAGGAAGCCTCCACCACTTCAATGGGCAGAGAATTCCAGAGATTCACTACCCTCTGAGAGAAGAAGTTCCCCCTCAACTCTGTTCTGAACCGGCCCCCCCCTTATTTTGAGGCTGTGCCCTCTAGTTCTGGTTACCCTTCTAAGTGGAAAGAATCTCTCCACCTCTACCCTATCCAGCCCCTTCATTATTTTATATGTCTCTATAAGTTCACCCCTCATCCTTCTAAACTCCAACGAGTACAGACCCAATCTGTTTAATCTCTCCTCATAAGCCACACCCCTCATCTCCGGTATCAACCTGGTGAACCTTCTCTGCACTCCCTCCAAGGCCAATATATCCCTTCGCAAATAAGGGGACCAAAACTGCACACAGTACTCCAGTTGCAGCCTCACCAGTGCCTTGTACAGTTGCAGCAAGACCTCCCTGCTTTTATATTCTATCCCCCTCGCGATAAAGGCCAACATTCCATTCGCCTTCTTGATCACCTACTGCACCTGCAGACTGAGTTTTTGCGATTCGTGCACAAGGACCCCCAGGTCCCTCTGCACAGTCGCACGATGTAATTTTTCTCCATTTAAATAATATTCCAATTTACTACTATTTCTTCCAAAGTGGATAACCTCACATTTGCTAACGTTATATTCCATCTGCCAGATGCTCGCCCACTCACTCAGCCTATCCAAATCTCTCTGCAGACTTTCCGTGTCCTCCACGCAATTCGCTTTCCCACTCACCTTCGTGTCATCAGCAAACTTGAATACCCTACATTCAGTCCCCTCCTCCAGATCATCTATGTAAATGGTAAACAATTGAGGCCCCAGCACCGATCCCTGCGGCACGCCACTGGTCACCAACTGCCAACCAGAAAAGCACCCATTTATCCCAACTCTCTGCTTCCTGTTAGATAGCCAATCCATATGTTTATCCAATGACCATTTAAATGCCCTTAATGTTGGCAAGTCCACTAATGTTGCAGGCAGGGCATTCCACGCCCTTACTACTCTCTGAGTGAAGAACCTACCTCTGACATCTGTCCTATATCTATCACTGAGGCCTAAGTAGTGAGTAAGACAACCATTGTAATATGCAAAGTCCACGGTGATGGAACCAAAGAGGCCAGCCAAAGATACGTGTTGTCATGCCGTTACAAGGAATTGAAGATTTATCATCTGAAAATTATTGGGAGCAAAATCCAGGGGAAAAATGATTGTGGCTTTAACAAGAAATAATCGTATTTTTATTAAATCAATTGAATACTTGTTTGTTCTCAGAATAGTCAAGATGTTGCACAAAGGTCTTTGACTTAGAATCACAGACTCTGTTTGCTTTTCCATTGGCTGTGGGAAGATGGGACATGACAAGGACAAACATGTTGGACAACCAATGGTGAAACAGGAGGAGGAGGGGGGAGGGCAGCATCGGGAGATCTCAACCAATAGCATGAGTATGAGAGATCATGTGGTGCAATTGCGTACCAACTGACTCAAGAACAGCCTCTTCCCTGCTGCCGTCAGACTTTCGAATGAACCTACCATATATTGAGTTGATCTTTCTCTACAGCCAAGCTATGACTACATTCTGCACCCTCTCCTTTCCTTCTCTATGAACGGTATGCTTTGTCTGGATAGCGTGCAAGAAACAATACTTTTCACTGTTTGTTAATACATGTGACAATAATAAATCAAATCAAATCAAAATCTCTGGGGCTATGGTCATTTCCTGGAGTAACAGAAACACCCACAAAAATAATTTGAGTTACTGCCACTCATTGTGACCTCCCCTGCCCAAGCCCTCGCTCGCTGCAAATCCTCCCCACTCACCCTACAATACCTCGAGCACGATCCCCACCCCTCAGCAATGTGTTAGCACCACCCCAGCCTGAGAGAGAGAGGGAGTACAGGAAAGAGAGTCCAAGAGACAGCAGAAGAGAAATGGGAAAACACAGAGGAAAGAGTGTGAAGGTAGACACAAGGAAGAAAGAGAGCAGCAGGGAGAACAAGAGGGAAAGTGTGAGATGACAAAGAGAGGGGAAGGGAATTGGAGGAGGCAGGAGCTGGACAGTTTGAGCAGAGCTCTGTGTTGATCTTCTCCACACTAGGCTGTTACATTTCCCCAGTAAGAAATCTCAGTGTCAGCCTGCTGGCACCATCTCACTCAACCTTTGGTGACTCATATCTAAAGCTGAAATTGAACAGAATGGGGAATGAGTGACATCATTCCCACCACAGCAACTTCCTGATACCACAGCAAAGCAAGATCTTATTTTTAAAAACAGGAACTATTTCAATTTAGCTTCACTCTTCTTACCATTCTGCCTGCTTTACCGGAAACCCCTAACATGAATTATGATCTTTTTCTCTCATTTATTTGCCGCGGGACAATAATCAGGTTCCTGTACCAGGTGCATGTTGGCCAGGTCATAGAATCTCTACAGCACAGAAGGAGGCCATTCGGCCCATCAAGTCTGCACCAACCACAATCCCATTCAGGCCCTATCCCCGTAACCCTATGCATTTACCCTAGCTAGTCCCCCTGACACTAAGGGGCAATTTAGCATGGCCAATCCATCTTTCAGACTGTGGGAGGAAACCCATGCAGACACGGGGAGAACGTGCAGACTCCACACAGACAGTGACCTGAGGCCAGAATTGAACCCGGGGTCCCTGGCGCTGTAAGGCAGCAGTGCTAACCACTGTGCTACCGTGCCGCCCACAGATACCAGTGTCCCTCCTGTAAGATGCAGAAAATCAGTGGTCACAACTTTCAAGCCAGTGCATGAAGAATATTTCTCAGTGTTGTGTCAGCGAAAAGGAAATCAACTCTCAGAAACAAACTGTAAGGAGATTATTTCACAAGCAGATTCCAATCTCACTGCAGGCTGGAGAGGGCTGGGAAAGGGTGCTTTGGTATTGTGGCAGGTCAGACTTCAACCCAGCTTTCAGCTGTAAGTTTTATAGATTTGAGATGGTCAGGTTCTCTCACTTTGTTTGCCTCTGTCTCAGCCTCTCCCACAATCCCTGTCCTTCCTCTGTCTCTCCCACAATCCCTGTCCTTCCTCTGTCTCTCCCACAATCCCTGTCCTTCCTCCATCTCTCCCACAATCCCTGTCCTTCCTCTGTCTCTCCCACAATCCCTGTCCTTCCTCTGTCTCTCCCACAATCCCAGTCCTTCCTCCATCTCTCCCACAATCCCAGTCCTTCCTCCATCTCTCCCACAATCCCTGTCCTTCCTCTGTCTCTCCCACAATCCCAGTCCTTCCTCTGTCTCTCCCACAATCCCAGTCCTTCCTCCATCTCTCCCACAATCCCTGTCCTTCCTCCATCTCTCCCACAATCCCTGTCCTTCCTCCATCTCTCCCACAATCCCTGTCCTTCCTCCATCTCTCCCACAATCCCTGTCCTTCCTCCATCTCTCCCACAATCCCTGTCCTTCCTCCATCTCTCCCACAATCCCTGTCCTTCCTCCATCTCTCCCACAATCCCAGTCCTTCCTCAGTCTCTCCCACAATCCCAGTCCTTCCTCTGTCTCTCCCACAATCCCTGTCCTTCCTCAGTCTCTCCCACAATCCCAGTCCTTCCTCCATCTCTCCCACAATCCCTGTCCTTCCTCTGTCTGTCTGTCTCTCTCTCAATATCCCTGTCCCTCTTCTAATTTGCTGCTTCTCAATCAGTCACTCTGAGTTGCTTGTCCTCTCTCTTGCCGTCTCTCTGAGTGATATTTGCCTGTTGCCTGTGTTGGTCAGGTGGTATTGAGGTTTGAGGGGGTTTCCCCTGCTTGGCTGCAGGAGTTGATATATGACACTAGCGATAGTGAAAGTATTCATCCTGCCATTTCACACTCCCCATTCAGCTGCTAAAACCACAGCCAGGCTTCCTGCCCAGACCACACACCACACCCTGCCATCACCCAACCCACATCTCCAACCTGTCCGGAAAATGCCAGCTGCACCACATTGTTATCAGGCTGCCCTTCCCGGTATCTCCGCAATGCCATTCCCACCAAAGATGTCAGTGAGTGTCAGATCCATCTGGGATCGCAGCCTGGAGGGAAGGGGCACTCTGCACTTTCTCTGGAGGTTTGCAGGATGCAGAATGTCCCAATCAAGGAGAAACAATCTCGACTTGTCAGAGGCTAACCTCAGCCTTCACCTTTTCCCCAACCATCTATCAGCTCCATGTGACTGGCTGATTCTCATGGGTCAGCTTCAACACAGAAGATACTTTGGATTTAATATATTTATGAATGTAAGATTAGCATTCCCAGAATGTCTTTCACCACCTCAAGACGTCCAAGAATGTTTTACAGCCAATGACATACTTTGAAGTGCAGTAATTATTGTAAAGTCAGAGACATGTGTGACGATATTGTACCTGTAAAGAATGTATCTTAGTCATGTTTCTGTGCAGCATGTTTCTCGCAGGCCCTTCCATCTTATCAGTGCTGTTCTCTCTACAACCGACATCCTGTACTGTTACCGCAGCAGCATAATTGCTTAATCTGAACTAATATTGTTCTGCTGTTCTTGGTCTTCCCTTGGGAATGGGTAAGGACTCTGGGTCTGTACTTGTTGGAGTTTAGAGGGATGAGGGGAGGGATCTTATCGAAACTTACAGGATACTGCAAGGCCTGGATAGAGTGGACATGGAGAGGATGTTCCCACTAGTAGGATAAACTAGAACTGGACGGCACAACGTCAGGCTGAAGGGACGATCCTTTAAAACAGAGATGAGGAGGAATTTCTTCAGTCAGAGAGTGGTGAATCTGTGGAACTCTTTGCCGCAGGAGGCTGTGGAGGCCGGGTCATTGAGTGTCTTTAAGACAGAGATAGATAGGTTCTTGATTAATAAGGGGATCAGGGGCTATGGGGAAAAGACAGGAGAATGGGGATGAGAAAAATATCAGCCATGATTGAATGGCGGAGCAGACTCAATGGGCCGAGTGGCCTCATTCTGCTCCTATGGTCTTATGATCTTATGGAATTTTGCAGAGTGGCATTTGATTGGGATGATTGACAGGTATAGTCTTGTGACGGGGTGAAGCTAAGCTACACAGAATATTCAAGTTTAGATGCTGTTTTTGAGTTGAGAAAGAACAGTGTCTGTCTTTTCTGTCTTGGAAGTCTGGAGACTGGGAGCTGCCGGAGATTAGGTTTACTTCTCTGAAGTTTTGCTGTTTTGAGGCTATATCCTTCTCTGAAAACTGCTGTCTGAATCTCTGCCCAGAAGTGTTGAAAAGCTGGAAATCTACCATCACATAAGCATTTCCTGTTTCTGTGCTAACTGGTTCGACAGAAGCGATTTGTGTCTATGGGGGAACATGGCTGAATTGGAACAATAGAGATAGCTAACTGTTAAGAATGATACTTTCTCATGTTTAAGTCTTTTGATCAGTAAAAGTTATGCTTTTTTTTGTTATATTCTAACTGTGTTCTTAAATAAAGTTTGTTTGGTAAAAGATTCCCAGTGGGTCACTTGAATCGTACATGGAGTGAAACATCTCATACTCACCCTAACGCCAAAATCAAATGTAAAAGTTAGAGTCTAGGCCAATCTCGTAAAAGACCTTGGAGTTTCTGATCTGGTTCTTAATACATGGCAGCCAATTTCACACAGCAAGATCCCATAAACAGCAATGGGATAATAACTATATCATTCTTTTTAAATGATTGAAAGGTATATATTGGCCCAGGACATTGGTGAGAACTCTTGTGTTCTTCCAGTAATGCCATGGGACTTGTTTACACTCACTTGAGAGAGAAGGCGTAGCCTCTGCTTAACATCTCTTTCAAACGATAGTCGCTGTGACAGTGGAGCACTCCTGCAGTACTGCACAGGAGTGTCAGCTGAGTCTTTGGACTGAGACTTGAATTCCTGTCTGAGAGGAGAGAATGCTACCCAGTAAGTCTGGACATTATGCTCAGTGTGTAAAGGGGACTTGCTCAGTGCGAGAAGTCCCAGGGGTACAGCAACCTGACTCCTCATCAAAGAATGCTTCAGAATTCCTCTTGTTCCCTCTTGTTATTAGTATTCAGCCCAAAGTAGAACAATTTGTGTGAATGTGGCAGATGACAGTGAGAGTTGATTAAATGATTAAATTATTTATCAAACGTTGAAAGATACAGTCATTTATAACTCAACTAATCCCTTGATCAAATGATTTTATGCTTTCACAATTTTGTGAATAAAGAAGTGATTTCTAACTTCTGATAATTAAATGTCAAAGCTCCCCCTCATCGCTGAGTCCACAGGAAATGTTCCTTCTCAAATTCATTCAAGCAATGCATTGCCTAATTTAAAACCTCTCAGCCTTCTCTGCAAATAGGCCCAGTGTATCCCAGTCACTCCTCATTACTAAGTCTCCCATTCCTGCTACGTACACCGTTCTGCATGTCTCTAATGGCCCTTCTCCCATGAGCATAGAACATAGATAGAGCATAGAACACAGAACATTACAGCGCAGTACAGGCCCTTCAGTCCTCGATGTTGTGCCGACCAGTGAAACCAATCTAAAGCCCATCTAACCCACACTATTCCAATATCATCCATATGTTTATCCAATGACCATTTAAATGCCCTTAATGTTGGCGAGTCCACTACTGTTGCAGGCAGGGCATTCCACGCCCTCACTACTCTCTGAGTGAAGAACCTACCTTTGACATCTGTCCTATATCTATCATCCCTCAATTTAAAGTTATGTCCCCTCGTGCGAGCTATCACCATCCGAGGAAAAAGGCTCTCACTATCCACCCTATCTAATCCTCTGATCATCTTGTATGCCTCTATTAAGTCACCTCTTAACCTTCTTCTCTCTAACGAAAACTGCCTCAAGTCCCTCAGCCTTTCCTCATAAGACCTTCCCACCATACCAGGCAACATCCTGGTAAATCTCCTCTGCACCCTTTCCAATGCTTCCACATCTTTCCTATAATGCGGCGACCAGAACTGTCCGCAATACTCCAAGTGCGGCCGCACCAGAGTTTTGTACAGCTGCAACATGACCTCATGGCTCCGAAACTCAATCCCTCTACCAATAAAAGCTAACACACCGTACGCCTTCTTAACAACCCTATCAACCTGGGTGCCAACTTTCAGGGATCTATGCACATGGACACTGAGATCTCTCTGCTCATCCACACTACCAAGTATCTTACTATTAGCCCAGTACTCTGTAATCCTGTTACTCCTTCCAAAGTGAATCACCTCACACTTTTCCGCATTAAACTCCATTTGCCACCTCTCAGCCCAGCTCTGCAGCTTATCTATGTCCCTCTGTAACTTGCAACATCCTTCCGCACTGACCACAACTCCACCGACTTTAGTGTCATCCGCAAATTTACTAACCCATCCTTCTACGCCCTCATCCAGGTCATTTATAAAAGTGACAAACAGCAGTGGCCCCAAAACAGATCCTTGCGGTACACCACTAGTAACTGAACTCCAGGATGAACATTTCCCATCAACCACCACCCTCTGTCTTCTTACAGCTAGCCAATTTCTGATCCAAACCGCTAAATCACCCTCAATCCCATGCCTCCGTATCTTCTGCAATAGCTTACCATGGGGAACCTTATCAAATGCTTTACTGAAATCCATATACACCACATCAACTGCTTTACCCTTATCCACCTCTTTGGTCACCTTCTCAAAGAACTCAATAAGGTTTGTGAGGCACGACCTACCCTTCACAAAACCGTGTTGACTATCCCTAATCAAATTATTCCTTTCTAGGTGATTATAAATCCTATCTCTTATAATCCTTTCCAATACTTTGCCCACAACAGAAGTAAGGCTCACTGGTTTATAATTACCAGGGTTGTCTCTACTCCCCTTCTTGAACAAGGGGACAACATTTGCTATCCTCCAGACTTCTGACACTACTCCTGTAGACAATGACGACATAAAGATTAAAGCCAAAGGCTCTGCAATCTCCTCCCTAGCCTCCCAGAGAATCCTAGGATAAATCCCATCTGGCCCAGGGGACTTATCTATTTTCACACTTTCCAGAATTGCTAACACCTCCTCCTTATGAACCTCAATCCCATCTAGTCTAATAGCCTGTATCTCAGTATTCTCCTCGACAACATTGTCTTTTTCCTGAGTGAATACTGATGAAAAATATTCATTTAGTGCCTCTCCTATCTCTTCGGACTCCACGCACAACTTCCCACTACTGTCCTTGACTGGCCCTAATCTTACCCTAGTCATTCTTTTATTCGTGACATACCTATAGAAAGCTTCAGGGTTTTCCTTGATCCTACCTGCCCAAAGACTTCTCATGTCCCCTCCTGGCTCTTCTTAGCTCTCTCTTTCGGTCCTTCCTGGCTAACTTGTAACTCGTTGGTTACTCGTTGTAACCTGTTGGACTTTAACCTGGTGTTGTTAAACTTCTTACTAACTTGTAACTCTCAAGCGTCCTAACTGAGCCTTCATCTCTCATCTTTACATAAGTCTCCTTCTTCCTCTTCACAAGAGATTCAACTTCTTTACAAAACCACAGTTCCCTCGCTCGACCACTTCCTCCCTGCCTGACAGGCACATACTTATCAAGGACACGCAGTCGCTGTCCCTTGAACAAGCTCCACATTACAATTGTGCCCATCCCCTGCAGTTTCCTTCCACATCCTATGCATCCTAAATCTCGCCTAATCGCATCATAATTTCCTTTCCCCCAGCTATAACTCTTGCCCTGCGGTATATACCTATTCCTTTCCATCGCTAAAGTAAACGTAACCGAATTGTGGTCACTATCACCAAAGTGTTCACCTACCTCCAAATCTAACACCTGGCCTGGTTCATTACCCAGTACCAAATCCAATGTGGCCTTGCCTCTTGTTGGCCTATCTACATACTGCGTCAGGAAACCCTCCTGCACACATTGGACAAAAACTGACCCATCTAAAGTACTCGAACTATAGCTTTTCCAGTCAATATTTGTAAAGTTAAAGTCCCCCATAACAACTACCTGTTACTTTCGCTCCTATCCAGAATCATCTTTGCAATCCTTTCCTCTACATCTCTGGAACTTTTCAAGGCCTATAGAAAACTCCCAACAGGATGACCTCTCCTTGCCTGTTTCTAACCTCAACCCATACAACCTCAGTAGACGAGTCCTCTTCAAACATCCTTTCTGCCACCGAAATACTGTCCTTAAATAACAATGCCACACCTCCCCCTCTTTGACCACCTTCCCTGATCTTACTGAAACATCTAAACCCCGGAACCTGCAACAACCATTCCTGTCCCTGCTCTATCCATGTCTCCGAAATGGCCACAACATCGAAGTCCCAGGTACCAACCCATGCTGCAAGTTAGAACCATAGAACCATAGAACATTACAGCACAGAAACAGGCCTTTTGGCCCTTCTTGGCTGTGCCGAATCATTTTTCAGCCTAGTCCCACTGACCTGCACCTGGACCATATCCCTCCACGCCCCTCTCATCCATGTGCCTGTCCACGTTTTCTTAAATGTTAAAAGTGAGCCCGCATTCACCACTTCATCTGGCAGCTCATTCCACATTTCCACCACTCTCTGTGTGAAGAAGCCCCCCCCTAATATTCCCTTTAAACTTTTCCCCCTTCACCCTTAACCCATGTCCTCTAGTTCTTTTTCTCCCCTAGCCTCAGTGGAAAAAGCCTGCTTGCAGTCACTCTATCTATACCCACCATAATTTTATACACCTCTATCAAATCTCCCCTCATTCTTCTACGCTCCAGGGAATAAAGTCCTAACCTATTCAACCTTTCTCTGTAACTCAAAGAACAAAGAACAAAGAACAGTACAGCACAGGAACAGGCCCTTCGGCCCTCCAAGCCTGCGCCGCTCATGTGCCCACTAGACCATTCGATTGTTTCCCTCTTCCCAGTCTGTTCATGAGGCTATCTAGATAAGTCTTAAATGATCCCAGCGTGTCCGCCTCAATCACCTTGCTTGGCAGTGCATTCCAGGCCCCCACCACCCTCTGTGTAAAATACATCCCCCTGACATCTGTGTTGAACCTTGCCCCCCTCACCTTGAACCCATGACCCCTTGTGTTCGTCACCTCCGACCTGGGAAAAAGCTTCCCACTTTTCACCCTATCAGTGCTCTTCATAATTTTATACACCTCTATTAGGTCGCCCCTCATCCTCCGTCTTTCCAGGGAGAACATCCCCAGTTTACCCAATCTCTCCTCATAGCTAAGACCCTCCATACCAGGCAACATCCTGGTAAACCTTCTCTGTACTCTCTCCAAAGCCTCCACGTCCTTCTGGTAGTGTGGCGACCAGAACTGGACGCAGTATTCCAAATGCGGCCGAACCAACGTTCTATACAGCTGCAACATCATATGCCAACTTTTATATTCTATGCCTCGTCCAATAAAGGCAAGCATGCCATATGCCTTCTTCACCACCCTCTCCACCTGTGCTGCCACCTTTAAGGATCTGTGGACTTGTACACCCAGGTCCCTCTGTGTGTCTATACTCCTGATGGTTCTGCCATTTATTGTATAGCTCCCCCTTACATTAGATCTACCGAAATGCATCACTTCGCATTTATCTGGATTAAATTCCATCTGCCATTTCTCCGCCCAATGTTCCAGCTTATGGGATCCAAGGGGCTGCTGCCCGGTGGATCCAGAACTGGCTTGCCCAAAGGAGGCAGAGAGTGGGTATAGATGGGTCTTTTTCTAAATGGAGGTCGGTCACCAGTGGTAATCTCAGCAAGGCCTTTGACAAGGTCCCTCATGGGAGGTTAGTTAGGAAGGTTCAGTCGCTAGGTATACATGGGGAGGTAGTAAATTGGATAAGACACTGGCTCAATGGAAGAAGCCAGTGAGTGGTTGTGGAGGATTGCTTCTCTGAGTGGAGGCCTGTGACTAGTGGTGTGCCGCAGGGATCGGTGTTGGGTCCATTGTTGTTTGTCATCTATATCAATGATCTGGATGATAATGTGGTAAATTGGATCAGCAAGTTTGCTGATGATACAAAGATTGGAGGTGTAGTGGACAGTGAGGAAGGTTTTCAAAGCTTGCAGAGGGATTTGGACCAACTAGAAAAATGGGTTGAAAAATGGCAAATGGAATTTAACGCAGACAAGTGTGAGATATTGCACTTTGGAAGGACAAACCAAAGAAGAACATACAGGGTAAATGGTAGGACTCTGAAGAGTGCAGTTGAACAGAGGGATCTGGGAATACAGGCACAGAATTCCCTAAAAGTGACGTCACAGGTGGATAGGGTCGTAAAGAGTGCCTTTGGTACATTGGCCTTTATAAATCGGAGTATCGAGTGTAAAAGTTGGAGTGTTATGGTAAGGTTATATAAGGCATTGGTGAGGCCGAGTTTGGAGTATTGTGTACAGTTTTGGTCACCTAGTTACAGGAAGGATGTAAATAAGGTTGAAAGAGTGCAGAGAAGGTTCACAAGGATGTTGCCGGGACTTGAGAAGCTGAGTTACAGAGAGAGATTGAATAGGTTGGGACTTTATTCCCTGGAGCGTAGAAGATTGAGGGGAGATTTGATAGAGGTGTATAAGATTTTGATGGGTATAGATAGAGTGAATGCAAGCAGGCTTTTTCCGCTGAGGCTGGGGGAGAAAAAAACCAGAGGGCATGGGTTAAGGGTGAAAGGAGAAAAGTTTAAAGGGAATATTAGGGGGGGCTTCTTCACGCAGAGAGTGGTGGGAGTGTGGAATGAGCTGCCGGATAAAGTGGTAAATGCGGGGTCACTTTTAACATTTAAGAAAAAATTGGACGGGTTCATGGATGAGAGGGGTGTGGAGGGATATGGTCCAAGTGCAGGTCAGTGAGACTAGGCAAAAAATGGTTCGGCACAGACAAGAAGGGCCAAAAGGCCTGTTTCTGAGCTGTAATTTTCTATGGTTTCTATGGTGTGCCCCAGGGATCTGTTCTGGGACCCTTGTTGTTTGTCATTTTCATAAATGACCTGGATGAGGAAGCGGAGGGATGGGTTGGTAAGTTTGCCGACGACACGAAGGTTGGTGGGGTTGTGGATAGTCTGGAGGGATGTCAGAAGTTACAGAGGGACATAGATAGTATGCAAGACTAGGCGGAGAAGTGGCAGATGGACTTCAACCCAGATAAATGTGTCGTGGTCCATTTTGGTAGGTCAAATGGGATGAAGGAGTACAATATAAAGGGAAAGACTCTTAGTACTGTAGAGGATCAGAAGGACCTTGGGGTCTGGGTCCATAGGACTCTGCAATCGGCCCCCCAGGTGGAGGAGGTGGTTAAGAAGGCGTATGGTGTGCTGGCCTTTATCAATCGAGGGATTGAGTTTAGGTGTCCGGGGATAATGATGCAGCTATATAAGACCTTCGTCAGACCCCACTTGGAGTACTGTGCTCAGTTCTGGTCGCCTCATTATAGGAAGGATGTGGAAAAGATTGAAAGGATGCAGAGGAGATTTACAAGGATGTTGCCTGGATTGAGTGGCATGCCATATGAGGATAGGCTGAGGGAGCTCGGTCTTTTCTCCTTGGAGAGACGAAGGATGAGAGAAGACCTAGTAGAGGTGTATAAGATGTTGAGAGGCATAGATCGGGTGGACTCTCAGAGGCTTTTTCCCAGGGTGGAAATGTCTGCTACGAGAGGACACAGGTTTAGGGTGCTGGGGGGTAGGTACAGGGGAGATGTTAGGGGGAAGTTTTTCACACAGAGGGTGGTGGGCGAGTGGAATCGGCTGCCGTCAGTGGTGGTGGAGGCGAACTCAATAGGGTCTTTTAAGAGACTCCTGGATGAGTACATGGAGCTTAATAGGATGGAGGGTTATAGGTAGGTCTCGAAGGTAGGGATGTGTTCGGCACAACTTGTGGGCCGAAGAGCCTGTTTGTGCTGTAGTTTTTCTATGTTTCTATGCTTCTATGTTTCTATCTATATCCTGCTGTATTCTAGAAACATAGAAAACTACAACACAAAACAGGCCCTTCGGCCCCACAAGTTGTGCCGAACATATCCCTACCTTTTAGGCCTACCTATAACCATCCACCCTATTAAGTCCCATATACTCATCCAGGAGTCTCTTAAAAGACCCTATTGAGTTTGCCTCCACCACCACTGACGGCAGCCAATTCCACTTGCCCACCACCCTCTGTGTGAAAAACTTCCCCCTAACATTTCCCCTGTACCTACCCCCCAGCACCTTAAACCTGTGTCCTCTCGTAGCAGCCATTTCCACCCTGGGAAAAAGCCTCTGAGAGTCCACCCGATCTATGCCTCTCAACATCTTATATACCTCTATTAGGTCTCCTCTCATCCTACGTCTCTCCAAGGAGAAAAGACCGAGCTCCCTCAGCCTGTCCTCATAAGGCATGCCACTCAATCCAGGCAACATCCTTGTAAATCTCCTCTGCACCCTTTCAATCTTTTCCACATCCTTCCTGTAGTGAGGCAACCAGAACTGAGCACAGTACTCCAAGTGGGGTCTGACAAGGGTCTTATATAGCTGCATCATTATCCCTGGACTCCTAAACTCAATCCCTCGATTGATAAAGGCCAGCACACCATACGCCTTCTTAACCACCTCCTCCACCTGCGGGGCCGATTTTAGAGTCCTGTGGACCCGGACCCCAAGGTCCTTCTGATCCTCTACAGTACTAAAAGTCTTTCCCTTTATATTGTACTCCTTCATCCCATTCGACCTGCCAAAATGGTATGCATTTATCTGGGTTGAAGTCCATCTGCCACTTCTCCGCCCAGTCTTGCATCCCATCTATGTCCCTCTGTAACTTCTGACATCCCTCCAGGCTATCCACAACCCCACCAACCTTCGTGTCGTCGGCAAACTTACCAACCCATCCCTCCACTTCCTCATCCAGGTCATTTATGAAAATGACAAACAGCAAGGGTCCCAGAACAGATCCCTGGGGCACACCACTGGTGACCGACCTCCAATTAGAAAAAGACCCATCTATACACACTCTCTGCCTCCTTTGGGCAAGCCAGTTCTGGATCCACAGGGCAGCAGTCCCTTGGATCCCATGTCCTCTCACTTTTTCTAGAAGCCTTGCATGGGGGACCTTATCGAACGCCTTGCTAAAATCCATATAAACCACATCTACCGCTTTCCCATCGTCTATGTGTTTAGTCACATTTTCGAAGAACTTCACCAGGCTCATAAGGCACGATCTGCCCTTGACAAAGCCATGCTGAGTATTCTTGAGCATACTAAACCTCTCTAAATGCTCATAAATCTTGTCCCTCAGGATCTTCTCTGACAATGTTCATCACTCGCCGCAACTCCAGCAATCTCCGTCTCGTCCGCAAACTTACTGGTTACACCAATTACATCTTCCTCTAAATCATTTATATATATCACAAACAGCAGAGGTCCCAGTACAGAGCCCTGCGGAACACCACTAGTCACAGACCTCCAACTGGAAAAAGACCCCTCCACTGTTACCCTCTGTCTTCTATGGCTAAGCCAGTTCTCCACCATCTAGCTAGCTCACCTTTTATCCCGTGAGATTTAACCTTTTGCACCAGCCTGCTATGAGGGACCTTGTCAAACGCTTTACTAAAATCCATATAGACGACATCCACGGCCCTTCCCTCGTCAATCGTTTTTGTCACCTCCTCAAAAAACTCAACCAAATTGTGAGGCATGACCTCCCTCGTACAAAACCATGCTGCCTATCGCTAATGAGATTATTCAGTTCTAAATGCGCATATATCCTATCTCTAAGAATCTTCTCCAACAACTTCCCTACCACTGACGTCAAGCTCACCGGCCTATAATTACCCGGGTTATCCTTGCTACCCTTCTTAAACAATGGGACCACATTTGCTATCCTCCAATCCTCTGGGACCTCACCTGTGTCCAGTGAAGAGACAAAGATTTCTGTTGGAGGCCCAGCAATTGCATCTCTCGCCTCCCTGAGGAGTCTAGGATAGATGCCATCTGGCCCTGGGGATTTGTCTGTCTTAATGTTTCCTAAAAAACCTAACACTTCCTCCCTTGTAATTGAGATTTTTTCTAACAGGTCAACACATCTCTCTGAGACAATACCAGTCAACATGTCCCTCTCCTTTGTGAATACTGATGCAAACTCAGTTTCTCAAGTCCCGGCAACATCCTTGTAAACCTTCTCTGCACTCTTTCAACCTTATTAATATCCTTCCTGTAATTAGGTGACCAAAACTGCACACAATACTCTAAATTCGGCCTCACCAATGTCTTATACAACCTCACCATAACATTCCAACTCTTATACTCAATACTTTGATTTATAAAGGCCAATGTACCAAAAGCACTCTTTACGACCCTATCTACCTGTGACGCCACTTTTAGGGAATTCTGTACTGTATTCCTAGATCCCTCTGTTCTACTGCACTCTTCAGTGTCCTACGATTCACCTTGTATGTTCTACCTTGGTTTGTCCTTCCAAAGTGCAATACCTCACACTTGTTTGCATTAAACTCCATCTGCCATTTTTCAGCCCATTTTTCTAGCTGGTCCAAATCCCTCTGCAAGCTTTGAAAACCTTCATAGAACATAGAACATAGAACATTACAGCGCAGAACAGGCCCTTCGGCCCACGATGTTGCACCGACCAGTTAAAAAAAAACTGTGACCCTCCAACCTAAACCAATTTCTTTTCGTCCATGAACCTATCTACGGATCTCTTAAACGCCCCCAAACTAGGCGCATTTACTACTGATGCTGGCAGGGCATTCCAATCCCTCACCACCCTCTGGGTAAAGAACCTACCCCTGACATCGGTTCTATAACTACCCCCCCTCAATTTAAAGCCATGCCCCCTCGTGCTGGATTTCTCCATCAGAGGAAAAAGGCTATCACTATCCACCCTATCTAAACCTCTAATCATCTTATATGTTTCAATAAGATCCCCTCTTAGCCGCCGCCTTTCCAGCGAAAACAATCCCAAATCCCTCAGCCTCTCCTCATAGGATCTCCCCTCCATACCAGGCAACATCCTGGTAAACCTCCTCTGCACCCTCTCCAAAGCCTCCACATCCTTCCTGTAATGTGGGGACCAGAACTGCACACAGTACTCCAAGTGCGGCCGCACCAGAGTTGTGTACAGTTGCAACATAACGCTACGACTCCTAAATTCAATCCCCCTACCAATAAACGCCAAGACACCATATGCCTTCTTAACAACCTTATCTACTTGATTCCCAACTTTCAGGGATCTATGCACACATACACCTAGATCCCTCTGCTCCTCCACACTATTCAAAGTCCTCCCGTTAGCCCTATACTCAACACATCTGTTATTCCTACCAAAGTGAATTACCTCACACTTCTCCGCATTAAACTCCATCCGCCACCTCTCGGCCCAACTTTGCAACCTGTCTAAGTCTTCCTGCAAACTACGACACCCTTCCTCACTGTCTACCACACCACCGACTTTGGTGTCATCAGCAAATTTGCTAATCCACCCAACTATACCCTCATCCAGATCATTAATAAATATTACAAACAGCAGTGGCCCCAAAACAGATCCCTGAGGTACACCACTTGTAACCGCACTCCATGATGAATATTTACTATCAACCACCACCCTCTGTTTCCTATCCGCTAGCCAATTCCTGATCCAATTTCCTAGATCACCCCCAATCCCATACATCTGCATTTTCTGCAGAAGCCTACCATGGTGAACCTTATCAAACGCCTTACTAAAATCCATATATACCACGTCCACTGCCTTGCCCCCATCCACCTCCTTGGTCACTTTCTCAAAAAACTCAATAAGGTTAGTAAGGCACGACCTACCTGCCACAAAACCATGCTGACTATCACCTATCAATTCCTCACTGTCCACTACACCTCCAATCTTTGTATCATCAGCAAATTTGCTAATCCAATTTACCACATTATCATCCAGATCATTGATATAAATGACCAACAACAATGGACCCAGCACTGATCCCTGTGGCACACCACTAGTCACAGGCCTCCACTCAGAGAAGCAATCCTCCACTACCACTCTCACCCACCCAAGTTCACCCACCTTATTCTGGATGCTCCTGGCGTTGAAGTAGACACACTCCAAACCACCTTCCTGCCTGCCGGTACACTCCTGCGACCTTGAAACCTTATTCATGACCTCACTACTCTCAACCTCCTGTACACTGGAGCTACAATTCAGGTTCCCATCCCCCTGCTGAATTAGTTTAAACCCTCCCGAAGAGCATTAGCAAATCTCCCCCCCCAGGATATTGGTACCCCTCTGGTTCAGGTGTAGACCATCCCGTTTGTAGAGGTCCCACCTACCCCAGAATGACCCCTAATTATCCAGGTATCTGAATCCCTCCCTCCTGCACCATCCCTATAGCCATGTGTTCAACTGCTGTCTCTCCCTATTCCTCTCCTCGCGAACACGTGGCACGGGTAACAAACCAGAGATAACAACTCTGTTTGTTCCAGCTCTAAGCTTCCACCCTAACTCCCTGAATTTCTGCCGTACATCCCCATCCCTTTTCCTACCTATGTCTTTGGTGCCTATGAGAACCACGACTTGGGGCTGGTCCCCCTCCCCCTTAAGGATTTCGAAAACACGATCCGAGACATCACAGACCCCGGCACCTGGGAGACAACACACCAACCGCGAGTCTCTCTCGTTCCCACAGAATCTCCTATCTGTCCCCCTAACTATGGAGTCCCCAATAACTAATGCTCTACTCCTCTCCCCCCTTCCCTTCTGAGCAACAGGGGCAGACTCCGTGCCAGAGACCTGTACCTCATGGCTTACCCATGGTAAGTCGTCCTCCTCAACAGTATCCAAAACGGTATACTTGTTATCCAGAGGAACAGCCACAGGGGATCGCTGCACTGACTGCTTCTTACCCCCTCTAACAGTCACCCAAATATCTTCATTTCTAGGAGTAGCTACCTCCCTGTAGCTTCTATCTATAGCTGTCTCTGCTTCCCGAATGATCCTGAGTTCATCCAGTTCCAGTTCCAGGTCCCTAACACAGTCTTCAAGGAGCTGGAATTGGGTGCACTTCTTGCAGTGTGAGCAAGCCACACTGATTTCAGTTTTCAAGCTGTGGCCCAACCAACACAGAGGATGATGAGTGTCTGGAACAAGCTGCCAGAGGTAGTAATAGAGGCGGGTACAATTTTGTCTTTTAAAAAGCGTTTAGACAGTTACATGGGTATGATGGGTATAGAGGGATATGGGCCAATGCGGGCATTTGGGACTTGCTTAGTGGTTAAGAAAAAGGGGCCGCATTGACAAGTTGGGCCGAAGGGCCTGTTTCTATGCTGTAAACCTCTTTGACCCTATGACTCTATCACCAATGTTTTGCCTAAAGATCTCATTTCCTTCTTTCCCCTTTCTCTCATTGGGGAAAGAACTGTGTTGGTCCAAGGAGCCTGGAATCTGAGAGAGGGAGTGCCAGCAACACCCATCTCAATGGAAGGACAAGGCCAGAATTGACCCAGATTGTTTCAATCAATAGCCCTATATTTGAATAGTGCCATTATAAGATTTCTAACCATTGCGAGCTTATGAACGTCCTTCTATCTGGGTGTTTACAGAGTTATTTTCAAACCCAGATTCTTATTTTGCCATTTCATCCACTCGTACCACATTGTCTCGATACACCAGCAGATTGTGGAGAAGTCACGTGGATTTATAGAGAGCAGGTTTCTCAACTCGGATGCATGAATAATCCTTATCCAACCCTCAGCCCATCCTCTAGCTCACAGATTGACTGGCACAGACATATTGACAGCTGGACGCTGATGCAGCCAATCGAACAACAGAGAAAGTAGGAGCAGGAGTAGGTCACACAGCTCCTTCAGTCTGCTCCGCCATTCAATAAGGTCATGTCTGATCTTTGACCTGAACTCCAGTTTCCTACCTTGTCCCTATTTCCCTCGGTTCACTTAATGTACAAAACTCTTGGTCTTCATATCCAACACCTGAGGGAGTGTCGCACCGTCCGTGCCGCACTGTCAGAGGGTCAGTGCTGAGGGAGTGCCGCACTGTCAGAGGGTCAGTACTGAGGGAGTGCCGCACTGTCAGAGGGTCAGTACTGAGGGAGTGCCGCACTGTCAGAGGGTCAGTACTGAAGGAGTGCCGCACTGTCAGAGGGTCAGTACTGAGGGAGTGCCACACTGTCAGAGGGTCAGTACTGAGGGAGTGCCACACTGTCAGAGGGTCAGTGCTGAGGGAGTGCTGCACTGTCAGAGGGTCAGTACTGAGGGAGTGCTGCACTGTCAGAGGGTCAGTACTGAGGGAGTGCCGCACTGTCAGAGGGTCAGTACTGAAGGAGTGCCGCACTGTCAGAGGGTCAGTACTGAGGGAGTGCCACACTGTCAGAGGGTCAGTACTGAGGGAGTGCCACACTGTCAGAGGGTCAGTGCTGAGGGAGTGCCGTACTGTCAGAGCGTCAGTACTGAGGGAGTGCCGCACTGTCAGAGGGTCAGTACTGAGGGAGTGCCACACTGTCAGAGGGTCAGTACTGAGGGAGTGCCACACTGTCAGAGGGTCAGTACTGAGGGAGTGCTGCACTGTCAGAGGGTCAGTACTGAGGGAGTGCCACACTGTCAGAGGGTCAGTACTGAGGGAGTGCCGCACTGTCAGAGGGTCAGCGCTGAGGGAGTGTTGCACTGTCAGAGGGTCAGCGCTGAGGCAGTGCCGCACTGTCAGAGGGTCAGTACTGAGGGAATGCTGCACTGTCAGAGGGTCAGTACTGAGGGAGTGCCGCACTGTCAGAGGGTCAGTACTGAGGGAGTGCCGCACTGTCAGAGGGTCAGTACTGAGGGAGTGCCGCACTGTCAGAGGGTCAGTGCTGAGGGAGTGCCGCACTGTCAGAGGGTCAGTGCTGAGGGAGTGCCGCACTGTCAGAGGGTCAGTACTGAGGGAGTGCCGCACTGTCAGAGGGTCAGTACTGAGGGAGTGCCGCACTGTCAGAGGGTCAGTGCTGAGGGAGTGCCGCACTGTCAGAGGGTCAGTACTGAGGGAGTGCCGCACTGTCAGAGGGTCAGTGCTGAGGGAGTGCCGCACTGTCAGAGGGTCAGTACTGAGGGAGTGCCGCACTGTCAGAGGGTCAGTACTGAGGGAGAATTACAAAGATTACAGACTTCATTTCAGTCAGAAACAGTGAGATTCTGAGACCCTTTAGAAATGGTGAGAGGAAACAGAATGTGAAAGTCCACTTCCATTTCCAATTGATTCAATGTTTGCCAGTCGAGGAAAGGGGGCAGGGAGTGAGTGATTCACACAGGTGGGAAACCTCAAGCCAGCAGGGCCAAGTGCTGAGTTCAAACTGACCTCATTTTGGCTGTTGCGAGGGCCTTAACGCACAATGTGCAAGCCACAAATGAATGAGTATACATAGATGCTCTTGAAGGGCAGATAAGGAATGTATAACTGTCATGATGTGAAGTTCTCAAAATGCCCGCTCTTTAAAACTTTCGAAGTACAGACCTCAGTTGTCAGTTTTCTTTTTTTAAAAAACTCTGCTGGACTGCTTGGAGTGGCAGGTGCAGTTTCAATAGGACTCTTCGTTGACATTTCCCTAAGGGTTAGCATTGTGTCATAATGAATGTTTGGCTGCATTTCAAAGGATATAGATATCTCAGCAGGGGATTCTGGATTCACAAATTGACAGCTGAAAGAGACTATCAGGGGAATAGTAGTCTTTGATGTATCTACTGAATAAAATTTAGTTTGTTTTTATAAGAAATTTACTGAGATTTAAAGGCTGTGAGTGGATTTTATGAATGGGAGATTTTTTACTATCAAGTGACACCTGGACAAGATTGTTAGAAATTTATTTTTTCTCTTTACCGCTTGGCCCCTGAGGTCTGCCCATGGTAGATACTGGATGAATGACTATGGAATTGGCATGGTGGGTAAGAACGGTCATTGGGCTGGTTGGGGTAAGAGGGGTGAGGGCTAAAGGGCCTAACAATTTCTAAAACAACTGGGGCAAGTCCCAGGAACCCAGACGTGCCTTCTAAACAGATTGCCCAGAACTCACCCGTCCCTGTGTGTCTGCTTACACCAGTGGTTCCCAAACTTTTTTCACTGGGCCACACTTTCGGAATAAAAATTTGCTCGCGCCACACCAAATTTTTTATTGATAAGAAATACATTCAAAAATACATTCAAAAATGGCCTCTCAGCATCTTCCCTGTTAAGCCCTCTAAGAATTTGAGATGTCTCAACAAGAACAACTCTCATTGCACCTCTTGTAAACCCTGCCCTCCCTACCTTAATCAACACAAAATCCCATCCACACATCAGCCCTGTGCTAACAGAGAGGAGGAGGAATTTCTTCAGCCAGAGGGTGGTGAATCTGTGGAACTCTTTGCCGCAGAAGGCTGTGGAGGCCGCGTCATTGAGTGTCTTTAAGATAGACATAGATAGGTTCTTGACTAATAAGGGGATCAGGGGTTATGGGGAAAAGGCAGGAGAATGGGGATGAGAAAAATATCAGCCATGATTGAATGGCGGAGCAGACTCGATGGTCTAATTCTGCTCCTATGTCTTATGGTCTGACCGATCTACACAGGCTCCCAGTCTGGCACTGCCTCACTTGCTTCATTGAGGGAAGAGAGGAAGGTTCTGCTGGGGGATTCATACAGACTCATTCCTCCTGGGCTCTCCCTCCATGGTGAGAGGGTGATGGCAAACAGGGACACGGGGTTGTATTTGCCGTTCTGGTTTCTATGTTTTGGCCCCTGAGTGATAAATCTCGAGACCCTCATGAGCCAGCCCACTCCTCACCATCCTGGAGTAGTCAGTATTGGAGCTGGGAATATGCTAGCTTGCTGAATTGATTGTGGCAGAGCTTCCTCAGCATTCTGTGTCAGTGATAGATGTTTCAGCAGTGTCCCAGCTGGCTCTTACTCCTGGAATAGAACAGAGGCTGGGCTGATGAGAGCCACGATGATTATTACAGGACTTCTGCTTGCAAGCACGAGACTCATTCTACGCCAAACCTCCAAGAAATGGCTTTCAAAAGCAAAATCCAGCGCTTCACATTTCCAGCAGCAGTTTTCATCAAGGTTTTGCAGTGTGTGTTTGTGTGTGTGCAGCACTCTCTCAGCACCGCCTGGGGAGCGTTGGTCGAGATTGTGTACTCACGTCTCCTGAGTGCAATTTGAATCGATGAATTTCTGAATGAAGGTGAGAGGGTTACACGTTACCCTCTGAACCATGGCTAACAGCAACACTGAGCCAGCGAGCTGCTTGTAACTGGAAATCTTAACCCCATCAGGTATCTCCTCAGGTCAAACCGCAGAGGTGAACCTCGGTGTCACATTCAGTGTCCAATGTTGTCCAAAGGTTCAATTTGAGATTCGATTCCATTGCCTTATATCAAAAGGTCTAATCTGCACAATGTCCCCAAAATGTCTACATTCATACATCCACATTCTTCCTCACACATCTCAGCCTCTCTCACTCATGTCACTCCAATATTCTCTGAAATTTCATTTGTTCCGTCGCTGGCTCTCTAACTTTCCAGATCTGTTCATGTAGCTCCATATCTCTGCTTCTCTCTGTTTCTCTCTCTCTCTCTGTCCCTCTTTCTGTCTCTGTCTGTCTCAGTCCCCCAGTGCCTGCCACTCCCTTTTCTGCTCCCTCTCTGTGTCAGTGAGAAGAGTGTGTTGCTTACAGCGTGGTTTAACATTTAAATCTGACACAGTTTCTAGTTATAGCTTTTATTAACAGACGGAAAACCCATCAACCGCCACCATTTCCAGCTCCGTTATTGTGGTTACATAAACAGTGCGGCACAGAAATATGCAATGTGTGAGACTTAGCAACAATAATACGACACTTTAATATCCATCCCTCACCTGCCAGTCCGTCAATACCAGGTTCACTCTCTGTTCGCTGGCCTACATTGGTCTGGCAATGCCTCCAATTTAAAATTCCCAACATTGCTTCCAAATCAGCATCACCCTCAACAACTCCCTATCTCTGTAACCTCCATCCTCACCCCCACTCCCTATCTCTGTGTAATCTCCATCCTCACCCCTCACTCCCTATCTCTCTGTGTAATCTCCATCCTCACCCCTCACTCCCTATCTCTCTGTAACCTCCATCCTCACCCCCCACTCCCTATCTCACTGTGTAATCTCCATCCTCACCCCTCACTCCCTATCTCACTGTGTAATCTCCATCCTCACCCCCACCAACTCCCTATCTCTGTAATCTCCATCCTCACCCCTCACTCCCTATCTCTCTGTAACCTCCATCCTCACCCCTCACTCCCTATCTCTGTAATCTCCATCCTCACCCCTCACTCCCTATCTCTCTGTAACCTCCATCCTCACCCCTCACTCCCTATCTCTGTAACCTCCATCCTCACCCTCACTCCCTATCACTCTGTGTAATCTCCATCCTCACCCCTCACTCCCTATCTCTGTAACCTCCATCCTCACCCCTCACTCCCTATCTCTGTAACCTCCATCCTCACCCCTCACTCCCTATCTCTCTGTGTAATCTCCATCCTCACCCTCACTCCCTATCTCACTGTGTAATCTCCATCCTCACCCCTCACTCCCTATCTCACTGTGTAATCTCCATCCTCACCCCTCACTCCCTATCTCTGTAACCTCCATCCTCACCCCTCACTCCCTATCTCTCTGTGTAATCTCCATCCTCACCCTCACTCCCTATCTCACTGTGTAATCTCCATCCTCACCCCTCACTCCCTATCTCTCTGTGTAATCTCCATCCTCACCCCTCACTCCCTATCTCACTGTGTAACCTCCATCCTCACCCCTCACTCCCTATCTCTCTGTGTAATCTCCATCCTCACCCTCACTCCCTATCTCTCTGTGTAATCTCCATCCTCACCCCTCACTCCCTATCTCACCATGTAACCTCCATCCTCACCCTCACTCCCTATCTCTGTGTAATCTCCATCCTCACCCCTCACTCCCTATCTCACTGTGTAATCTCCATCCTCACCCCTCACTCCCTATCTCTGTGTAATCTCCATCCTCACCCCTCACTCCCTATCTCACTGTGTAATCTCCATCCTCACCCTCACTCCCTATCTCTGTAACCTCCATCCTCACCCCTCACTCCCTATCTCTGTAACCTCCATCCTCACCCCTCACTCCCTATCTCTCTGTGTAATCTCCATCCTCACCCTCACTCCCTATCTCACTGTGTAATCTCCATCCTCACCCCTCACTCCCTATCTCACTGTGTAATCTCCATCCTCACCCCTCACTCCCTATCTCACTGTGTAACCTCCATCCTCACCCCTCACTCCCTATCTCTCTGTGTAATCTCCATCCTCACCCTCACTCCCTATCTCTCTGTGTAATCTCCATCCTCACCCCTCACTCCCTATCTCACCGCGTAACCTCCATCCTCACCCTCACTCCCTATCTCTGTGTAATCTCCATCCTCACCCCTCACTCCCTATCTCACTGTGTAATCTCCATCCTCACCCCTCACTCCCTATCTCTGTGTAATCTCCATCCTCACCCCTCACTCCCTATCTCACTGTGTAATCTCCATCCTCATCCCCCACTCCCTATCTCACTGTGTAATGTCCATCCTCACCCCTCACTCCCTATCTCACTGTGTAATCTCCATCCTCACCCCTCACTCCCTATCTCTCTGTGTAATCTCCATCCTCACTCCCTATCTCTGTGTAATCTCCATCCTCACCCCTCACTCCCTATCTCACTGTGTAATCTCCATCCTCACCCTCACTCCCTATCTCACTGTGTAACCTCCATCCTCACCCCTCACTCCCTATCTCACTGTGTAACCTCCATCCTCACCCCTCACTCCCTATCTCACTGTGTAACCTCCATCCTCACCCCTCACTCCCTATCTCACTGTGTAATCTCCATCCTCACCCCCCCACTTCCTATCTCTCTGTAACCTCCATCCTCACCCCTCACTCCCTATCTCTGTGTAATCTCCATCCTCACCCCTCACTCCCTATCTCTCTGTGTAATCTCCATCCTCACCCTCACTCCCTATCTCTGTGTAATCTCCATCCTCACCCCTCACTCCCTATCTCACTGTGTAATCTCCATCCTCACCCCTCACTCCCTATCTCACTGTGTAATCTCCATCCTCCCCCCCACTCCCTATCTCTCTGTGTAATCTCCATCCTCACCCTCACTCCCTATCTCTGTGTAATCTCCATCCTCACCCTCACTCCCTATCTCACTGTGTAATCTCCATCCTCACCCCTCACTCCCTATCTCTGTGTAATCTCCATCCTTCACCCCACTCCCTATCTCTCTGTGTAATCTCCATCCTCACCCTCACTCTCTATCTCTGTGTAATCTCCATCCTCACCCTCACTCCCTATCTCATTGTGTAATCTCCATCCTCACCCCTCACTCCCTATCTCTGTAATCTCCATCCTCACCCCCCCCCCCTCCCCCTCCCCATTCCCGATCTCTGTGTAATCTCCATCCTCACTCCCCATTCCCGATCTCTGTGTAATCTCCATCCTCACTCCCCATTCCCGATCTCTGTGTAATCTCCATCCTCACCCCTCACTCCCTATCTCACTGTGTAATCTCCATCCTCACCCTCACTCCCTATCTCACTGTGTAATCTCCATCCTCACCCCTCACTCCCTATCTCTCTGTGTAATCTCCATCCTCACCCTCACTCCCTATCTCTGTGTAATCTCCATCCTCACCCCTCACTCCCTATCTCACTGTGTAATCTCCATCCTCATCCCCCACTCCCTATCTCACTGTGTAATGTCCATCCTCACCCCTCACTCCCTATCTCTCTGTGTAATCTCCATCCTCACCCTCACTCCCTATCTCTGTGTAATCTCTATCCTCACCCTCACTCCCTATCTCACTGTGTAATCTCCATACTCACCCTCACTCCCTATCTCTGTGTAATCTCCATCCTCCCCCCCACTCCCTATCTCTCTGTGTAATCTCCATCCTCACCCTCACTCCCTATCTCTGTGTAATCTCCATCCTCACCCTCACTCCCTATCTCATTGTGTAATCTCCATCCTCACCCCTCACTCCCTATCTCTGTAATCTCCATCCTCACCCCCCCCCTCCCCCTCCCCATTCCCGATCTCTGTGTAATCTCCATCCTCACTCCCCATTCCCGATCTCTGTGTAATCTCCATCCTCACCCCTCACTCCCTATCTCTCTGTGTAATCTCCATCCTCACCCCTCACTCCCTATCTCTGTGTAATCTCCATCCTCACCCCTCACTCCCTATCTCACTGTGTAATCTCCATCCTCACAACCCTTTCGGATTTCTTTCCTTTCCGAACTATTGCAACATTTTCTCTCGGGTTTGAATCATTCCACTCTCGGTGGACGTGCATTCAGCTGGCTGCTTCCTGAGCTCTGGAACTCCCTCCCTCAATCTTCTCCACCTTTCGCTCTTCCTTTAAGATATTCTTTAAACCTATCTAAAGACCGCAAGAAAAAGAGTCGTGACTGTAGCCCAATTCATCACGCAAACCGGTCTCCCATCCACTGACTGTCTACACTTCCCGCTGCCTCGGCAAAGCAGCCAGCATAATTAAGGACCCCACACACCCCGGACATTCTCTCTTCCACCTTCTTCCGTTGAGAAAAAGGTACTAAAGTCTGAGGTCACGTACCAACCGACTCAAGAACAGCTTCTTCACTGCTGCTGTCAGACTTTTGAATGGACTTACCTTGCATTAAGTTGATCTTTCTCTACACCCGAGCTGTGACTGTAACACTCCATTCTGCACTCTCTCCTTTCCTTCTCTATGAATGCATAAATGTGTGCAAGATGTACTTTTCACTGTACACGTGACAATAATAATTCAATCATAAATCAAATCAAAATAATCCCTCAATGTGGACACTCTGTAATGAGTTCTTACTCTGCAAAACCCTCCCTGAAATTTGCATCACCCCTTCCCTTATAAATCCTGGCCAATTCCCAGGATGTGGATGACCAACTGGATTCCGGCAATCTAAGCAGGAGATGACCAAGGGAAAGCAGTGGAGCTGGGGAATATCTTTAAAGATGGAGAAAGAATGGGGAAAAATAGCTGATGTTTCTGACTGTTGTTAAGTTATTTACTGTGCGGTGGACAATATATAATTCAGGAGTTCTGAGGATTTTGGATATAAATCTCAGCCAGCAAAACCTTCAACTTCCCAAATAAATGATAGAAATGGAAGGCAAGTTCTCACACACATACCAGTGATACAAATTAATACCTTTCTGTTTTCATCCAGTGCCGAGGGAGCTTACTCACGCTTACAACTCAATTCCAATATGAATGCAGGATGTCTTCATTCCACCTGGTTTATTTCCGAAATCGACTTTCTAACCTCTTAAACAGTGCGACTGTTTAATCAAGTTGTTCAAATCCACACCCTTTCACAGTCCAAATGGCCCAAGGCAGTGACCTCTATCTTACATTGTTATATGATATTGGTGGGTTTCTTTGGGGATGTGATATTTGTGGGATATTTTTGGACTGGGACATTGTTGGAATACTTTGGAAATGTGGCCCTTGTGGAATATATTGGAAGTGTGATATTGGTGGAATATTTTGGAATTGTGATATTACTGGCATATTTTAGTCATGATATTGGGATTGTTACAACCTCGATATAGACCAGTAACTTTTCCAAATAAATTTGAACTCCCAGTTATTAACTGAAAGATTTGTCATTCTGAACAAAAACATATTCTATACAAGAGTTATTTATAACTACAAACTTAACGCTATATTTAACAAATGCTTATTAGTGAAACTCAAAGTTCTCCACAGCACACTCATTGTTCTACTTTTATTTCCATCCAAGAATTCCCATATACTTTACAGGAAATCTGAGGGTTCCTTTACTTCTCCTGGGACAGAACCAAGGTATGCCACAGCTCTCGGCACGGTAGCACAGTGGTTGGGCGGCACGGTAGCACAGTGGTTAGCACTGCTGCTTCACAGCTCCAGGGACATGGGTTCGATTCCCGACTTGGGTCACTGTCTGTG
Organism: Mustelus asterias; assembly: GCF_964213995.1. Classification (NCBI taxonomy): domain Eukaryota; kingdom Metazoa; phylum Chordata; class Chondrichthyes; order Carcharhiniformes; family Triakidae; genus Mustelus; species Mustelus asterias. Next base: position 75,610,401 of record NC_135822.1, read on the forward strand.
TGGAGTTTGCACATTCTCCCCGTGTCTGCGTGGGTTTCCTCCGGGTGCTCCGGTTTCCTCCCACAGTCCAAAGATGTGCGGGTTAGGTTGATTGGCCAGGTTAAAAATTGCCCCTTAGTGTCCTGGGATGCGTAGGTTAGAGGGATTAGTGGGTAGGATATGGGGGTAGGGCCTGGGTGGGATTGTGGTCAGTGCAGACTCGATGGGCCGAATGGCCTCTTTCTGTGCTGTAGGGTTTCTAAGATTCTCTCATGAATGCACTTTAACTCTCCTCAGTGTTCCCCCTGTTCTCAGAGGTATGACATCTCTTATTTTTTATTCATTTGTGGGACATGGGCGTCACTGGCTGGCCAGCATTTATTGCCCATCCCTAGTTGCCCTCGAGAAGGTGGTGGTGAGCTGCCTTCTTGAATCGCTGCAGTCCATGTTCTGTGGGTTGACCCACAATGCCGTTAGGGAGGGAATTCCAGGATTTTGACCCAGCAACTGTGAAGGAACGGCGATATATTTCCAAGTCAGGATGGTGAGTGGCTTGGAGGGGAACTTGCAGATGGTGGTGTTTCCATTTATCTGCTGCCCTTGTCCTTCTAGATGGAAACGGTCGTGGGTTTGGAAGGTGCTGTCTAAGGATCTTTGGTGAATTTCTACAGTGCATCTTGTAGATAGTACACACTGCTGCTACTGAGCGTCGGTGGTGGAGGGAGTGAATGTTTGTGGATGGGGTGCCAATCAAGCGGGGCTGCTTTGCCCTGGATGGTGTTGAGCTTCTTGAGTGTTGTTGGAGCTGCACCCATCCAGGCAAGTGGAGAACATTCCATCACATTCCTGACTTGTGCCTTGTAGATGGTGGACAGGCTTTGGGGAGTCAGGAGGTGAGTTACTCACTGCAATATTCCTAGCCTCTGACCTGCTCTTGTAGCAACTGTGTTTTTAAGACCATAAGACATAGGAGCAGAATTAGGCCACTCGGCCCATCGAGTCTGCTCCGCCGTTCAATCATGGCTGACATTTTTCTCATCCCCATTCTCCTGCCTTTTCCCCATAACCTGCGATCCCCTTATTAATCAAGAACCTATCTGTCTCTGTCTTAAAGACACTCAATGACCTGGCCTCCACAGCCTTCTGCGGCAAAGAGTTCCACAGATTCACCATTCTCTGGCTGAAGAAATTCCTCCTCATCTCTGTGTTAAAGGATCGTCCCTTTAGTCTGAAGTTGTGCCCTCTGGTTCTAGTTTTTCCTACTAGTGGAAACATCCTCTCCATGTCCACTCTATCCAGGCTTCAAGTTTCAATAAGAGTCCCCCTCATCCTTCTAAATTCCAACGAGTACAGACCCAGAGACCTCAACCGTCCCTCATACGACAAGCTCTTCATTCCAGGGATCATTCTTGCGAACCTCTGGACCCTTTCCAAGGCCAGCCCATCCTTCCTGAGATATGGGGCCCAAAGCTGCTCACAATACTCCAAATGGGGTCTGACCAGAGCCTTATACAGCCTCAGAAGTACATCCCTGCTCTTGTATTCTAGCCCTCTCGACATGAATGCTAACATTGTATTTGCCTTCCTAACTGCCGACTGAACCTGCACGTTAACCTTAAGAGAATCTTGAACAAAGATTCCCAAGTCCCTTTGTGTTTCTGATTTCTTAAGCATTTCCCCATTTAGAAAATAGTCTCTGTCTCCATTCCTCCTTCCAAAGTGCATAACCTCACACCTTTCCACATTGTATTCCATCTGCCACTTCTTTGCCCACTCTCCTAACCTGTCCAAGTCCTTCTGCAGCCCCCCTGCTTCCTCAATACTACCTGTCTCTCTATATATTGTGGGATTGTTTCAGAGAAACAAAAATAGGAGCAAGAGGAGGCCATTTGGCCCTTCGAGCCTGCTTGCCATTCAATCTAGAATTCTTTGAGAACATTACATGTGCAGTGGACAATGGGGAACCTGTGGATGTGGTGTATCTGGATTTCCAGAAGGCATTTGACAAGGTGCCGCACCAAAGACTGCTACATAAGATAAAGGTGCACGGTGTTACGGGTAATGTATTAGCATGGATAGAGGATTGGTTAACTAACAGAAAGCAAAGAGTGGGGGTAAATGGGTGTTTTCCTGGTTGGCGATCAGTGACTAGTGGTGTGCCTCAGGGATCAGTGTTGGGACTGCAATTGTTTACAATTTACAGAGAAGAGTTGGAGTTGGGGACCAAGTGTAGTGTGTCAAAATTCGCAGATGACACTAAGATGGGTGGAAGAGCAAAGTGTGCAGAGGACGCTGAAAGTCTGCAAAGGGATATAGATAATCTAAGTGAGTGGGCGAGGGTCTGGCAGATGGAGTACAATGTTGGTAAATGTGAGGTCATCCATTTTGGTAGCAATAACAGCAAAATGGACTATTATTTAAATGGTAAAAAATTGCAGCATGCTGCTGTGCAGAGGGACCTGGGTGTCCTTGTGCAGGAATCTCAAGGAGTTGGTTTGCAGGTGCAGCAGGTAATTAAGGCGGCAAATGGAATTTTGTCCTTCATTGCTAGAGGGATGGAGTTTAAAAACAGCGAGGTTATGTTGCAGCTGTATAAGGTGCTGGTGAGGCCACACCTGGAGTACTGTGTACAGTTTTGGTCTCCTTACTTGAGAAAGGATATACTGGCACTGGAGGGGGTGCAGAGGAGATTCACTAGGTTGATTCCAGAGTTAAGAGGGTTGTCTTATGAGGAGAGACTGAGTAGACTGGGGCTATACTCATTGAATTCAGAAGAATGAGGGGAGATCGTATAGAAACATATAAGATTATATGGATTAGATGGACTTCAACCCGGATAAATGTGTAGTGGTCCATTTTGGCAGGTCAAATGGGATGAAGGAGTATAATATCAAGGGTAAGACTCTTAGCAGTGTAGAGGAGCAGGAGGACCTTGGGGTCCGGGTCCATAGGACTCTTAAATCGGCCTCGCAGGTAGAGAAGGTGGTTAAGAAGGCGTATGGTGTGCTGGCCTTCATCAATCGAGGGATTGAGTTTAGGAGTCCGGGGATAATGATGCAGCTATATAAGACCCTCGTCAGACCCCACTTGGAGTACTGTGCTCAGTTCTGGTCGCCTCATTACAGGAGGGATGTGGAAATGATTGAAAGGGTGCAGAGGAGATTTACAAGGATGTTGCCTGGATTGAGTGGCATGCCTTATGAGGATAGGTTGAGGGAGCTCGGTCTTTTCTTCTTGGAGAGACGAAGGATGAGAGGTGACCTGATAGAGGTGTACAAGATGTTGAGAGGTATAGATCGGGTGGATTCTCGGAGGCTTTTTCCCAGGGCTGAAATGGCTGCTACGAGAGGACACAGGTTTAAGATGCTGGGGAGTAGGTACAGAGGAGATGTCAGGGGTAAGTTTTTCACTCAGAGGGTGGTGGGTGAATGGAATCGGCTGCCGTCAATGGTGGTGGAGGCAAACTCGATAGGGTCTTTTAAGAGACTTCTGGATGAGTACAGGACTTAATAGGATTGAGGGTTATAGGTAAGCCTATATATAGGCCTAGGTAGGGACATGACCGGCCCAACTTGTGGGCCGAAGGGCCTGTTTGTGCTGTATTTTTTCTATGTTCTAATATCTATTATGAAGGAAATAGATAAGATAGAAGCAGGGAAGTTGTTTCCACTGGCGGGTGAAATTAGAACTCGGGGGCATAGCCTCAAAATAAGGGGAAGCAGATTTAGGACTGAGTTGAGGAGGAACTTCTTCACACAAAGGGTTGTGAATCTGTGGAATTCCCTGCCCAGTGAAGCAGTTGAGGCTACCTCATTGAATGTTTTTAAGGCAAAGATAGATACATTTTTGAATAATAAAGGAATTAAGGGTTATGGTGAGCGGGCGGGTAAGTGGATCTGAATCCACAAAAGATCAGCCATGATCTTATTGAATGGGGGAGCAGGCTCGAGGGGCCAGATGGCCCACTCCTGCACCTAGTTCTTATGTTCTTATAACCTGACCCTAGCTGATCCTCTGTCTTGATGTCATGTGGGTCTGAGTGGGGGCTGTGGGTGGGTGTGGGTGGGTGGGGGTGGGTGTGGATGGGGGGAGAAGGTGGTGAGGAGTTTGGAAAGGGACTTGTCCCAATTTTCACCTCTGACCTTGAGCCAGCAGCAGGTCAGGAAGTGAGACCCCCTGTCGTGGGGAGGAGAGTGTGTCCGGGTGGGCAGGTGGTGGAGGGGGTGGGGGGGGGGGGTGTTGACAGGGTGGGGGGGGTGGGTGTGGCTGTGGGTGGAGTTGGGTGTGGGTGGGGGGGTGTCTGGGTGGGTGGGTGGGGGGGGTGATAGGGTGGGGGGGGTGTGGCTGTGGGTGGAGTTGGGTGTGGGTGGGGGGTGGGGGGGGTGGGTGTGGCTGTGGGTGGGAGTTGGGTGTGGGTGTGGCTGGGGGTGTGTCTGGGTGGGTGGGAGGGGTGGGGTTACAGGGTGGGGTGGGGGTGGGTGTGGCTGTGGGTGGGTGTTGGGTGTGGGTGGGGGTGTGTCCGGGTGGGTGGGTGGGGCGGGGTGATAGGGTGGGGGGGTGGGTGTGGCTGTGGGTGGAGTTGGGTGTGGGTGGGGGGTGGGGTGACAGGGTGGGGTGGGGTGGGGGTGGGTGTGGCTGTGGGTGGGAGTTGGGTGTGGGTGGGGGGGTGTCCGGGTGGGTGGGTGGGTAGGGGGTGGGGTGACGGGGTGGGGTGGGGTTGGGTGTGGCTGTGGGTGGGAGTTGGGTGTGGGTGGGGGTGTGTCCGGGTGGGTGGGTGGGTGATGTTCGCAGTCAGTACAAGCAGCTGACTGACCAGACACCCTGACAATGAGGGGGGGTTGGGATGGCGGCCGGACTCAGCTGTGTCCTCTCTGTGCTCAGGCTCACACAGCAGCAGCTTTCTTCCAGTCTCACGGGTCTCACAACCCGGAGATCCCAGCAAGGAACGGAACTGCCTCTCACAGCCTGCCAACTGCCACTGGATTCACTTTTAAACTTCATTTATTAGTGTCACAAGTCGGCTTACATTAACACCGCAATGAAGTTACTGTGAAAATCCCCTAGTCACCACACTCCGGCGCCTGTTCGGGTCAATGCACCCTAACCAGCACATCTTTCAGACTGTGGGAGGAAACCGGAGCACCCGGAGGAAACCCACGCAGACACGGGAAGAATGTGCAGACTCTGCACAGACAGTGACCCGAGCCGGGAATCGAACCCGGGTCCTGGCGCTGTGAGGCAGCAGTGCTAACCACTGTGCCACCGTGCCGCTTCAGTCCAAGGCAGGGATGGAGGGAGGGAGGGAGGGAGAGAGGGGGAGGGATGGAGGAAGGGAGGGAGTGGGAGGGATGGAGGGAGGGAGGGAGGGAGGGAGGGAGGGATGGAGGGAGGGAGGGATGGAGTGGGAGGGATGGATGGAGGGATGGAGGGAGGGAGGGAGGGAGGGAGGGAGGGCGGGAGGGAGCGAAGGGGGATGGAGGGAGGGAGGGATGGAGGGGGAGGGATGGATGGAGGGACGGAGGGAGGGAGGGAGGGATGGAGGGAGGGAGGGAGGGAAGGGGGATGGAGGGAGGGAGGGAGGGAGGGAGGGGGGAGGGAGGGGGGGAAGGGATGGAGGGAGGGAGGGAGGGAGGGAGGGCGGGAGGGAGAGAAGGGGGGATGGAGGGAGGGAGGGAGAGAGGTGGATGTCTCTGAGGGGGAGCTGGTGGAGGGCAGTGATTCCAAACCTCTCAGGAGAATGGCCAAGGGTTCATGTGATCAGTCTTTCTATGTTGCCAAGCCAATGGTCTCCCTATAGCGTCTATAGAGTCGTGGAAGCAGAATAGTGTCAGAGGGAAGGTTCTGGAACATGGATGTCATCACTCTGGTCAAAGAGCAATGTTTCCATTGGTATTCATGTCCGAACACGAGGGGAACACCCAAATCTGGTCTTCCGGAATGTTCCATATCTGAAATTGCTGAGATGGGGGACGCGATGTCTAGACAGAGGCCAGACAAAGTGCTTAGCGTTGCCCTCTTGGCTTTGAGATGGAGGGTATTCTGTAAAGGACATGCTCACTGAGGTATCGGTGAAGGAAGCTGCAGACAGCCCTGCCTTGGTTCTCACCCTGAGAGAGAGAACAGAAAGATAAGGATACTCTGCTTCAGTTAGACAGGGATTGGTGAAACCGTACCTTGAACAGCGTGTGCAGTTTTAGTCTCCTTATTTGAGGACAGTGCATGGACAGCAGTTCAGAGGGTGTTTACTGGATTGATGCCTGGAATGTGAGACTTGTCTTATGAGGCCAGGTTGGAAAGGCTGGGCTTCTTTCTGCTGGAGTTTAGAAGAATGAGGGGGTAAGATGATTGAAGGATGTAAGATCCTCAAAAGTATTGACAAAGTGGACATTGGCCGTATGTTCCTTCCTGTGGGTGACTCCAGAACTAGGGGGCATTGTTTTAACATTAAGAGTCGCCCCTACAGGACAGAGATGGGGAGGGTTAGAACATATAGAACATAGAAAGCACAGCACAAACAGGCCCTTCGGCCCACAAGTTGCGCCGATCACATCCCCACCTCTAGGCCTATCTATAGCCCTCAATCCCATTAAATCCCATGTACTCATCCAGAAGTCTCTTAAAAGACCCCAACGAGTTTGCCTCCACCACCACCGACGTCAGCCGATTCCACTCACCCACCACCCTCTGAGTGAAAAACTTACCCCTGACATCTCCTCTGTACCTACCCCCCAGCACCTTAAACCTGTGTCCTCTCGTAGCAACCATTTCAGCCCTTGGAAATTGTGTTCTCTCAGAGGGCTGTCCAACGATGGAACTCTCTGGTGCTGGAAGCAGGGTCACTGAATATTATTCAGATAGATTGGGCAAAGGAAGCAGAGGTGTTCAGGAGTAGATGGGACTGTGGAACTCTACATAAACAGAGCAGACATGATCTTACTGAATGGCGGAACAGGCTCGAGGGGCTGAATGGCCTCCTCCTGTTCCTAGTTCGTATGAAGAGAAGAAGAGCAGATCACAAGGCCTGAGCAGCAAGAGGAAGGGCGGCCTCACCGTCCTGGTGAACAGGGTCAGTGTGACAGTGGGGGCTGCATCGCAGGTGATGCTCTTATCTGGAAATGAGCGAAAGGCAATGCTGGAGGAGCACAGGATGTAACTGCTCACATCTGCCATCCTCTCCAGTAGGGGCAGTGAGTGTAAGGACTTTGTGGAGGAGCAGTGTAGAGCTCCGGGTTTGCATTGAGTGAATGAGTTTCTGGGTGCCTGTTAAATATGGTGCTGTTAGGAAGCAGAGATAGCTTTAAATTTTAGCTTAATTTGTGTTTCTGTATGCGTGTGGCTGAGTGAGATTGAGTGCCGTGGGCTACAAGAAGGTCTAGACGGAATGGTCAAATGGGCAGGTAAGTGGCAGGTGGAATTTAACCCTGAAAACTGTGAGTTGATACACTTTGAAAAGAGTAATTTGACAAGGAGGTATTCAATGAACGGCAGGACACTAGGAAGTTCTGTGGAACAAAGGGACCTTGGTGTGTTTGTCCACTCGATCTCTGAAAGCAGAAGGACATATGAGTGGGGTGGTGAAAAAGGCACACGAGGCACTCGCCTGTATCAATCGAGACATAGATTACAAAAGCAGGGAAGTGATGTTGGAGTTGTGTAGAACTTTGGTGAGGCCACAGCTGGAGCACTGTGTGCAGTTCTGGTCGCCACATTATAGGAAGGATGTGATTGCACTGGAGGGGGTGCAGAGGAGATTCACCAGGATGCTGCCTGGGATGGAACATTTCAGTTATGAAGAGAGGTTGGATAGGCTCGGGTTGTTTTCATTGATGTGGCGTTGGACTGGGGTAAGCACAGTAAGTAGTCTCATAACACCAGGTTAAAGTCCAACAGGTTTATTTGGTAGCACGAACTTTCGGAGTGTCACTCCTTCTTCACCTGAAGAAGGAGCGACACTCCGAAAGCTTGTGCTACCAAATAAACCTTGTTGGACTTTAACCTGGTGTTATGAGACTACTTACTTGTTTTCATTGGAGCAGAGAAGACTGGGGGATGACCTGATCGAGGTGTTCAAGATTATGAGTGACTTGGACAGAGTGGATAAGGAGCAGCTGTTCCCCTTAGTTGAAGGGTCAGTCATGAGGGGACATAGGTTCAAGGTGAGGGGCAGGAGGTTTCAGGGGGATTTAAGGAAAATCCTTTTTGCCCAGAGGGTGGTGAGGGTCTGGAATGCACTGCCTGGGGAGGTGGTAGAGGTGGGTTGCCTCACATCCTTTAAAAAGTATCTGGATGGGCACTTGGCACATCGTAACATTCAGGGCTATGGGCCAAGTGCTGGCATATGGGATGTGCGACTGGAAATAGTTTAGTGAATAGTTGCAAATGTTTTACACAGTGGGGTAAGAACTCCAAATATGTTTTATAACCATCAGGCAAGAATTGCAGATGTGAAACTTTGGTATTGAAATCAAATTGACATTTCTAACTCTCGGTCCTGAGAGAATGCTGCTGTCTGTGTAGCAAGAGTCAAGCTATTGAGTTTTCACTTTCAATTGGCTGATCTTCCCTCCCCCTGTGTCTTTGGAAAGATGTTGGGGGCTTTTACTATTTTTGGGGTTTTTGGAGTATTTGTTCCGTTGCCTTTGAGATAAATAGATTTTACATCCTGTGCGCTTTAAGACGATGGTATATTGTTCTATTCTCCCCAAATGTCACTCACATTTCTCTGCATTAAGCTATCTCTTTTAGATCCACACCAGGACACAAGACTGAGAGAGGACTACACTTCCTCAGAGTCAGCATTGAGTGGTCACTACATATTGGAAATGTCAGTATTCACCAATCCTGCACTGACACAGCTCTACTCTTTCGATTGTTAAACTCCAGCCTTGCCTGTCAGCAGATGGAAATGATCACACGACGCTATTGGAAGAATGCGCTGTGCCAATATTAATCCCTCACCAACATGACTAACACAGATTAACTGGCTGTTCATCATTTTATAGGTTTCTGAGATTCCCCCATCGTTCTTCTGAACTCCAGTGAATATAATCCTAACTGACTCATTCTCTCCTCATATGACAGACCTGCCATCACAGGAATCAGCCTGGTAAACCTTCGCTGTACTCCCTCTATAGCAAGGACATCCTTCCTCAGATAAGGACACCAAAACTGCACACAATACTCCAGGTGTGGCCTCACCAACGCCCTGTACAATTGCAGCAAAACATCCCTATCCCTTTCGAGCCTGCTCCGCCATTCAATATGATCATGGCTCATCATGCACTTTCAGTATCCCACTCCCACTTTCTCTCCATACCCCTTGATCCCTTTAGCCACAAGGGCCACGTCCAGATCCCTCTGGAACATATCTAACAAACTGGCCCCAACAGCTTTCTGTGGTAAAGAATTCCACAGGTTCACAACGACTGGTGTACGAGGACACCAAAGCTTGTTGTACATTTCCCTCTCTCAATTTATGGCCCTTCAGATAATAATCTGCCTTCCCGTTTTTGCTAGCAAAGTGGATGACCTCACATTTATCCACATTATACTGCATCTGCCATGCAGATGCCCACTCACTCAGCCTGTCCAAATCACACTAAAGCATCTCTGCATCCTCCTCACAGCTCACCCTCCCACCCAGCTTTGTACCAGAGTTGCTGAATATTTCCAGCATTTTCTGTTTTTATTTCAGAAAGTACTTTGTTGATTGTGAGATGCTCACAGACTGGAGGGTTCAGAACTGATGTCTGTGTGCAGCTGTCCAGCTGTGCAGAGACGCGTGGCCCCTGGCCCACTTAGTCCCAGAGAGGGTGAGGGGGAAGGGGGAAGGGGGAAATTCAGATCCGCCACTGAATGTAAAAGTAATGGGGCTGTTAGGGGAGGGAGGGAGAGAGTTCTCTGACTGTCATATCTGAACTTAGTGAAAATTACACAAAGGCTGCTGCCCAGATAAGGTCACTGGATGAATCGACTAAAATTCCACCTTGGTGAAATTTTTACAGCTTTTACCGTTTTCCCCTCTATGAAAGAGTTAACAGTTAAACCACAGTAAATGTCCCGTCACTGAGTTTCAGATTCTGTAATGACTCATGTCACCCCAGTTCCTGTTCATTCACGCCCAGCTGGTTCCTGCAGTAGCAAACCTCTCAATTTTAATTTAATTCTTGTTTCAATCCCTCCCAGAGTCTGAAAAATGCATAAGTCTTTCCCTCCCTTCACCATTCCTTGACAGCCTTGATTCCCAAGCTCTCTGCCCCCTGGAGACACCGCCTCAGTCTCTCTCTCCCATTCCTCCCAGCCCTGAGTCAGGAGCTGTGCTTCTACCCCCAGAGAGTCAGCAGCAGACACTGGGCTTCCACACTGTTCCTGATGTTAACCGAGCTCCTTACATTGTCACTCACTAACCTCGCCCTCTCCAATGGAACACAGCTTCAAAGAGGAAAGGGGAGTTCCCTCTGTCCTGGAACCATTTTTTCATTAAGCCAACCTGGCTAAATTAGACAGTGACATGGGTAGGATGGGTATAGAGGGATATGGGCCAAACGCGGGCAGTTGGGACTAGCTTAGAGGTTTAAAAAAAGGGCGGCATGGACAAGTTGGACGGAAGGGCCTGTTTCCATGCTGTAAACCTCGATGACTCTATAAAATAGTGACCTGGCCATTATCGCATTGCATTGGATTTATATTATTGTAAATGCGAACAGTGGCTACAATTCACTAAGTAATTAATTTGTTGCCAACTGATTTGGGATGTAAAAGGTGCTATAGAAATGCAAGTTCCTTCTCTGTTCTTCGAGCACTGCACACTTCCAAACAAGACTGATGTCCCGTTTAACCCATTCCAGCCTTGATGTCCCCCAATCTCTAAATCTCTGCCTCGATTTCTGAGTGATTAGCTTCCTTGTTAACCAACGTCCAGATCAGCTTCTCTGCTGCTGGTGAATGATTCACAATGGGACTGAAATTGAAGGTTGCTCCTTGCTGCTGTTGTGTGTCAGCCGTGTTATTCCCCCTCCCAGGGAAGGGTTAAAAAACCCCAGACCACAGCCAGAGCCCAGTCTGTTCAGCGCCAACCACACCCAACCCTGTCTCATTCAGAGCGAACAAGAGGCTGTGAGGAAGACAGAATTCCCATCTGAAGACTTTGTCTTCATGAAACTGGAGCAACCTGTGTCAGGAATGTACATCTAGCGATGTGGTACACACAGTAAATATCAGGCAACAACATCCTGTGTACCCAACAGCCTTTAGTATACATCAGATTCCAATCTGTAACTCCTTCCCAGTTTAGTTGAGAATTCTGATTAATTCTAAATACCAACATGAGGATAATTAGCAGCTAATGGTTTAATATGTGGTTTGAAAATAAGACAAAATATTTAAGTAACATCTTAATAATGTCTCGAAGAAATTAATTTGTAACATGCCAGTAAAATGAAAGTATTCATGAAAGATATTAGCACAAGGGTGGCACGGTGTCACAGTGGTTAGCACTGCTGCCTCACAGCACCAGGGACCCGGGTTTGATTCCCGGCACGGTGTCACAGTGGTTAGCACTGCTGCCTCACAGCACCAGGGACCCGGGTTTGATTCCCGGCACGGTGTCACAGTGGTTAGCACTGCTGCCTCACAGCACCAGGGACCCGGGTTTGATTCCCGGCTTGGGTCACTGTCTGTGTGGAGTTTGCATGTTCTCCCTGTGTCTGCGTGGGTTTCCTCCCACAGTCTGAAAGACGTGCTGATTAGGTGCATTGACCCAAACAGGTGCTGGAGTGTGGCAACTAGGGGAATTTCACAGTAACTTCATTGCAGTGTTAATGTAAGCCTTACTTGTGACACTAATAAATAAATAAACACAAGTCAGGCACAAATTGTGCAACAAATTACCCAGGCCGGGTAATTTGATAAATGATAAAGGCGCCTTCATTTGGTATTAGAGCCGGTTTAAATTGGTTAGAGAAATGCTGAATTATAAGAAACCATTTTTGGGAGAGAACTTCAGCAAAACGGACAGATGAATGACAGATCAATATTGAAGTGTCAAACTATAATTGATTGAAGGACATGCCATCGTTAGACTGACAGAGCAGTGAATGAGTGAAATTGCTGTTAATTAAGTGCTGATTTGTATAATCTGTTGACAACTCAACTAAACTGGGAAGGAGTTACAGATTGGAATCTGATGTATACTAAAGGCTGTTGGGTACACAGGATGTTGTTGCCTGATATTTACTGTGTGTACCACATCGCTAGATGTACATTCCTGACACAGGTTGCTCCAGTTTCATGAAGACAAAGTCTTCAGATGGGAATTCTGTCTTCCTCACAGCCTCTTGTTCGCTCTGAATGAGACAGGGTTGGGTGTGGTTGGCGCTGAACAGACTGGGCTCTGGCTGTGGTCTGGGGTTTTTTAACCCTTCCCTGGGAGGGGGAATAACACGGCTGACACACAACAGCCGCTAGAAGCAACCTTCAATTTCAGTCCCATTGTGAATCATTCATCAGCAGCAGAGAAGCTGATCTGGACGTTGGTTAACAAGGAAGCTAATCATTCCGCTCTTTGGAATAAAATCTGAGATCCTTTGCGAAAGCCTCATTGCTCATTTTCTGTGTCGGTGAAATCAGAGCTCTACCTTTCGGCCAAAAGAAATTTGTCTTGTCTTAATTGTATGTATGTCTGAATATTTTTAAGTTGTAATGTTTTTGATTCTGACATTTCAATGTTTTAACAAAACTAGTTTTAAAAGAATAAAATCTTATTACGCTTTGAAGGCTGAGTTCCATTTACCTTTGCAAGAGTTTAACTTATCAAAGTTGCTTATTTAGAACTTTCTAAAGTAATCCAGCCACCAAAACGGAATTCCCCACTTCACCGGCTATCTGTTATTCCCTGAGATAAAAGCAAAACACTGCGGATGCTGGAATCTGAAACAAAAACAGAAAATGCTGGAAAATCTCAGCAGGTCTGACAACCTCTGTGAAGAGAGAAAAGAGCCAACGATTCAAGTCTGGATGACCCTTCTGAGCCCGCTCTGACAAAGGGTCATCTAAATTCGAAACGCTGGCTCTATTCTCTCCCCAGATGCTGCCAGACCTGCTGAGATTTTCCAGCATTTTCTGCTTTTGTATCTGCTATTCCAGACTAAAACCACACAAAATCCTTCCATGAGACTCCAGTCTGGACTTTACACTGAACATTCCATGTATCATGAACTCTCTGTATACAATTAAAGGGTATTATTCCAAATAACATTATTATTAAAACATGGTTTCCAATTGTGAGCCTTGACAAGATGCCATTGTGATCAGCCCTGATCTTAATGAATGCTGGAATAGGTTGGAGGGGCCGAATGGCTCCCTCCTGCTCCTATTTGTTCTGTTTCTGATTGAGGATGTGTAGGATGAGGAGGCAGGGTGGTGTTAGTCAGATCAGTGAGCCCTGATCCTCATTCTGACTGCTTCTCCAGTTTAAAACTGTTTCAGAGAACATTCCCCACAATCAGTTCCTGGGTGGAGATGGCAAAATGAAACTGGACAAATAGCAAGGTGTTTCTGGTAATCGGAGTGTTGGAGCTCCCCCCATTGAACAGGAAAGGGGTTGGTCATCTCCAGCAGGTATGAGGAGAGGTCCTGCCTTCACAGGAAGGGAGAGAGAGACCATACCAGGAGTTGTTAAAGGACAGGGACACGGGTCATCCGAGGGCACTGGTCATCAAGCTCTGGGAGACTGAGACATTGGGATTGGGTCTAAATTCTACCAAAGCATTCCCCAAACTGAGAGTGGGCACCACCCCAGCTGGGGTCACAGACACAGCGGTGGGGTTAAAGGTTCCTCTGAAGGGATCATAGAACCCTACAATGCAGAAAGAGGCCATTCGGCCCATCGAGCCTGCACCAACCACAATCCCACCCAGGCCTTATTCCTGTAACCCTACACATTTACCCTACTAATCCCCCTGACACTAAGGTCAATTTAGCGTGGCCAATCAACCTAACCCACATATCTTTCAGACTGTGGGAGGAAACCGGAGCACCCGGAGGAAACCCACGCAGACAGGGGGAGAACGTGCAAACTCCACACAGACAGTAACCCGAGCTGGGAATCGAACCCGGGTCCCTGGCGCTGTGAGGCAGCAGTGCTAACCACTGTGTCACCGTGCCGCCCCCGGTCCCTGGCGCTGTGAGGCAGCAGTGCTAACCACTGTGTCACCGTGCCGCCCCGGGTCCCTGGCGCTGTGAGGCAGCAGTGCTAACCACTGTGCCACCGTGCCGTCCCGGGTCCCTGGTGCTGTGAGGCAGCAGTGCTAACCACTGTGCCGCCCGGGTCCCTGGCGCTGTGAAGCAGCAGTGCTAACCACTGTGCCACCGTGCCGCCCCGGGTCCCTGGCGCTGTGAGGCAGCAGTGCTAACCACTGTGCCACCGTGCCGCCCCGGGTCCCTGGCGCTGTGAGGCAGCAGTGCTAACCACTGTGCCACCGTGCCACCCCGGGTCCCTGGCGCTGTGAGGCAGCAGTGCTAACCACTGTGCCACCGGTGCTGCCCCGGGTCCCTGGCGCTGTGAGGCAGCAGTGCTAACCACTGTGCCACCGTGCCGCCCCGGGTCCCTGGCGCTGTGAGGCAGCAGTGCTAACCACTGTGCCACCGGTGCTGCCCCGGGTCCCTGGCGCTGTGAAGCAGCAGTGCTAACCACTGTGCCGCCCGGGTCCCTGGCGCTGTGAAGCAGCAGTGCTAACCACTGTGCCACCGTGCCGCCCCGGGTCCCTGGCGCTGTGAGGCAGCAGTGCTAACCACTGTGCCACCGGTGCTGCCCCGGGTCCCTGGCGCTGTGAGGCAGCAGTGCTAACCACTGTGCCGCCCGGGTCCCTGGCGCTGTGAGGCAGCAGTGCTAACCACTGTGCCACCGTGCCGCCCCGGGTCCCTGGCGCTGTGAGGCAGCAGTGCTAACCACTGTGCCACCGGTGCTGCCCCTTTCTCATCTTCACACTCCTAAATGTTACACAGTTTGATTGGTTCTGTGTGAGCATGCCAAGCGCAGCATTATTGTCTTGGACATCCTCCACATTACAGCGTTTATCCTGGGCTGCCGACAGGCTGGTGTATGTGAAGTGTGAAGGGTGGTTGTGCCAATGAAGCCATGAAGTTGAGCCTTTGCTATGTTGATTGGGGCCCCACCTACCTTTTGAGGGCATTATCTCTGTACATTGGAAATGAGAGCAGAAGAAGGTTTGACATATTTTATACCTGTCTATACCGCCCCTCTTCCAGCTTGGAGGTTACACAGTGGCACAGTGGTTAGCACTGCAGGGATCTGGGTTCAATTCCCGGCTTGAGTTGCTGCCCGTGCAGAGTCTGCACGTTCTCCCCGTGTCTGCGTGGGTTTCCTCCGGGTGCTCCGGTTTCCTCCCACAGTCCGAAAGACATGCTAGTTAGGCGCATTGGCGATGCAAAATTCTCCCTCAGTGTACCCAAACAGGCGCTGGAGTGTGGCGACTAGATTTTCACAGTAACTTCATTGCAGTGTTAATGTAAGCCTACTTGTGACTAATAAATAAACTTATAAACAATTGAGCCTCCAATGTCAATGGATTTAATGAGTTACCCAGAAAGATGGCTACACCTCAGCAAGTGCATTCAGAAGGGCAGGAGTGTGGCGAGAGGTTAGAAGAAAAGCCACTTGAAACTAACCAAGAGTTCCATTGAATTGAAGATTAGAATTTAATTGTTTTTGGTGGTGCCTGGGCTGGCATTACTTTTCAAGTGTCACAGTGTACATTAGAAAAGAGTTTGGAAAGTGCTGGTCTCTCAACTCCAGGAGACAACAGAAAGAGATCTCAAATGTAGCAGGAACTGGCTCTGGAGCAGGGTCTGTGTCCCTGGGGACTTGCTGCAAGTTAACATCAAGCTGACTTTGATGGTGAAATTGCAGTGAGTGCCCGAATATTCGTCTCGCTTCAAATCGCAGTTGGAACATTAAAGATTTGCCGCAAGCTCCTGCGTTTAGTCAGAGCAAAGAAACTGCACCAGGAATCTTGTTATTTGGTACAGTTTCCAGTGCGCTTGCCATCTCTTTGAACTTTATCTCGAAAGAAATTGTGATTCATTTTTTGCAACAGTCCTTTTCTGAGTGAGCAGAACACGAAGCAGCAAACTTCAGAAACATCAGCTTTGGAAAGTAAAACTGAAACTTGTGTGGGAGTCAAGTATATAGGAGAGAGACTGGCATTGTACAAAGCAAAAGACCTTTTCATGACATCAGATACCATCACACAGTAAACCGACCTCAATATTCACTCAAACCGCTTCCGAAATTACTGAGCATCTTTATTATTGCACCCGTTTCCTACATTGTAGCATCTTTTTTTGTTATTAATGGAATATTGGATGCATTCTTTTGAGAAATATTCTGTTACATCAGAACCAAATTGCTTATTCCAAACACACAAGCCTCAAGTCCCCTGAGAAATGCTCTCAAGATGCTCACATTCTATCTCTACAAGTGAGAGTATTTGCTTCACAGAATATCAAAAAAACAAGAACAGGTAATTCAGAGCATCCCAAAGCAGTCCTCCCACACCCCACTAAACTGTCCCATCAGCTCATCTTCAGCCTGTTTCCTTATCCCAGAGCTTGGGGTAATTTCAAACAGGTTATGGAAGCCCAATTTATCCATCTTGCTAATGACCTGTGATCATCTCTCCCCGGCCCTTCACTCTCCAATAACCAATCTCAGGATGCTTCCCTCCTCCAGAGCAATCAACCCCAGGTTTCCCATCCTCTCTCCAGGGATCAATCCCATCCCTTTATATTGGCTCAGAATTAGACTTTCATATATTTAATCGGAGGTTGTGGTTGGCCAGCATTTATTGTCCATCCCTAGTTGCCCATGAGAAGGTGGTGGTGAGCTGCCTTCTTGAATCGCTGCAGTCCATGTTCTGTGGGTTGACCCACAATGCCGTTAGGGAGGTAATTCCAGGATTTTGATCTAGTGACTATGAAGGAACGGCGATATATTTCCAAGTCAGGATGGTGAGTCAGCACTTTTCAAAGCCACGCCCACTTCTATCTAGAAGGACAAGAGCAGCAGATACATGGGAACACCCCCACCTGCAAGTTCCCCTCCAAGGGGAACTGTGCTGTCTAAGGACCTTTGGTGAGTTGCTGCAGTGTATCTTGTAGATAGTACACACTGCTGCTACTGAGTGTTGTTGATGGAGGGATTGAATGTTTGTAGATGTGATGCCAATCAAGCGGGGCTGCTTTGTCCTGGATGGTGTCGAGCTTCTTGAGTGTTGTTGGAGCTGCACCCATCCAGGCAAGTGGAGAGTATTCTATCAGAGCCTTGTCTTGTACCTTGTAGACGGTGGATAGGTTTCGGGGAATCAGGAGGTGAGTTACTTGCCACATCGTGTCTGCACTGGCTCCCCAAATGAGCATCATGACTTAGTACCATTCTCCTGCCTTTTCCCTGAGCCCCTGCACATTGTTTCTATTCAAACAACCAGCTAATCCCCTATTAAATGCTTTGACTGAACTACCCCCACCACGCTCCCAGACAGTGCATTCCAGACCTGAATCGTTCGTGTGAAAAACATTTTTTCCCACATCACATTTGCTTCTTTCCAAAATCACTTTAAATCTGCGCTCTTTCGTTCCTTTCATACATGGGAAAAGTTTCTCCCCATCAACTCTGTCCAGCTCCCTTTGTCCAGTGACTTTGGCCAGAGTCGCGGAGCAGAAACTGATAGCCAGGTTCCGCACACACAAGGACGGCCTCAACCGGGATATTGGGTTTATGTCACACTATTTCACATAAATATTTCTGCTTTTTTCCTCCTGAGTCTTTATCATGCGATCCTAGAATCAGAATTTATGTCACACTATTTGTAACTCCCACAGTTGCGTGGACCTGCAGAGTTTCACTGGCTGTCTTGTCTGGAGACAATACACATCTTTTTAGCCTGTCTTGATGCTCTCTCCACTCCCATTGTTTTGTTTCTTAAAGACTGGATTAGTTGTAAGTATTCGCATTCCAACCATTATTCATGTAAATTGAGTCTGTGTCTTATAAGTTCTGTTTGTGAACAGAATTCCCACTCACCTGAAGAAGGGGCTCAGAGCCTCGAAAGCTTGTGTGGCTTTTGCTACCAAATAAACCTGTTGGACTTTAACCTGGTGTTGTTAAACTTCTTACTGTGTTTACCCCAGTCCAACGCCGGCATCTCCACATCACAGCTCCCTTTGAGCAGTCCTTTCAAACCTCTTCTTAACCTTCTCTCCAAGGAGAACAGCTCCAACCTTTCCAATCTAATCTCATCATGTCAGTTTCTCATCCCTGAAACTATTCTTGTAAACCTCTTCTGCACTCTATCCATTGCGTTCACATCCTTCCTGTAGCACGGCACCCAGAGATGTAGCCATGATGTGGAGGTGCCGGCGTATACATTTCCACTCCATCTGACGAAGGAGCAGCGCTCCGAAAGCTAATGGTATTTGCTACCAAATAAACCTGTTGGACTTTAACCTGGTGTTGTTAAAACTCTCACTGTGTTCACCCAGAAATGTATACAGTATTCCAGCTGAAATCTAACTGGTGTCTTGTACAAATTCAGCATAACTTCCTGTGCCCTTATTAATAAATCCAGACACTATATATTTTAATAACTGCCCTCTACCTGTCCTTCCACCTTCAGTGATCTATGCACCCAGCTCTCCCTGCTCCTGCACCCCCTTAAGAATTGTCCCCCTTATTATAGACTGTCTCTCCATGTTCTTCCTACCAAAAAGTTTCAGCTCACACTTCCCCACATTGAACCTCATCTGCCACCTATCTGCCCGCTCCACCAACTAGTCCTTTGAAGTTCCACACTGTCCTCCTCACAGTTTACAATATTTCCAAGTTTCGTATCATCTGCAAACTGTGAAATTGTCCCCTGCTTCCCAAGATCTGTCATTAAATTAGTCAAGAAAAGCAAGGCTCTCCACACCAACCCTCGGGAACGCCATGACAAATCTTCCTCCAGCCCAAAAAGTATCCATCGACCATTACTTTGCTTCTTATTATTCAGCCAGTTTTGTATTTAAGTTGCTGCTGTTCCTTTTATTCCATAAGCTATAACTTTTATAGAACATAGACATAGAACAGTACAGCACAGAACAGGCCCTTCGGCCCACGATGTTGTGCCGACCTTCATCTGAAACCAAGATCAAGCTATCCCACTCCCTACCATCCTGGTGTGCTCCATGTGCCTATCCAATAACCGCTTAAATGTTCCTAAAGTGTCTGACTCCACTATCACTGCAGGCAGTCCATTCCACACCCCAACCACTCTCTGCGTGAAGAACCTACCTCTGATATCCTTCCTATATCTCCCACCATGAACCCTATAGTTATGCCCCCTTGTAATAGCTCCATCCACCCGAGGAAATAGTCTTTGAACGTTCACTCGATCTACCCCCTTCATCATTTTATAAACCTCTATTAAGTCTCCCCTCAATCTCCTGCGCTCCAGAGAGGACAGCCCCAGCTCCCTCAACCTTTCCTCATAAGACCGACACTCCAAACCAGGCAGCATCCTGGTAAATCTCCTCTGCACTCTCTCCAGCGCTTCCACATCCTTCTTATAGTGAGGTGACCAGAACTGCACGCAATATTCCAAATGCGGTCTCACCAAGGTCCTGTACAGTTGCAGCATAACCCCACGGCTCTTAAACTCCAACCCCCTGTTAATAAAAGCTAACACACTATATGCCTTCTTCACAGCTCTATCCACTTGAGTGGCAACCTTTAGAGATCTGTGGATATGGACCCCAAGATCTCTCTGTTCCTCCACAGTCTTCAGAACCCTACCTTTGACCCTGTAATCCACATTTAAATTTGTCCTACCAAAATGAATCACCTCACATTTATCAGGGTTAAACTCCATTTGCCATTTTTCAGCCCAGCTTTGCATCCTATCTATGTCTCTTTGCAGCCTACAACACCCCTCCACCTCATCCACTACTCCACCAATCTTGGTGTCATCAGAAAATTTACTGATCCACCCTTCAGCCCCCTCCTCTAAGTCATTAATAAAAATCACAAAGAGCAGAGGACCAAGCACCGATCCCTGCGGCACTCCGCTAGCAACCTGCCTCCAGTCCGAAAATTTTCCATCCACCACCACCCTCTGTCTTCGATCAGATAGCCAGTTACCTATCCAATCGGCCAACTTTCCCTCTATCCCACACCTCCTTACTTTCATCATAAGCCGACCATGAGGGACCTTATCAAACGCCTTACTAAAATCCATGTATATGACATCAACCGCCCTACCTTCATCAACACACCTAGTTACCTCCTCAAAAAATTCTATCAAATTTGTGAGGCACGATTTGCCCTTCACAAATCCGTGCTGACTATCCCGGATTAATCCGCATCTTTCTAAATGGTCGTAAATCCCATCCCTAAGGACCTTTTCCATCAATTTACCAACCACCGAAGTCAGACTAACCGGTCTATAATTACCAGGGTCATTTCTATTCCCTTTCTTAAACTTTTCTCACAATCTGTTGTGTGATGTGGTGATGCCGCTGTTGGATGGAGGTAAACACAGTAAGAAGTCTCACAACACCAGGTTAAAATCCAATAGGTTTATTTGGTAGCACGAGGTTTCGGAGCATTGCCCCTTCATCAGGTGAGACACACGGAACAGCCATGGGGACCAAATTCACACCTCAATATGCCAACAGCTTCATCCACAGGTTCGAACAAGACCTCTTCACCGCACAGGACCTTCAACCGATGCAACACACTAGATACATCGATGACATTTTCTTCCTTTGGACTCACGATGAACAATCACTGAAACAACTATATGATGACATCAACAAGTTCCATCCCACCATCAGACTCACCATGGACTACTCTCCGGAATCGGTTGCATTCTTGGACACGCGCATCTCCATTAAGGACAGTCACCTCAGCACCTCACTGTACCGCAAGCCCACGGATAACCTCACGATGCTCCACTTCTCCAGCTTCCACCCTAAACACGTTAAAGAAGCCATCCCCTACGGACAAGCCCTCCGTATACACAGGATCTGCTCGGATGAGGAGGATCGCAACAGACACCTCCAGACGCTGAAAGATGCCCTCATAAGAACAGGATATGGCACTCGACTCATCGATCAACAGTTCTGACACGCCACAGCGAAAAACCGCAGCAAACTACCCAGCCTTCAGGAGAACAATGACCACGACACCACACAACCCTGCCACAGCAACCTCTGCAAGACGTGCCGGATCATCGATGCGAATGCCATCATCTCACGTGAGAACACCATCTACCAGGTACACGGTACATACTCTTGCAACTCGGCCAACGTTGTCTACCTGATACGCTGCAGGAAAGGATGTCCCGAGGCATGGTACATTGGCGAGACCATGCAGACGCTACGACAACGGATGAATGAACACCGCTCGACAATCACCAGGCAGGAGTGTTCTCTTCCTGTTGGGGAACACTACAACAGTCAAGGACATTCAGTCTCTGATCTTCGGGTAAGTGTTCTCCAAGGCGGCCTTCACAACACACGACAGCGCAGAGTCGCTGAGCAGAGACTGATAGCCAAGTTCCACACACATGAGGACGGCCTCAATCGGGATCTTGGGTTCATGTCACACTATCTGTAACCCCCACAACTTGCCTGGGCTTGCAAAATTTTACTAACTGTCCTGGCTTGAGACAAGTCATGATGTGGAGATGCCGGCGTTGGACTGGGGTAAACACAGTAAGAAGTTTAACAACACCAGGTTAAAGTCCAACAGGTTTATTTGGTAGCAAAAGCCACACAAGCTTTCGGAGCTCCAAGCCCCAGGGGCTTGGAGCTCCGAAAGCTTGTGTGGCTTTTGCTACCAAATAAACCTGTTGGACTTTAACCTGGTGTTGTTAAACTTCTTACTGTGTTGAGACAAGTCATACACCTTTAACCTGTGCTTAACCCTCTCTCCATTTGCATTGTCTGGACCTGTAAAGACTGTACCTGTAAACAGGACAGTTTGCACCTGAACCAGAGGGGCACCAATACCCTGGGAGGGAAATTTGCTCCGGCTCTTCGGGGGGGCGGGGGGGGGGGTTTAAACTAATTTGTCAGGAGGGTGGGAAAACGAGCTGTAGTCCAGAAGCCAGTGTTGAGTGTAGTGAGGTACTGAGGAAGGTATCAAGGTCGCAGGAGTGTACCGGCAGACAGGAAGGTGGGTTGAAGTGTGTCTACTTCAATGCAAGGAGCATCTGGAATAAGGTAGGTGAACTTGGAGTGTGGATTGGTACTTGGGACTACGATGTTGTGGCCATTACGGAGACATGGGTAGAACATGGACAGGAATGGTTGTTGGACGTTCCGGGGTATAGATGTTTCAGTAAGTGTAGGGAAGCTGGTAAAAGAGGTGGAGGAGTGGCATTGTTAATCAAGGATAGTTTAACGGCTGCGGAAAGGCAGTTTGAGGGGGATCTGCACACTGAGGTAATATGGGCTGAAGTTAGAAATAGGAAAGGAGCGGTCACGTTGTTAGGAGTTTTCGATAGGCCCCCAAATAGTAATAGAGATGTGGAGGAAGAAATTGCAAAGCAGATTATGGATATGTGTGGGGGTCACAGGGTAGTTGTCATGGGTGACTTTAACTTTCCAAATATTGATTGGAACCTTTATAGGTCGAATAGTTCGGATGGGGCAGTTTTTGCACAGTGTGTGCAGGAGGGTTTCCTGACACAATATGTGGATAGGCCAACAAGAGGTGGGGTCACATTGGACTTGGTACTGGGTAATGAACCGGGCCAAGTGTTAGATTTGGTTGTGGGGGAGCACTTTGGAGATAGTGACCACAATTCGGTGTCTTTCATTATTGCAATGGAGAGGGATAGGGCCATACGGCAGGGCAAGGTTTATAACTGGGGGAGGGGGAATTATGATGCGATTAGGCAAGAATTAGGGAGCATAAGATGGGAACAGAAACTGTCAGGGAAAGGCACAAATGAAAAGTGGAGCTTGTTCAAGGAACAATACTGCGTGTCCTTGATAGGTATGTCCCTGTCAGGCAGGGAGGAAATGGCCGAGTGAGGGAACCATGGTTCACGAAAGAGGTTGAATGTCTTGTTAAGAGGAAGAAGGAAGCGTATGTAAGGATGAGAAAACAAGGTTCAGTTGGGTTGCTTGAGGGTTACAAGTTAGCAAGGAATGAGCTGAAAAAAGGGCTGAGGAGAGCTAGGAGGGGACATGAGAAGTCCTTGGCGGGGTCAGATCAAGGAAAACCCCAAGGCTTTTTACTCTTATGTGAGGAATAAAAGAATGACCAGGGTGAGGTTAGGGCCGGTCAAGGACAGTAGTGGGAACTTGTGCATGGAGTCAGAAGAGCTAGGAGAGGCGATGAATGAATACTTTTCTTCAGTGTTCACCAAGGAGAGGGGCCATGTTTTTGAGGATGAGAGTGTGATACAGGCTGATAGGCTGGAAGAGGTAGATGTTCTGAGGGAAGATGTATTAGCAATTTTGAAAAACCTGAGGATCGATAAGTCCCCTGGGCCAGATGGGATATATCCTAGGATTCTTTGGGAGGCAAGGGATGAGATTGCAGAGCCTTTGGCTTTGATCTTTGGGTCCTCACTGTCCTCGGGGATAGTGCCAAAGGACTGGAGAGTGGCGAATGTTGTTCCTCTGTTCAAGAAAGGAAATAGGAACATATGAAATAGGAGCAGGAGTTGGCCATCTAGCCCCTCGAGCCTGCCCCGCCATTCAATAAGATCATGGCTGATCTGAAGTGGATCAGTTCCACTTACCCTCCTGATCCCTATAATCCCTAATTCCCTTACCGATCAGGAATCCATCTATCCGTGTGGATAGACCTGGGAATGACCCTGGTAATTATAGGCCGGTTAGTCTTACTTCAGTGGTCGGTAAATTAATGGAAAAGGTCCTGAGGGATAGGATTTATGACCATTTAGAAAGAAGCAGCTTAATCCGGGATAGTCAACACATTCGTGAAGGGTAAGTCTTGCCTCACAAATTTGATTGAATTCTTTGAGGAGGCAACTAAGTGTGTAGATGAAGGTAGAGCAGTTGATGTCATATACATGGATTTTAGTAAGGCGTTTGATAAGGTTCCCCATGGTCGGCTCATGAAGAAAGTAAGCAGGTGTGGGATAGAGGGAAATTTGGCCGATTGGATAAGTAACTGGCTATCTCATAGAAGACAGAGGTGGTGGTGGATGGAAAATTTTCAGACTGGAGACCAGTTCCCAGCGGTGTACCACAGGGATCAGTGCTTGGTCCTCTGCTATTTGTGATTTTTATCAATGACGTGGAGGAGGGGGCTGAAGGGTGGATCAGTAAATTTGCTGATGACACCAAGATTGGTGGAGTAGTGGATGAGGTGGAGGGCTGTTGTAGACTGCAAAGAGACATTGATAGGATGCAAAGCTGGGCTGAAAAATGGCAGATAGAGTTTAACCCTGATAAGTGCGAGGTGATTCATTTTGGTAGGACGAATTTGAATGCGGATTACAGGGTCAACGGTAGGGTTCTGAGGAATGTGGAGAAACAGAGAGATTTTGGGATTCATATCCACAGATCTCTGAAGGTTGCCACTCAAGTGGATAGAGCTGTGAAGAAGGCCTATTGTATGTTAGCGTTTATTAACAGGGGGTTGGAGTTTAAGAGCCGTGGGGCTATGCTGCAATTGTACAGGACCTTGGTGAGACCACATTTGGAATATTGTGTGCAGTTCTGGTCACCTCACTATAAGAAGGATGTGGAAGCGCTGGAAAGAGTGCAGAGGAGATTTACCAGGATGCTGCCTGGTTTGGAGGGTAGGTCTTATGAGGAAAGGTTGAGGGAGCTAGGGCTTTTCTCTTTACAGCGGAGGCAGATGAGAGGCGACTTAATAGAGGTTTATAAGATGATGAGGGGGATAGATAGAGTGGACGTTCAGAGACTATTTCCTCGGGTGGATGTAGCTGTTACCAGGGGGCATAACTATAAGGTTCATGGTGGGAGATATAGGAGGGATGTCCGAGGTAGGTTCTTTACTCAGAGAGTGGTTGGGGTGTGGAATGGACTGCCTGCTGTGATAGTGGAGTCGGACACTTTAGGAACTTTCAAGCGGTTATTGGATAGGCACATGGAGCACACCAGGATGATAGGGAGTGAGATTGCTTGATCTTGGTTTCGGACAAAGCTCAGTACAACATCGAGGGCCGAAGGGCCTGTACTGTGCTGTACTGTTCTCTGTTCTAAAGACTTGATTACCTGTTAAGACTCACATTCCAACCATTATCTTGTAATTGAGTTTGTGTCTATATATGCCCTTCACTCACCTGATGGACTCACCTGATGAAGGGGCAGCGCTCTGAAAGCTCGTGCTCCCAAATAAACCTGTTGGACTTTAACCTGGTGTTGTGAGACTTCTTACTGAGTCTGTTGTGTGGCACTGTATCGAATGCCTTCTGAATATCCACGCCCACCACATCAGCAGAATTACCCTCTGACTCTTTCTGTTATCCCTTCAAAAAATTCCTGCAAGTTCATTAAACATAGGGTGGGATTCTCTGGCCTCACACGCCCCAAGACTGGAAATTCTCACCTGAGCTCAATGGAATGCTGAATTTTCTGTCTCGCCCGCTATGATTCCCACAGCAGCAAGATAGGAGATGTTCCACCATGATTTTCCCTTTTAAAATCTATTCTGGCTCTTCCTAATCAACCCATGTGTTTCGATGTGACTACCAATTATGGGCTGCCATAATATCTCAATAACCCTAACCCTCATTTTACCAAACCCAGCTTGAAATATACCCCATACCCACACCCAAAAAGTGTTTTGACAATGCAATTAATTCCGCGGCCAAGTTTATAGTGAATCAGTCTGAATACATGCTCTCTGAAAGCAAGGAGATTGTCCTTGTGCATGGCTTCAATTTTGGTGTTGCTACACCCCATATCAAACAGGAAGAGGACATTGCTGAGTTTGAACTCTTCGATTCTCAGCACCCCACCACAAACCAGTGTCCAATGAAACTGCTGAGTCCTTGAAAGCATGTCCAGCTGATCTAGCTCGTACGTATCGTTTGATTTTCACATGGTGTGAATGTCTGGTGGCATTGAGAGACCTTCAGGCTAACCCAGTCATACATATTTGCAAGCCAGATTGGAATAGTCTTCCTTAACAAGCATGACTAGAATCATAGAATCCCTGCAGTGCAGAAGGAGGCCATTCAGCCCATCGAGCCTGGACGGACCACAATCCCAACCACGCCCTCTTCCTGTAACCCCACATACTTACCCTGCTAGTCCCCCTGACACTAGGGTCAATTTAGCATGGCAGAATGTACACTATTCTTCATGATGGATCCCAATTTCTCTCCAAAGGCTGCCAAGCCATGACGGCAAAGCTCTTCTCAAAAGCAATTCACAAAAACCTTTGTTAGAAATGCGTCAGAGGAATGTGCTGTATATGATGGGATTTTTCTTCATGGTTCTCTCTGTCCACATTAGTACGGGCTGCCCAAGGCACACAAAGGTGATTTCCTATAATGCCCCACCTGATCTGTGACTCGTTCTACACAATCTGAATTGGCCAAGTGATGGAGTTATTACGTGTTCTGAGTGAGTATTCCATTTGCACGGTGAAAGCTTCCTTCACTTACATGAAGACTTTACTGACCTGCATACATCAGCTGTGCCATGTCCATATGCTCAGAGTCATAGAGGTTTACAGCACAGAAACAGGCCCTTCGGCCCAACTTGTCCAATGCTTGTTGGACATTGCTAGGCTATTAGTATGCTGATGATGGAAGCCACAGATAGTTGCACTCTATCACTATTTCATGGTAATCTGGAGGTGCTGCCATGTTCTGAATCTGTATTCATTGAACTTGTTCATTTAGCAACTGGTACAGTTGAATTCAGCTTTAAGAATACTACCTCTTGTATGGATGGTGTCACCATGGGTTTCCTTCTTGGGACAACTCTCACTGTTACATATCAACTGAAGAAAAGTAATCTAGTGTCACCCCAGTGGGTTACAGTAAAACTCCATGCAGGTTTATTGAGATTTTGCTGGTTCCAGGTATGAGATGGAAGAGCCCCAAAACCCCGCAAATCTCTCTCCTTACATCACCACAGGTCATGTGATGTTATACCAGCAGAGATACAAACACTTTAAATACATAACATCCCTCCCCCTTTACTTCCTTCGTCCCTAAACAACACTTTTCAATGTTTCAATCACAGTGGATACATTATTTTGCATCATTATTCCCAAATATACAATTAAAAAGGCAGTCTCTCAGCTGGATATCCATTTCTTTTGGCTTGTACTCGATGTTCTGCAATTTGGTTACTTGACACCTTGTCTGTGTCTTCATCTCCGCTTCTGATCTTATCGATTCTTTTTGTAGACTTCAGTAGAAGTTGGAAAAAAATTAAACTCAACTGGGGAGCCGTAAACCAACTGGTTGATAGACTGACCTACAGTTGTTGGTATAACGTCACATGACCTGTAGTGACGTAAGGAGAGAGATTTGCGGGCTTTTGGGATTCTGCCATCTCAGACCTGGAATAAGCAATATCTTCTTCATAAACCTGCATCATGTTTCACTCCAACCCACAAGTGTGACACCGCATCACCTTTCTTCCTGGGCAAATCTCTGGCAAACCTGTTTGACAATTGCAGTCTGCTCAGTCCCTTTACTGGCTCACTCACAACCATGTCCTCCTTTCCCTCACTGCTGACCAGAACAGATGACCCCACCCAAAGAAGTGTGACCATCTTCTGGAACAAAGTGCCCACATAATTCTCCCCCTCCCTTACGTAGTGCTGAGTCTGCAGATCAATAATCCTGAATTCCTCCAGCTGTTTATACTTTCTGCAGATGTGTTTGTCCTGGATTATCTAGGCTTCTGAAAGCCTCCACATTCCACTGCTGCAACATAATCCCTGTCCTGCCATTGTTACCTAAGTTATTTAATTTAGAATATTTCCTGAGTATACCAAAACTTACTGTGCTTATTAAATGGCAATGCCACCAATAAATATCGACTGTACTCACGCTTGCAAAACTCATAAATGGGCGGCAGATGCTGAGTGTGCTAGGAATTACACTAACAACCAATTTAAGGGCATCAGTTGGGCTCACAATGCAGCTCACGTACGCTTGATAGAAGTTACATCTATTCATACGCTGGATCTGTGGTCTTCATGTAAAAGGGATATGTCCAGACATTGCACTGAATGGTGAAGCGGGTTTAAAGATCTGAATGACCTATCCTGGCTCCTCAGTCCTCTGTCTGTTTGATCCGACCTTTGAAGCTGAACTTTTAGTGTTGCTCTCCTCAGTTTGTCACGTCAGTTGGCGATGTGACTGCTATTGGAAGCAGTTATGTCAATGTAGCCACAAGATGTCCATGATCACCCGGGCCTGTCACTCTGACCCCATCTCACTCTATCACACCGAGCGAGTGCTTTCAACTGACCCACTTGTCTATCAATTGGATAAGACCTGCACTATTATTTCACGTTTCATCTCCAAATAGTCAGTTTGCTTTTCCCTCTGTCGATCCCATTATAATCTGCCTTTCTGAATTTGAAGGAATTTGATGATAATTCGGAGCTGTCTGAGAATTGGACAAAGCTGCGTTTTCTTGGAGTTTTTGTACAGAGGAAAATATTCTCTCTCAGTTCCAGTCTGATCTTGACCTCCGCAACATCTTTGATTTTAATCCCTCCACCATCTTCATCAAACTGAGACCTAAACTCTGGAATTTTGTCCCAAAACCTCTTTGCCTCTCTTTCTCTTTTAGGAAATTCCTTAAAAGCTATCCCTTTGACTAAGCTTTCAGTCACCAGCAGGAACATCTCGTTCTGTAGCTCGATCACGGATCTATTTTACTGTTCTGAGCACTGGGCTGTTACTAGAGGTAATTCAGTATTGGTGTTGGATAGAAAGTTGAATGATTCTTTGAGCACAAGTTGACTGAGATGGGAACTGTGAGTAATTTATTGAGTGCGATTTACAGTTAAAAGATCAAATGACAGGAAGGAACAAAGTCACTGTGCCCAGCAGACTAGGTTTTCAATTATTTTACTCATTTGGCAAGAAATGCTTCTTGCAAACGTCAGTCAGGTATTATCTGAACACTGGAAAAACGCCACTGTGGCGTAATCCATTTTTTGGATGACATTAAAACAAGGCTTCATTTGTTTGGTCTCTCAGGAGGACATAACACATCCCATGGTAAGTATCAGAAGGTTCTCACCCGTGTCCTGGCCTAAAATTAACATCATTTTTAAAAAGTGTATTGAATTATTCATTTCATTGCTGTTTGTGGGAGCTTCCTTTGCTCAAATTGGCTTCCATGTTTGTTACGACTGCGAATACACTTCAAAAGCACGTAATTATCCATAAAGCACTTTACAATTTCCTGGGAATGTGAAAGTCACAGAGGTTTACAGCATGGAAACAGGCCTTTCGGCCCAACTTGTCCATGCCGCCCTTTTTTTAAGCACCTTTTTAAAGGTGCTACATAAATGCAATTCTTTCTTTTCCATACCTTCTGAATCCTTACAACGAGCCTTCAGTCAGCTAAAAGCAAACTGAAACCTCATCAAGGAAAGAGAAAGCATTTATATAGCGTCTTTCACATTTTCAGAATACCTCAAATTGCTTCACAGCCAAGAAAATATTTTAGAAATGTAGTTACTTCTGTAATTATTAAAATGGTAACCAATTCTCACACAGCAAGCTCCCACACATGTACAGCAATGACAAGCTATGTTGTATTTGTGAATTTGGTTGAAGGATAAACAATGGCTCAGGACAACATGAAAAGCAACTTCACTCTTCACAGAAGCTGTTCCATAACTTGGTGTCCAGCTTGAGTGTGTTAGACTCATGGACGAGGGGCCTGTTCATTCCCCAAGAAATTCAAATTCCCTAATCCTAACCCAATAGCTCTAATTATCATTCTACCTGCGTCTAACCTCACTTTCAAATATGAACAGTCTGTCCCCTCGATTACAAGACCTGACTTAGGAACCCCCACAGGGAGTTGCTCAGGGTCCCGAGCTCTTGCTTCAGGAGGCCACTGACAGGGAGGTACATTGCCTGTTCATGCTTTTCGGAGATCATAGCTTTCCACTTGTTTAATAAACACGGGACCAGGAATGGGCTATCAGCTCCTTGAGTCAACTCCATTATTCAATTAGAAAGGCTGATCTGGATCTGAACTCCATTTACCCACCTTTAACTCTTTCTTATCCCTTGATAACCTTAGCAAGGTTCCCACTGAACTGCCTGGGTGTGCAGCTGCAAGGTTGTGGGCATGTCTTCTTCAAGGAATTGTTCTTCTCACTATCCAGTACACATTGGGGTAAATACCACAGATGTGGCACTGAAAAAACTGGCTTTGCAACGACATTTTATGGAGATCATGGATCCTTACTTGCCAAAAAATGCCTCAATCCTAGAGTGCCTTTGATCCAATCAATTGCAGCCACAGTTCCACCAGAAAGTAGAAAATCAGTTGCTGTAACGATACAAACACAAGTTCTCAATACCCACAAGATTTTCCACCAGCTCTTGTTTTGTGTCACGTTATCAAGGTACTTTTTATTATTTTGACAAAATATTTCACTCAAGAAACTTTTCCCACTGAAATAAGGAGGTAGATCGCCTTCATTCTCAGAACTGCAAAACATGCCAGAGGGAAACCCCCTCAAATTTCAGCAACTGTTTCCAAAGGATTCCAGGAAATGGGGCTGTGGTTTTGGTGACGCAGTCCAATTCTGAGAGTACAGTTAGTTTCAAACATCTTCAAACTCACCCTGCTGGTGCTCACAGAACTAATACCCAGTCCCTCTGAACTGTGGGCATGTCTCATATCAACTTATTGATGGAATAGGTCTGACTCTGGGTTGGAACAAGGGGTTTGGGGTGCATCTACCAACAGAGAATTCACTGCTCACAGGGGCTACATTCAACCCAACTCCTCAATGCCAACATTTATGCTTCACATCAACCCCTGTCCAGCCCTCTGCAGCTCACCCTCTTAAATATTATTTGCCTCAACCACTTCATGTGGAATCAAGTTCCAACATTCTCAGCACTCTTGTGGGCGGCACAGTGGTTAGCACTGCTGCTTCACAGCGCGAGGGACCCGGGTTTGTTTCCCGGTCTGGGTCACTGTCTGTGTGGAGTCTGCATGTTCTCCCTGCGTCGGCATGGGTTTCCTCCGGGTGCTCCGGTTTCCTCCCACAGTCTGAAAGACATACCAGTTAGATGCATTAACCCAAACAGATGCTGGAGTGTGGCGACTAGGGGAATTTCACAGTAACTTCATTGCAGTGTTAATGTAGGCATTACTTGTGACTAATAAATAAACTTTAACTTTAATTCTTTGGTAAAGAACATTCGCCTGAATTCCCCATTGTTAGATAGAGGAAGAAATTGTGCAAGAGTTAGATTCTAGCTCGGGTGAAGTGGGGAGTACTATCACAAAGCTCAGGTCTCAGTGCTGTAAAAGATTCCAAGGCATTATTGAAAGAGGGAAGTTCTCCCCATAGACCTGACCAATATTTATCCCTCTCCAACATCAAGAAAAATACTGCATCCACTGAGAATCTCAAATAAAAACTAGTAGTGCTGGAAATATGCTCCAGCTCTGGCACTATCTGTGGGGAGAAATAAATGTCAATGTGGGCAGCACAGTGGTTAGCACTGCTACTTCACAGCTCCAGGGGCCCAGCTTCAATTCCCAGCTTCAGTCTGTCTGTGTGGAGTCTGCACGTTCTCCCCGTGTCTGCGTGGGTTTCCTCCAGGTGCTCCAGTTTTCTCCCACAGTCAGAAAGAGGTGCATTAGCTATGATAAATTCTCCCTCAGTGTACCCTAACAGGCGCCGGAGTGTGGTGACGGGGGGAATTTTCACAGTAACTTCATTGCAGTGTTAATGTAAGCCTACTTGTGACACTGAAATGTTTCAGGACCACAATATTTCATCAGAATTCTGATGAAAGGTTACCAGAGAAAACATATCACATTATCATATTGCTGTGTGGGGGGATATTTCTGTGTACAAATGGGCTGCTTTTCCTTCTACACTGTGAAATGTGCCATTGGCAGCAGTTTGGGGGATTGAGGAATGTTTGTGGAGGGACGGTCATACAATTAAACATACTGAACTGGAGCTGGTAAATTTCAATGATAAAAGGATTTCAGAAAACATGAGGAAAATTCTGGACCAGTTGTCAGGCAATTAATTAGTTGCTGCAGTGAAGGAGATAATGTTCATCTTTAAATGGCTGTAAACTGGGATTCTGTTATTTCAATATCTAGTATCTTCCCATTCACATTCTATGGAATTCTAACTTCACAGGCTAATACAAGTGACTAACCCGTGCTTGTTGTGCTTTGATTTTCAAAGGGACTCAGAGAGGGAGAAATTGGGCCCTTCCTGAAGACTCTGGACCTGAACCCCAGTACTCAGAATCTGAAGGCTCCATTACAGAAACACAAATTCCAAAATACGACCATTCTCTCCAGCAAGCAAATAATATCTCGGCGCCTCTGCTGCACTTTTGTGGAAATGAATTGAACTTTTGGTTTTTTTGCCTTTTTCCGATGTGAATTCTAATCAACGTTACATTGCGATCAGTTAATTGTTAGGTGAGAAAAGGAAGTGAAAGTTGCAGATTTCACACGGTAAAGTATTTATCAGAGCAAAAACAAAAAAAGCTGAAACTCCTCGGGAGGCCTGGCAGCATGGAAAAACAGGGAAATTGTTTCACGTCAGGCGTCTTTCTTCAGAATGATCCTGGATCGGAAATATTAGCTCAGTCAAACCTGCTAATGTCAGCTCTGTCAGACCTGCTGGGGTGGTTTTAGCATCCACAATATTCTGCTTCTTACGTTTTTCAACAGAACCAATTGTTCAGCAGGATAAGCTTTTGCTGGGTACTTTTAAGGCTTGAACCAATGTACTTTGAGTTTTGTTCTATTCCTGAAGTTGTAGAGTGAAGTTTGCTCGTATCATAACCCATTATCACAGGCTTTATCTCCTGCATTACAAATCCAGCAGTTCTGAAAAAGCAACTGGTTTAGATTGCGGTTCACAAGGCTGTGGAATTAGTTTTACAGTAATTTGCAGTCCTTTCATAGTTTTGTCAGTTTACATCTAGGTCAGAGTCTGTGGTGCAATTTTTTGTTTGAGTTGCACCTGTGGTTTCAGGATTTTGCAAACAGACGTTAAGTTGTTGGTGCAGGGTCAGATCGTATTGAAGCAGATACAATCTGTCTATGAAGACCACTGAACAGCATCTGTGCTACCCGATGCCACAGATGTAGCAACTGTTACTGCACCAACTGGGCACTAACATACCCAGGCCACAAGATGTAAGTGCACCGTACACATACACACAACCAGAAACTCTAATACAGCTTACTGAGTGCTTCTGGAGACTGTGACCTGTTGCTGCCCCCTGGTGCTGAATCCATACATTGCAGCACAGCAGCAATGACTGGGCAGTTGGCAAACTCCACTCAGCAAAGCAAGCAGTACTTGGAAAATTTAATCTCCCGTGCACGAAAACAGGCTTTCCACTGTGCAGCACGTCCTTGTAGGATTTAATTCCACATCTCCATTCCCTGGCAATTGGACTTTCATAGCAATACTCAAGATTTTGCAGAGCTGTGGCAAAGGGGCAGGAGAGGAACTCATTGGGTTGAGAGATTCCATGTGCATTAGTGAGATATGGCTAACATGCCTCCCAGCCTCCAGGCAGCAAGACGCAGCCCACCTCCAACATGCACTGTATGAAAAGCAGCAAGTGTAGCGTACTGGGGAGGGGGGTTGGGAGCAGGGCACTGGAGCGTCACATTTAACCAGGAAAGATGTGAGATCGGCACAACATCGTGGGCCGAAGGGCCTGTTCTGTGCTGTACTGTTCTATGTTCTATCATGTCTGGAGTTCTGCACTTTGCTTTTCAGGCAATGGGAGCTCATTGGAACATTTTGTAACCAGTACGCAGACAGCAGTAATTCATCGCAATACTGCCAATACCAATAGTGTCCTTCCCTGAGGAAGGATGTCCTTGCTATAGAGGGAGCGCAGCGAAGGTTTACCAGGCTGATTCCTGGGATGGCAGGTCTGTCACATGAGGAGAGACTAAGTCGGTTAGGATTATATTCACTGGCGTTTAAAAGAGTGAGAGGGGATCTCATAGAAACTTATTGTAACCCCCAGCTGACCACTATTTAAATATTCAATCAACAGGATCCCGAATTCCTAGCGGTTGATGTTGATTTGGCTAATTCCCTGTTTACCCATAAATGTCAGTACTGTAATCGGGATATCAAAAATAAATTTAATAACACATATAATTAACAGACATAAAACAGTGAGCTCTGAGCTATAATCGTTGGGGGCCCTCCGTTGGTGCACATATAGGGAAACTCATCCTCCGTAACACATTCGTAGATACTGATCCAGTTGGACTGTATAGTCCCCACCAGTTACTCACGACACCCACACACAGTCCAGGAGAGACACACGTGTGGAAGATGATGCCGCAGGAGGCAGAGGTGCCGCGAGCTATCCGTGCAGCAACGTAGGTCCAGTGTGCTGAATGCTGTCCTCCTCAGCAGTAATGAAAAGAACAGGCAGGGGAACGCCTGGCTGCCTCTCACTCCAAACCGAATTCTCCCTGCCTGGAAAAAGCTCTCTCTCTGCACCTTCAGCTCTGCCTCTCTCTCTGCCTCTCCAGCTCTGCCTCTTCACTTCCTGGCACCTTTTTTTTTCCTCCCGCCCCCAGAGCAATCCCATTGGCCCAGCCCACATCACTCAACCAACAGCATCCTGTTTACAGCACCCACCCGGCAAACAGGACACTGAAGCCCACAAAGGACAAAGAACACTGGTAACTGTCTTCCCCACAAATTTTCCTCAGTCCCTTACATTATAAAATTTTAACAGGGTTAGACAGAGCAGATTCAGAAAAAATGTCCCCAATGGTGGGGAAGTCCAGGACTGGGGGTCATAGTTTGAGGATAAGGGGTAAAACTTTTAGAACTGAGGCGAGGAGAAATTTCTTCACCCAGAGGGTGGCGAATGTGTGAATTTCACTTCCACAGAATGTAGTTGAGGCCAAAACATTGTCTGATTTCAAGAAGAAATTAGACATAGCTCTTGGGGCTAAAGGGACCGAGGGATATGGGGAGAAGGGGGGGGGGGGGGGGGGGGAGATCAGGATATTGAATTTGATGATCAGCCATGATCAAAATGAAGGGCGGAACATGCTCGAAAGGCCGAATGGCCTCCTTCTGCTGCTAGTTTCTGTGTTTGATACAATAAGCCACACACCACCAGAACTAAATGTCAACCTTTGACTTAATAGGTCACATTCTCACATCAGATGGTTGTTGGTTCATGTACCAACTTCAGATACCTAAGCACATTGCCTCAGTGGCACGTCACTGGGAATGTCTGACAATGCTGGAGGAGTTGATAGAATGTATTCACGATAGCTTCCTTGAACAGTATGTAATGGAACGGACAAGGGAGCAAGCTATCCTAGATCTGGTCCTGTGTAATGAGACGGGAATAATTAATGATCTTACAGTTAGGGATCCTCTCAGAAGAAGCGATCACAGTATGGTTGAATTTAAAATACAGATGGAGTGTGAGAAGGTAAAATCCAATACCAGTGTCTTGTGCTTAAACAAAGGAGACTATAAAGGGATGAGGGAGGAGTTGGCGAAGGTAGACTGGGAGCAAAAACTTTATGGTGGGACAATTGAGGAACAGTGGAGGACTTTCAAAGCGATCTTTCACAGTGCTCAGCAAAAGTATATACCAGTGATAAGGGAGGACTGTAGAAAAAGAGATAATCAGCCATGGATATCTAAGGAAATAAAGGAGGCTATCAAATTGAAAGAAAATGCATACAAAGTGGCAAAGATTAGTGGGAAACGAGAGGATTGGGAAATCTTTAAAGGTCAACAGAAAGCCACGAAAAAAGCGATAAAGAAAAGTAAGATGGATTATGAGAGTAAACTAGTTCAGAATATAAAAACAGGTAGCAAAAGTTTCTACAAATATATAAAACGAAAAAGAGAGGCTAAAGTAAACATTGGTCCTTTAGAGGATGAGAAGGGGGATGTAATAACTGGAAATGAGAAAATGGCTGAGGCATTGAACAGGTATTTTGTGTCGGTCTTCACAGTGGAAGACACAAATAACATGCCAAAAATTGATGACAGGAAGGCGATGGCAGGTGAGGACCCAGAAACTATCATTATCACGAAAGAGGTAGTGTTGGGCAAGCTAATGGGGCTAAAGGTAGACAAGTCTCCTGGTCCTGATGGAATGCATCCCAGGGTACTAAAAGAGATGGTGGGGGAAATAGCAAATGCACTAGTGGTAATTTACCAAAATTTGCTGGACTCTGGGGTGGTTCCCGCAGATTGGAAAACAGCAAATGTGACGCCTCTGTTTAAAAAAGGAGGTAGGCAAAAGGCAGGTAACTATAGGCTGGTTAGCTTAACTTCTGTAGTGAGGAAAATGCTTGAATCTATCATCAAGGAAGAAATAGCGAGACATCTGGATATAAATTGTCCCATTGGGAAGACGCAGCATGGGTTCATGGGCAGGTCATGTTTGACTAATTTGGTGGAATTCTTTGAGAACATTACATGTGCAGTGGACAATGGGGAACCTGTGGATGTGGTGTATCTGGATTTTCAGAAGGCATTTGACAAGGTGCCGCACCAAAGACTGCTGCATAAGATAAAGGTGCACAGTGTTATGGGTAATGTATTAGCATGGATAGAGGATTGGTTAACTAACAGAAAGCAAAGAGTGGGGGTAAATGGGTGTTTTCCTGGTTGGCGATCAGTGACTAGTGGTGTGCCTCAGGGATCAGTGTTGGAACCGCAATTGTTTAGGATTTACAGAGATGATTTGGAGTTGGGGACCAAGTGTAGTGTGTCAAAATTCGCAGAAGACACTAAGATGGGTGGAAGAGCAAAGTGTGCAGAGAGCGCTGAAAGTCTGCAAAGGGATGTAGATAATCTAAGTGAGTGGGCGAGGGTCTGGCAGATGGAGTACAATGTTGGTAGATGTGAGGTCATCCATTTTGGTAGCAATAACAGCAAAATGGACTATTATTTAAATGGTAAAAAATTGCAGCATGCTGCTGTGCAGAGGAACCTGGGTGTCCTTGTGCAGGAATCTCAAGGAGTTGGTTTGCAGGTGCAGCAGGTAATTAAGAAGGCAAATGGAATTTTGCCCTTCATCGCTAGAGGGATGGAGTTTAAAAACAGCGAGGTTATGTTGCAGCTGTATAAGGTGCTGATGAAGCCACACCTGGAGTACTGTGTACAGTTTTGGTCTCCTTACTTGAGAAAGGATATACTGGCACTGGAGGGGGTGCAGAGGAGATTCACTAGGTTGATTCCGGAGTCGAGAGGGTTGGCTTATGAGGAGAGACTGAGTAGACTGGGGCTATACTCATTGGAATTCAGAAGAATGAGGGGAGATCTTATAGAAACATATAAGATTATGAATGAAATAGATAAGATAGAAGCAGGGAAGTTGTTTCCACTGGCGGGTGAAACTAGAACTAGGGGACATAGCCTCAAAATAAGGGAAGCAGGTTTAGGACTGAGTTGAGGAGGAACTTCTTCACACACACGGTTGTGAATCTGTGGAATTCCCTGCCCAGTGAAGCAGTTGAGGCTACCTCATTGAATGTTTTTAAGGCAAGGAGATATATTTTTGAACAGTAAAGGAATTAAGGGTTATGGTGAGCGGGCGGGTAAGTGGAGCTGAGTCCACAAAAAGATCAGCCATGATCTTATTGAATGGCGGAGCAGGCTCGAGGGATGGCCTACTCCCACTCCCAGTTCTTATGTTCATGCTGCACTGACAGAGGTGCTGCCTTTCAAATATCAATCCCAGAACTGTGTCTATGGTTATTGCCTATAATAGAACATTTTGAAGAGGGCCACGTGAATTCTCTGATGTCCTAATCATCACTCCAGCAACATTATGAGCTCAGAACTTCCCCTGCGGTACTTTACAGCCAATGAAGTACTTTTTGAAGTACAGTCACTGTTCTGATCTGGGAAATATGACAGCCAATTTGCAAACAGTAAGATCCCACAAACAGCAATGTGATAAATGCTCAGATAATGAAGCCAGTTGTTGAAAGGTGTGGGGACCAGGAATATCGAGGTTTAATTCCAGATTCTAACATTCCAACTGATTGTGGAGAGCATCACAGGAGACTGATGCATTGGAGAAACTTGCAGACATCTGACCAGCAGCGCACAGAATCAGGAAGCCTGACCAACTTCTTATCCCTTTTGTACAAACATAACCAGGAAGATCAGGACCCCAGAAAAAAAAACACCTTTATTAAATCCAACAAGTGACAGAGTGAGGAAAGCTGACAAGTGATCAAAGTGGGCGAGGGAATGTTCTTAGTTTGCCGCATGTTGAAGGAATGAGAGTATAGCCAATACGACCCTGTAATGGCGCACTCCGGACCTGGAATAGACTCTGCCAGTAATACAGGTAGGCTCAGAAAATCA
This sequence comes from Mustelus asterias, assembly GCF_964213995.1. NCBI lineage: Eukaryota > Metazoa > Chordata > Chondrichthyes > Carcharhiniformes > Triakidae > Mustelus > Mustelus asterias. The sequence continues at coordinate 75,649,000 of NC_135822.1, forward strand.
TCAATACATTACTCTTACACAATTGCCATTGTTCAAAATAAATCATTTCAAAAATCAAGATTCACAATTGTTATTATTTTAGACAGCGTCTTAATTAAAATCCAGATAAAGCCTGCGATCTGTCATCAGAAAAACCTCATCAAACCAACTCTACAGACTCACACAAACACTGCAGCAGATAAAAGCTGAGCAGAGCGGGTCTCAGCCTCCGATAGGGAAGGTGAAGTGGGAAAGGGGGTGCTGGAGCAACCTCTAATCCTGGGTTCTCTCGATGACCCCCCCCCCCCCCCCCCCAACCCTCTCCTGACCCCACTCCTGAAAAGAGGGAAGAGTGCCAGGGTCAGGAGGCCTTCATTTCCTGCTGGAAGGGGCTGTGCTGGGGTGGGTCAAGTGTAATACTAAGGGGGTGGGGGGAGCAGGGTAGAGATGGGGCTGTGGAGAGGGTGGTGATGGGGATGATTTTGTGTCCCTGTTATTGTGATCCTTCTGGGAGCAAGGGCTTAATAATGCTGTCACAGACCTGCCCATTTTACTCTGTATTTACTCCAAAGCTGCGCAGCTTTGAACCAATCCCAATTCTGGGCATTAAGCTGAAATGTTCATTCTGCCTCTCTGCCCAGGCAGTGTCTGACCTACACCTTTTCCACATTCCCAGCACCTGCAGTATGTGGCTTTTGTGTTGCCACTCAGTCACAGCACGACGCAAAGCCAAGAGCACAGCAAAAAAAATCACAAGCTTGCAGCCCCTTTAATTAGCACAGACAAATTAGCCAAACGTACAACACCCAGCGATAAAAGGAATGTGAAAGTCTTATCACCAAAATACTGGATTAGTAAAAACATTAATCTCCACTCTCTTGGTCAGAAAGAGTCCAGTGATGGCTGAGTGTACCCACCCTAACCCTGTCCTGTGGCCCCAAACACACTGACTCACCCAACATCTTATAGTCCTCACCAATTCCCTGGCCAATTGGGAGTGGGGGGGAATGGAGGAGGGGGAAGCGGGCAAAGGTTGGTGGTGAGGTGAGGGAGTGCAGCAGGGGTAAAGGTACAAGGGGGAGTGACCCCTCTAGTGGTTTTAGAGCCAGCGCTTTGAGAAATGAGAACACGACCCTCCCCTCACCCAACACCCCCCCCCCCCCCCCCCCTCTCTCTCTGCTAAATGACAAGGAAAGCGAGGCACTGAGTAGATTTGGCTTGTGATTGGCGATTGAGAACAATGTCTTCTTGGTGCTGATCAGATGGACCGGCACATCTGGCAATCTGTGCGCTGACTAACCGCTCAGGAGCTCCACGTAATTGGCTGGGAACATCCCGAAACTACCATCCACCGCGTAGCCTCGCCACCAACCCTCATCAATTTGCTCAATTCTGGTCAGGATATCATCCGGATCGAAGGATATCTCCGTTTCATCAGCTACAAGTTTCCAGCAGAGAGAGAGGGGGGGTGGGGGGGGGGGGGGGGGAAAGAGGGAGGATGGTGAGGGGTGACACAGAGAGAGAGAGAGAGAGAGGTTAGCAGAACAGTTCCCATGCTGAAACAGCAGACACAGTTTTCTTCTCCTATTTCTCAATGAAGAGACAGACCGAGTTATTGGAATGAATCGGTTTCATGGAATTGCTCTGGAGTCTCAGCGAAGAAAACCTGAGGCGTTTCCAAATTCCTTGATTATTAATTTTAAAAACGTCAGCGATGAGGATAATGCTGTTAGCCAGAGCGCTGCAATCATTCCCCTGGGGTGGACCAATGGTGGCAATGTGTGGGTGGGAGGTTATATGATGAAACCTCCAGGACTACATCCAGACTTGGTAACCTTCGTGCAAATCGCTACCTTGGCAATCAATTGCACCACTAAAACACCATCCACTGCTTCACCCAAATACCTGCACTCAAGACTGAGTGATGATGTGGAGATGCCGGCGTTGGACTGGGGTGCGCACAGTAAGTAGTCCCACAACACCAGGTTAAAGTCCAACAGGTTTATTTGGTAACACAAGCTTTCAGAGCACTGTTCCTTCGTCAGGTGAGTCACCTAATGAAGGGGCAACGCTCCGAAAGCTCGTGTTACCAAATAAACCTGTTGGACTTTAACCTGGTGTTGTGGGACTACTTACCAAGACAGGGTGAGGTTGTAGGTTACAAGGTATCTCCCCGCCACCACATTGGAACAGGAAGTCAGTGCTGGTCACACCACCATTCTGCCCCATTCCCCTTCCCTGCTCACCGGTCACTGGTAGGGTGGAAATCACAATCATGATTCCAGGACTGCAGAAAGTGATGAAATAAAAGAGATTTTATTGAAGCCGCACTTAAGATATCTCTGTATCGCTGAATATCACATATTCTTTGGTGCAGTGACTAACACTGCGACTGCAGGTTTGGTGAATGCACCTTGTGTACAGATGCAGTGGCAGCAAACGCAGCTTTAAGCTGATGAACTACAGCCATAAGTCCTGGTCACAAAGTGAAAAGCAGTGAGTAAAGACAGGAGATCTGAAACCTCGGCCTTTTCTACGCTGCATGACCCCATGACCTTTTGTAGATGACAGTAGGTGACCTTTGGGGGTGCTTTACCATTGGAAGGAAGCACATTCACTCTCCCCAATTGCACATGAACCTTAGCTTGTCCATCCAATCACCGTGCCACCTCTAAACCTGGAAAGTCTGATGGAAATTTTCCTGCTGGGAGCAAAGCCAGGCACAAGGTTCCTCATTCACATAAGCAGGATATGCAGCTTTGGCAGGCCTACCCAGCATTCAGAAAACAGATTGATCAGTGGTTAGCTCTGCTGCCTTACACGCTAGGGACCCGGGTTCGATTCCCGGCTTGGGTCACTGTCTGTGCGAAGTCTGCACGTTCTCCCCGTGTCTGCATGGGTTTCCTCCAGGTGCTCCGGTTTCCTCCCACAGTCCATAGATGTGCTGGTTAGGTGGATTGGCCGTGCTAAATTGCCCCTTAGTGTCAGGAGGATTCGCAGGGTAAATTCATGGGGATAGGGCCTGGGTGGGATTGTTGTCAGTGCAGACTCGATGAGCCTCCTTCTGCACTGTAGGGATTGTGATTCAATATCGACGTCACACAGCTGAGGGGACAAGATGTTATTTCCCAAAATTGGTTTTCGTTGTAAATGTTTTATGCCTGAAAATTTGGATCCAATTTCTCATCCATCAGCCTTGAACTGAATATGAATGGATTCCAGCAGGCTTTAATACACAGGGATTACAAGGTTGATGTACGTACCAGCCTGGTAGTCATACAGTGCCCGGGCACACAGTCCTTGGTATTCAGTATCTGCCACAGGTTGGTACACATTGGTGTCTTCAGTGACAGCCTGTTCCTCAAGGTCCTTAACAGAGAGAGAGAGAGAGAGAGAGAGAGAATGGGAAATAAATACAATATAGAAATGATTGAAAGAAAATTGCAATTTGAGCGTTTACCCAATTCCCTTTTCAAAGTTACAAGTGAATCTGCTTCCAACAGCTTCGAGTAGGAAATTCCAGATAACAACTCAATCACATTTAGAACTCTCACCTTCCCTTGCTTCTCATCTTCAATCAGTGTCCATGGTTCCCAACTCTCTTGCCCCTGGAAGCTGGTTCTTGTGATCTATCAAAACCCGGACTATTTTGACCTCTCCTTTTAAACATCCTCTGAACCTCCTTCGTTTTAAGAACACTCCCAGCTTCTCCGCACAACTCAACTTCCTTATTTCTGGTATCCTTCCAGTAAATCTGCAACCTCTCCGAGGTCTGGGGCCCACAATTGAACACAATACACCAAATACCCTGAGCCAATGGAAACTGACTGCTTCTAGTTACTCTGACCAATCCCTTCAATAAATTCTAAACCCTCCACTGAATCATGCCCTAATCTCCTATGTTTGAACGAGACTAGTCCAGTGCATGATAACTCTTCAATCAAACCAGCAATGAACTGCGTTGTTCAGGTCATTACAGACCACAGGAAATATTGTTAAACTTAGCAAATTTTAACAGGGTTAGACAGTAGATTCAGAAAGAATGTTCCCGATGGTGGGGGGAGTCCAGAACTAGGGGGTCATAGTTTGAGGATAAGGGGGTAAACCTTTTAGAACTGAGGGGAGGAGAAATTTCTTCACCCAGTGGGTGGTGAATGTGTGGAATTCACTACCACAGAATGTAGTTATAGAGTCATAGAGGTTTACAGCATGGAAACAGGCCCCAGGCCCTTCGGCCCAACTTGTCCATGCCGCCCTTTTTTTAAATAAAACCCCTAAGTTAATCCCAATTGCATTGGGCCCACATTTGGCCCATATTCCTCTATACCCATCGTACCCATGTAACTGTCTAAATGCTTTTTAAAAGACAAAATTGTACCCGCCTCTACTACTACCTCTGGCAGCTTGTTCCAGACACTCACCACCCTGTGTGTGAAAACATTGCCCCTCTGAACACTTTTGCATCTCTTCCCCCTCACCTTAAACCTATGCCCTCGAGTTTTAGACTCTCCTACCTTTGGGAAAAGATGGTGACTATCTACCTTGTCTGTGCCCCTCATTATTTTATAGACCTCTATAAGGTCACCCCTCAGCCTCCTACGCTCCAGAGAAAAAAGTCCCAGTCTATCCAGCCTCTCCTTATAACTCAATCCATCAAGTCCCGGTAGCATCCTAGTAAATCTCTTCTGCATTCTTTCTGGTTTAATAATATCCTTTCTATAATAGGGTGACCAGACTTGCACACAGTATTCCAAGTGTGGCCTTGTACACAGTATTCCAAGTCTTGTACAACTTCATCAAGACATCCCAATTCCTGTATTCAATGTTCTGACCAATGAAATAAAGCATGCCGAATGCCTTCTTCACCACTCTGTCCACCTGTGACTCCACTTTCAAGCAGCTATGAACATGTACCCCTCGATCTCTTTGTTCTGTAACTCTCCCCAACGCCCTACCATTAATTAAGTCCTGCCTTGGTTCAATCTACTCAAATGCATCACCTCGCATTTATCTAAATTAAACTCCATCTGCCATTCGTCAGCCCACTGGCTCAATTGATCAAGTTGAGGCCAAAGCGTTGCCTGATTTCAATGAGAAAATGCCATCCCCACACCCCCACTACTCGCCTTCAAACAATCACGCAATCTCAAACAGACCATTGTCCAAGGCAAACTACCCAGCCTCCAGGAGAACAGTGACCACGACACCACACAACCCTGCCACAGCAACCTCTGCAAGACGTACCGGATCATCGACACGGATGCCATCATCTCACGTGAGAACACCATCCACCAGGTACATGGTACATACTCTTGCAACTCGGCCAACGTTGTCTACCTGATACGCTGCAGGAAAGGATGTCCCGAGGCATGGTACATTGGGGAGACCATGCAGACGCTATGACAATGAGTGAATAAACACCGCTCGACAATCACCAGGCAGGAGTGTTCCCTTCCTGTTGGGGAACACGTCAGCAGTCAAGGGCACTCAGCCTCTGATCTTCGGGTAAGCGTTCTCCAAGGCGGCCTTCAAGACACATCAACGCAGAATCGCCAAGCAGAAACTGATAGTCAAGTTCCGCACACGAGGACGGCCTCAATTGGGATCTTGGGTTCATGTCACACTACATATAACCCCCATCATTTGGCCTGGGCTTGCAAAATCCGACTAATTGTCCTGGCTTGAGACAATTCACACCTCTTTAATCTGTGTTTAACCCTCTCTCCACTCACATTGTCTGCACCTGTAAAGACTTGATTACCTGTAAAGACTTGCATTTCAACCATTACCTTGCAATTGAGTCTCTATCTATGCCCTGTTTGTGAACCCAACTCCACTCACCTGATGAAGGAGCAGAGCTCCGAAAGCTCGTGATACCAAATAAACTTGCTGAACTTTAACCTGGTGTTGAGAGACTTCTTACTGTGCCCACCCCAGTGCTGGCATCGCCACTTCAAGAAGAAATGAGATATAACTCTTGCGGCTAAAGGGATCAAGGGATATGGGGGGGAGGGGGGGGGGGGTGGAAATCAGGATATTGAATTCGATGATCAGCCACAATCAAGATGAATGGAGGAGCAGGTTCGAAGGGCTGAATGGCCGACTCCTGCTGCTAGTTTCTATGTGAGCTGCATATAATAATTTGGTCTTGTGATGTGCACCAATGTTCACTCAGATTCTTTAACAGTTGCCTGGAGCTGGCACTGAGCCAATCCACTGAAATATCTGATTTCATTCTGGATCAAGCGGGAAAGGATCTCTATCCAAAGCCCTGTCCTTTCAGAGGGGTTGGCGAAGAAAGGATCGTGTTATTTTGGTTCAGGTCAGTCTCGCCACCCCCTGTTTCTGTTTTAACAAAGCTTTTTTGTGAGACATGGGCAGGGAACATCTAGTTTGAGATGTGTTGCTGAGGCAGTGAATTGCACACGTTCAGATCACCGATTACAAACGGAATCCTGAATGAATTTCCAGGCATGGCTGGTACCACTCATTGCCAGGAGTTTGGGTGCAGAGGCCTGGCTCTGTTAAGCTATCATAGACAAAATACTGCGGGTGCTGCAATTTGAGATAAGAACCAAGAATGCTGGAAAAACTCAGCAGGTCTGGCAGCTTCTTCAGGGAGAGGAAACAGAGTTAATGCTTCAAAGAACAGTACAGCACATGAAACAGGCCCTTCGGCCCTCCAAGCCTGTGCCGCTCATTGGTCCAACTAGACCATTCGTTTGTATCCCTCCATTCCCAGACTACTCATGTGACTATCCAGGTAAGTCTGAAACGATGCCAGGCCCCCACCACTCTGTGTAAAAAACGTTCCTCTGATATCCGAGTTATACCTTGCCCCTCTCACCATGAGCCCGTGACCCCTCGTGATCGTCACCTCTGACCTGGGAAAAAGCTTCCCACTGTTCACCCTATCTATACCCTTCATAATTTTGTACACCTCTATTAGGTCTCCCCTCATTCTCTGTCTTTCCAGGGAGAACAAGCCCAGTTTACCCAATCTCTCCTCATAGCTAAGGCCCTCCATACCAGACAACATCCTGGTAAACCTTCTCTGCACTCTCTCTAAAGCCTCCACGTCCTTCGGGTAGTGTGGCGACCAGAACTGGACGCAGTACTCCAAATGTGGCCTAACCAGCGTTCTATACAGCTGCATCATCAGACTCCAGCTTTTATACTCTATACCCCGTCCTATAAAGGCAAGCACACCATATGCCTTCTTCACCACCTTCTCCACCTGTGCTGCCACCTTCAAGGATTTGTGGACTTGCACACCTAGGTCCGTGTTTCTATACTCCTGATGGCTCAGCCATTTATTGTATAACTCCCCCCTACATTAGTTCTTCCAAAATGCATCACTTCGCATTTATCTGGATTAAATTCCATCTGCCATTTCTCCGCCCAATTTTCCAGCCTATCTATATCCTGCTGTATTGCCCGACAATGCTCTTCACTATCCGCAAGTCCAGCCATCTTCGTGTCATCTGCAAACTTGCTGATAACACCAGTTACACCTTCTTCCAAATCATTTATATATATCACAAATAGCAGAGGTCCCAATACAGAGCATGCGGAACATCACTGGTCACAGACCTCCAGCCGGAAAAAGACCCTTCGACTGTTACCCTCTGTCCCCTGTGGCCAAGCCAGTTTTCTACCCATCTAGCCACCTCTCCTTGTATCCCATGAGCCTTAACCTTCTTAACCAACCTGCCATGGGGGACTTTGTCAAATGCCATACTGAAATCCATATAGACGACATCCACGGCCCTTCCTTCGTCAACCGTTTTTGTCACTTCCTCAAAAAACCCCAGCAAATTTGTAACGCACGACCTCCCTCTTACAAAACCATGCTGTCTGTCATTAATGAGACTGTTCCGTTCTAAATGCGCATACATCCTGTCTTGAAGAATCCTCTCCAACAACTTCCCTACCACGAACGTCAAGCTCACTGGCCTATAATTACCCGGGTTATCCCTGCTACCCTTCTTAAATAACGGTACCACATTCGCTATCCTCCAATCCTCAGGGACCTCACCTGTGTCCAACGAAGAGACAAAGATTTCCGTCAGAGGCCCAGCAATTAGATCTCTTGTCTCCCTGAGCAGTCTAGGATAGATGCCATCAGGCCCTGGGGCTTTGTCAGTTTTAATGTTACCCAAAAAACCTAACACTTCCTCCCTTGTAATGGAGATTCTCTCTAACGGGTCATCACCTCCCTGAGACACTCCCAGTCAACAAGTCCCTCTCCTTTGTGAATACCGATGCAAAGTATTCATTTAGGATCTCCCCTGTTCCCTTGGGTTCTAAGCATAATTCCCCTCCTTTGTCCCTGAGAGGTCCGACTTTTTCCCTGACAACTCTTTTGTTCCTAACATATGAATAAAATGCCTTAGGATTCTCCTTAATCCTGTCTGCCAAGAACATTTCGTGACCTCTTTTTGCCCTTCTAACTCCCATTCAAATCCATTCATCAGAAATAAAGAGCGGGAAAATGTGTTCAATGTTAAACTGTAGCTGTGTAAGATTGCAACAAGATGTAACAACCTCAAGAGCAAAAGACAAATGGCCTGGTGTGGGAGGGAGAGGGTGTCATGGAGACAAAGATGAATGGGTTAAGATGGAGGAGAAAGTTCACAACCACAAGTTGTTAAACTCAATGTTGAGTCCCAAAGGCTGTAAAGTGCTGAGTCAGTAAGAAGTCTAACACCAGGCTGTTCCGAAGTCTAACACCAGGCTGTTCCGAAGTCTTACTGGATTTCAGTAAGGCATTTGACAAAGTCCCACATGGCAGGTTGGTTAAGAAGGTTAAGGCTCATGGGATACAAGGAGAAGTGGCTAGATGGGTGGAGAACTGGCTTGGCCATAGGAGACAGAGGGTAGTGGTCGAAGGGTCTTTTTCCGGCTGGAGGTCTGTGACCAGTGGTGTTCCGCAGGGCTCTGTACTGGGACCTCTGCTATTTGTGATATATATATATAAATGATTTGGAAGAAGGTGTAACTGGTGTAATCAGCAAGTTTGCGGATGACATGAAGATGGCTGGAATTGCGGATAGCGAAGAGCATTGTCGGGCAATACAGCAGGATATAGATAGGCTGGAAAATTGGGCGGAGAGGTGGCAGATGGAGTTTAATCCGGATAAATGCGAAGTGATGCATTTTGGAAGAAATAATGTAGGGAGGAGTTATACAATAAATGGCAGAGTCATTAGGAGTATAGAAACACAGAGGGACCTAGGTGTGCAAGTCCACAAATCCTTGAAGGTGGCAACACAGGTGGAGAAGGTGGTGAAGAAGGCATATGGTATGCTTGCCTTTATAGGACGGGGTATAGAGTATAAAAGCTGGAGTCTGATGATGCAGCTGTATAGAACGCTGGTTAGGCCACATTTGGAGTACTGCGTCCAGTTCTGGTCGCCGCACTACCAGAAGGACGTGGAGGCATTGGAGAGAGTGCAGAGAAGGTTTACCAGGATGTTGCCTGGTATGGAGGGTCTTAGCTATGAGGAGAGATTGGGTAGACTGGGGTTGTTCTCCTTGGAAAGACGGAGAATGAGGGGAGATCTAATAGAGGTGTACAAGATTATGAAGGGTATAGATAGGGTGAACAGTGGGAAGCTTTTCCCCAGGTCGGAGGTGACGATCACGAGGGGTCACAGGCTCAAGCTGAGAGGGGCGAAGTATAACTCAGACATCAGAGGGACGTTTTTTACACAGAGGGTGGTGGGGGCCTGGAAAGCGCTGCCAAGTAGGGTGGTGGAGGCAGGCACGCTGACATCGTTTAAGACTTACCTGGATAGTCACATGAGCAGCCTGGGAATGGAGGGATACAAACGATTGGTCTAGTTGGACCAAGGAGCGGCACAGGCTTGGAGGGCCGAAGGGCCTGTTTCCTGTGCTGTACTGTTCTTTGTTCTAACACCAGGCTGTTCCGAAGTCTAACAACACCAGGCTGTTCCGAAGTCTAACAACACCAGGCTGTTCCGAAGTCTAACAACACCAGGCTGTTCCGAAGTCTAACAACACCAGGCTGTTCCGAAGTCTAACAACACCAGGCTGTTCCGAAGTCTAACAACACCAGGCTGTTCCGAAGTCTAACAACACCAGGCTGTTCCGAAGTCTAACAACACCAGGCTGTTCCGAAGTCTAACAACACCAGGCTGTTCCGAAGTCTAACAACACCAGGCCGTTCCGAAGTCTAACAACACCAGGCCGTTCCGAAGTCTAACAACACCAGGCCGTTCCGAAGTCTAACAACACCAGGCCGTTCCGAAGTCTAACAACACCAGGCCGTTCCGAAGTCTAACAACACCAGGCCGTTCCGAAGTCTAACAACACCAGGCTGTTCCGAAGTCTAACAACACCAGGCTGTTCCGAAGTCTAACAACACCAGGCTGTTCCGAAGTCTAACAACACCAGGCTGTTCCGAAGTCTAACACCAGGCTGTTCCGAAAGCTAGTGGCTTTTGCTACCAAATAAACCTGTTGGACTTTAACCCAGTGTTGTGAGACTTCTTACTGTGTTTACCCCAGTCCAACGCCGGCATCTCCACATCAGTGCAGAGGAGATGCTGCTTCTCCAGTTTGTGTTGGGTTTCACTGGAGCAGGTCAATGGACATGTGCGCACGAGAGCAAAACACTGAGTTAAAATGGCAAGAAACAGGAAGGCTGCGGGGGGGGTTCATGCTTGCGGAACATCTTCTAGACTAGAAACATTCATGTTTTCTCTCCTCACAGATAATGCCAACCTGCTGAGTTTTTCCACCATTCCCTGATCTGTTAAACGTGTGCGCACTCACCCCAGGGGCAAAATTGATGCAGACGTGGGAGAGGAGAGTGTACTGAGGCAAGAGGTAAGCTTTGGAAGGCACTCACCGCACTAACAGGCTCGTGGCTGTCTTGCTCTTGCACACGTTCCTCGGGATCTTCGTAGATATCATCCTGCTCTAACGTTTCAGAATGATGGAACTGCCAGCTGTAACCTTCTTTACTCTCTGGCTTATCTGTGTGGTGTGTGCAGAGAAATAATCAACAATACAAATAGTTGGAGACAGAAACCGCAGCGAGACAGTGAAACAACTCAAGCATGCATACACTCTCCTGAGATATCCCCTATCACCAGGACATCACACCTAAACATGAAGAGGCCTTTCAAACAGTTTGACACTCAGGGACACAAGATTAACCATTTACCCCACAGGGATTTCAGGGTAAGAATCTCAGTTTTGTGTCGGTCGAATGGGGAAACCTCAAAAGCAACGTAGTCCGGGGAGCAAGTTTGAATCAACCCAAAACTGAACTCTGCTTCGACACAAAGCACAAATCCTTCCACACGGACTTGCTGAGCTGTTTATCCATGAACCATACCCCACACCAATTCCCAAAACTGGTCACCCCACAAAGACCCCAGGCACACTAGCCTTGATCCCACTGCAGCAACTGAACAGCAAAGTGCCAGGAAATTTAACAGAATAGTCCAGTTGACACGCAATCTAACTGTGGGGGTTGTCAGAGGTCTTGTGCAGACCCTGCCCATTAAGGGCGTGAGCAGAGTCTCCTCACAGCGGTTTTGGAAGTCAGTGTTAAAATGGGATCAGTTTGTACTCATACAACAACTTTAAAATGGCAATATACCCCCAGCTGTGTCACAGGAGCAGGAACAGACGGACTCATTTTACCATCTCAGCTGAAAGACAACAGTGGACTGAAAACAACTGACTCTTAGTTTAAAAGCAAGTTAAACTCCCCAGTAACCATCGCCTCAACATTACAAATATACACAGATAGAACCCAACTCACAATCACAGACATACCGTTCCACTCAGTTTGCAGATCATCTTCCTGTGGTTGGGTTTCCACCCTTTCTGGGGCATTCTGCAGAATCTCTGCTGAGGATTGCATGTAAACATATGAGTTCTTGTGTATGACACCAATCATTTAAACTTTGTAAACACTGTACTGAAAACTACAGCATGCTATTAAATAATTTCTGATCTTAACAGAAAACGAGGTTAGAGGGGTGGGAATAATGAGGAAGCTGTTTAGTAATGCTCAGAATACAGCAATAAGGTTTCTGCACACAAACACTGCAAATCCCGTCACTTTCAGCAAGGTTTCATTTATAAGTAACTTTTTTTATTGTGCATTTATTACAATGTTGTCCAGATGCAAGGCACAGATTGACAGGGACATTAATGTATGAAGTTATGTTGAAGTTGTATCAGCCTTGGTTCGATGAAACTTTGAACAGTGTGGGGAATTTTGGTCTTTGCAGTATTTTAGATATGGAGGTGCTGGAGAAGGTGCACAAATGTTTCATGAGGATGATCCTAGAACTGAGAGATTGTTAACTATCAGGAAAGGTTGGACAGGCTGTGCCATTTTCTCCAGTAAAGAGAAGGATTGGACAGGGTGGGAGGGGAGAGCTGACTTGATCGAAATTATGGAACCATTTCATAGGGTCGACACAGGGAAGGTGTTTCTACTTGTTGGAGAACCCAACCTCTATTCGCTATAGATATAAGATAGTCAAATTCAGGACAAATGTCTTGAAACAGGGAATGGCAAGAATGTAAAGCTCACTACTGCAAGGAGGAACTGAAGTGAATAGATGGATTAAGAGGAAGCTATTTTAACTGAGGGAGGCATTGGGTGATAGGGTGAAAGGAATTGAGGGGGTGACACTCCTGTGAGCTGCACAGATCAGTTGATTTTCTGTCTAAATTCTATTTCCGCTCATGAGAATGACGGTGATTTGCAGTGTGATCCAGTTCACACGGTCCAGCAGGAGAGGGTGACTGACATCACTCAGAGCTTCGAGGAACACCCTGTTATGATATCCAATTCATCAGGACTCGGGTGAGAACCAGCTGAAAGGGCAGGTTTAGGAATCCAATACATTGTACTCTGATTGCCTGTCAGTCAACCCTCCCTATGACCTCGAGCTGGCCTCCCCCACCCCAACTCAAAACCTCCAAGTGGAAGCGCCAACCTTGTGGTGTTGGCTGGGCTGCTGCACGAACTGGTGAAGGAGGGGGCTCTGGCTGGCTGCTCCGCGACTGCAGGAAGGGACTCCTGAGCTTGCCTGACAGAAGAAAGCAAAACGGAAGCAAGGCACAACAAACAATAAGCAGCACTGTCATCGGAACATGACACAAAGCATCACCGCAAGAGATTCAAAGCAGCTTATTCTGCAAACAACATGGCAAATTAATCGCTGTTTCATTTATCTCCTCCTCACTTTTTATTAACTTGGAAAATGCATTTTCAGGGTTTGTCTTCAGTATTGTGTTGACAGACCTGTGGTGATGATGTAATGATGTGGAGATGCCGGTGTTGGACTGGGGTAAACACAGTAAGAAATCTCACAACACCAGGTTAAAGTACAACAGGTTTATTTGTAGCAAACGCCACTAGCTTTTGGAACGCTGTTCCTTCGTCAGGTGGGTGGGAGTTCTGATCACAAACTGACCACCTGACGAAGGAACAGCGTTCCGAAAGCTAGTGGCGTTTGCTACAAATAAACCGGTTGGACTTTAACCTGGTGTTGTGAGACTTCTTACTGTGATGATGTAATGCAGGAATGCATCAGGTATAGCCTCAGAACATGGATGTCACTGGCAAGGCAACCATTTACTGCCCCATCACTAAATGCCCGTTAGAAGGTGGCAGAGAACCGTCTCTTTGAACCACTGCAGTTTGTACGGTAAAATTAACACTGCATGCTGTAACGTCGGAAATTCCAGGATATTGATCGAGTGACAATGAAGGAATGGAGATCTATTCCTAAGTTGGGATGTTGTGTGACTTGGAGGGCAACTTGGAAGGGTTGGCTTTCTTAGGCACTTGCTGGTCTCAGCCATCAGTTAATGCAAGGCCCGAATACAACACCCTGGAGCCACAGAGCGTATGGGCTGGCTGCTGTTTCTATCCTGCCCCTCCCCACGCAAGCTCCTAACAAAAGCAAAACGCACAATGATACAGCGCAGCGAGCAAAATGAGAGCAGGCGCAGGGGGAGAAGCAAGAAAGGGTTTTGCTGGCACCAACTGGAAAAGCTCGTTGCCAGGGACAAGAATGAAAAACAGGAAAATCAATCAGCAACCCATCATGACAGGAAGCAGCTAAGCTGCAACCACATCCTGCCTGGGATCCATAACTCTGGGCAAAGCCACCACTGCACAGTGTTTGAACTGAATCCTTCAATTCATTCACAGATCATCCGTGGAGTTGAGATCCTGTAGCTGTGATGAGGGTATGGGGGCTGGGAAATCTAAATCGAGGAGCTCAAAGCGATTGGGGCTGAGATTGAACAGATCGGGAGAAACTATTTCCACTGAGGGAAAGACAGCAATGAGAGAGCACAGCTGGTGTGTTAACCGAGTGACTGTCACCTCAATCCTATCTTTCGGACTGAATTCAAATACCGATAAAGCCATTCATAAGATGTGTGGGTTCGGTGGATTGGCCATGCAAAATTCCCCCTTAGTGTCAGGGGGACTAGCAGGGTAAATAGGTGGGATTACAGGGATTGGGCCTGGGTGGGATTGTAGTCTGTGCAGACTCACTGGGCTGAATGGCCTCCTTCTGCACTGTATGGATTCTACGTTGAAAACCTGTCTGTTGAGAAAGATTGCAAGGATTCTGCAAATGAATTAATCTCAGGAGGGAAGGTCTTGTAACCCGAGGTGTTTGCTGCCAATATATGTGCAAGCAACAGCCATTCCCTTTAATCTTGATAGTGTTAGGCCAGGGTTCCACAGTGCCTGGGGCTCACATTACATGTGCTTATTCTATTAAACCACGATCAGATTAAATCCCATCCTAAGAAGTTGCAACATCAAATTCCATGGATCTGGTCACTGACGGCAGGGAAACGTGACAGGACAAGGTGCCAAGTAACTATGCAAGTCAGACTGATTCATTCCAGTGTACATATTTCTCCCTCAATGAATACATACCTCCATTCAGCAAGGATTGCATGGCAGGTCAGCACATACCTTTCTATCTGTTAAACCAGTGGATGCGGTTTATTTAGACTTTCAGAAGGCTTTCAATAAGGTCTCACATAACAGATTACTGTGCAAAGTTAAAGCACATGGGACTGCAGGTAATGTCTTGAGATGGATAGAAAGCTGGTTAGCAGATAGGAAGCAAAGAATTGGCATAAATGGGTCTTTTTCTGATTGGCAGTCAGTGACTAGTGGGGACCGCAGGGATTTGTGCTCGGACCCCAACTGTTCACATTATATATTAATGATTGGGAAGAGGGAACTGAATGTGTTATCTCCAGATGATAAAAAGTTGGGTGGGAGGGTGAGCTGTGAGGAGGATGCAGAGATGCTTTAGCGTGATTTGAACAGGCTGAGAGTGTGGGCATCTGCATGATAGGTGCAGTATAATGTGGATAAATGTGAGGTTATCCACTTTGGTAGCAATAATAGGAAGACAGATTATTACTTGAATGTGTGTAAATTGAGAGAGGTGGATACTCAACATGACCTTGGAGTCCTCGTACATCAGTCGCTGAAAGTAAGCGCGCAGATACAGCAGGCAGTAAAGAAGGCAAATGGTATGTTGGCCTTCATAGTGGGAGGGTTTGAGTATAGGGATAGGGATGTTTTGCTGCAATTGTATAGGGCGTTGGTGAGGCCACACCTGGAGTATTGTGTGCAGTTTTGGTGTCCTTGCTATAGAGGGAGTACAGCGAAGGTTTACCAGGCTGATTCCTAGAATGGCAGGTCTGTCACATGTGCAGAGACTAAGTCAGTTAGGATTATATTCATTGGAGTTCAGAGTGAGAGGGGATCTCATAGAAACATATAAAATTCTAACAGGGTTGATTCAGAAAGAACGTTCCCAATGGTGGGGCAGTCCAGAACTAGGGGTCACAGTTTGAGGATAAGGGGTAAACCTTTTAGAACTGAGGCGAGGAGAAATTTCTTCACCCAGAGAGTGGTGAATGTGTGGAATTCACTCCCACAGAAAGTAGTTGAGGCCAAAACGTTGTGTGATTTCAAGAAGAAATTATTATAGCTCTTGGGGCTAAATCAAGGGATATGGGGAAAAGGGGATTCAGGATAGTGAATTCAATGATCAGCCATGATCAAAATGAATGGCGTAGCAGGCTCGAAGGGCCGAATGGCCTCTTCCTGCTTCTAGTTTCTAACTATCAGAGACACATGTCGCTCACATTCAGTAGATTTGATGCAATCTGGCAGCAAACAGACGAGGGAACAGTAAATGCTACCCAGGCAGCGAAGCAAAGTGGGCTTAGCTGACTGAAGCTGCCTCCTGGGAGGGTAAAGCGTTGAGAAAAGTCCTGGCTGTGGGCAGAGATAAGAGGAGAAAAGCCAAGCTGAAGATGTTCCTGGTTCTGTTACCTGGCTGCATGTTTCCACTGGGCGAAGAGGAGTCCCCCGGCATGCCACGCTCACGCTCCTTGAACAGCTGCTTTGGATTCACTGACCTCTGGGAAATAATGGACGCAGCCTCCTGCAAAGAGATCAGCAAAGAGTGGTGGAAACGGAAGGTCCCAGGGATTACTGAGAAACTTTAAACAAGCAGCATTCAACCTCCACAGCAGCAGATGGAACTCAGCTCAAAGCACCAACCTGTGCCTTGCCACACACCCCTTAACATTCAAGGAAAAGTAACTGGCAATATTCGAGCTAGTTTCTATAAAGCACCATTGTATCTTAATCACTGTAGATTTCTACCAATTTTACATGTTCCAGTGAACATGGGCCCGAGTCAGAAGGTTTGAGGTTCGAGTCCCATTCCAAACCCTTGAACTCATAAATCCAGACCAACATTATTTGTCAGGGCTGTGCTGAGAGTCTGCTGCATAGATAGACCCATGCTCAACAATAGTATTCCATAACCAATACCATCACAAACAGATGAAGTGCCCAGCTGTTTTTGCTGTCACGCTGTGGGAGTTTGCTGTGTGTAAACTGATTGGTACATTTGCCTCCTTTACAGCAGTAACTCCATTTCAAGGCACTTCACTGACTTGAAAACACTTACCCAACAAAAATCTATGTTTGTCACGCGAGGATAGCAACACAACTACACTTTGACACATTGTGCAGGAACAGGATAGTGGAGCAAACAAAGTCTGCATACCGTCGCCTTCTCGATGGACTGACTTCTCTTAAAGCCCTTGCGCATCTCCGCCTGGTATTCCTGCTCCTGCTCATTCTGCAAAAACACCAAGACGGCATTAGAGGCAACATACTGACCCAGAGACTTACCATTAGGCTGGCGAAACTACCCACGCATCATGTCCAGAAAGGCCGAGGAAGGAACCTGATCAGAGAACAGCGAACTGAATTAACAAGCTGAAATGTCAACCAGATTTGGAGAATCTGTACAAAAAAATTATCTATCCATTCATTTGCTCAAAGATGCCAATGATTGAACACCTTGGCAGTGTTTGATGGGGACAGCGTAGAGGGAACTTTACTCTGTATCTAACCCCGTGCTGTACCTGTCCTGGGAGTGTTTGATGGGGACAGCGTAGAGGGAACTTTACTCTGTATCTAACCCCGTGCTGTACCTGTCCTGGGAGTGTTTGATGGGGATAGTGAAAAGGGAGCTTTAGTCTGTATCTAACAAAGAACAAAGAAAATTACAGCACAAGAACAGGCCCTTCGGCCCTCCAAGCCTGCACCGACCATGCGGCCCAACTGAACTAAACCCTCGTCCCTTCCGGGGACCATATCCCTCTATTCCCATCCTATTCATGTATTTGTCAAGACGCCCCTTAAAAGTCATTACCGTATCCACTACCACTACCTTCCCTGGCAACGAGTTCCAGGCACCCACTACTCTCTGTGTAAAAGATCTGCCTCAGACATCTCCTTTAAACCTTGCCCCTCGCACCTTAAACCTGTGCCCCCTAGTAATTGACTCTTCCACCCTGGGAAAAAGCTTCTGACTATCCACTCTGTCCATGCCCCTCATAATCTTGTAGACTTCTATCAGGTCTCCCCTCAACCTCCGTCGCTCCAGTGAGAACAAACCAAGTTTCTCCAACATCTCCTCATAGCTAATGCCCTCCATACCAGGCAACATCCTGATAAATCTTTTCTGTACCCTCTCCAAAGCCGTCACATCCTTCTGGTAGTGTGGCGACCAGAATTGAATACTATATTCCAAGTGCAGCCTAACTAAGGTTCTATAAAGCTGCAACATGACTTGACAATTTTTAAACTCAATGCCCAGGCCAATGAAGGCAAGCATGCCGTATGCCTTCTTGACTACCTTCTCCACCTGCATTGCCACTTTGTGACCTGTGTACCAGTACACCCAGATCCCTCTGCCTATCAATACTCTTAAGGGTTCTGCCATTTACTGTATATTCCCTATCTGTATTAGACTTTCCAAAATGCATTACCTCACATTTGTCCAGATTAAACACCATCTGCCATCTCTCCGCCCAAGTCTCCAACTGATCTATATCCTGCTGTATCCTCTGATGGTCCTCATCACTATCCGCAAATCCACCAACCTTTGTATCGACCGCAAACTTACTAATCAAATCAGTTACATTTTCCTCCCAATCATTTCTATGTATTACAAACAGCAAACGTCCCAGCACTGATCCCTGAGGAACACCACTTGTCACAGCCCTCCATTCAGAAACGCACCCTTCCACTGCTACCCTCTGTCTTCTTTGACCAAGCCAATTTTGTGTTCACCTTGCCAGCTCACCTCTGATCCTATGCGACTTCACCTTCTGCACCAGTCTGCCATGAGGGACCTTGTCAAAGGCCTTACTGAAGTCCATGTAGACAACATCCACTGCCTTACCCTCATCAATCATCTTCGTCACTTCCTCGAAAAACTCGATCAAGTTCATGAGACACGATCTCCCCTTCACAAAACCATGCTGCCTCTCACTAATATGTCCACTTATTTCCAAGTGGGAATAAATCCTGTCTCGAAGAATCCTCTCCAATAATTTCCCTACCACTGATGTAAGGCTCACCGGCCTGTAATTACCTGGATACTTCTTGCTACCCTTCTTAAACAAAGGAACAACACTGGCTATTCTCCAATCCTCTGGAACCTCCCCTGCAGCCAGTGAGGATACAAAGATTTCTCTCAAGGCCCCAGCAATTTCCTCCCTTGCCTCTCTCAGTATTCTGGGGTATATCCCATCAGGCCCTGGGGACTTGTCTACCTTAATGTTTCTCAAGAACCCCAATACCACCACCTTTTTGATCTCAACATGACTCAAACTATCTACACATCCTTTCCCAGACTCGTCATCCACCAAGTCCTTCTCTTTGGTGAATACTGACGCATGGTACTCATTTAATACCTCGCCCATTTCCACTGGCTCCACGCACAGATTCCCTCCCTTGTCCTTGAGTGGGCCAACCCTCTCTCTGGCTACCCTCTTTCTCTTTATATATGTATAAAAAGCCTTGGGATTTTCCTTAATCCTGCTGGCCAACGCTTTTTTGTGTCTCCTTTTAGCCCTCCTTACTCCTTGCTCAAGTTTCTTTCGACTTTCTGTGTATTCCACACTTGCTTCGTGTGTTCCCAGCCTCCTAGCTTTGACAAATGCTTCCTTTTTCTCTTTGACGAGACTCACAATATCTCTCGTTATCCAAGGTTCCCAAAACTTGCCATACTTATCCTAACTCCGTGCTGTACCTGTCCTGGGAGTGTTTGATGGGGGACAGTGTAGAGGGAGCTTTACTCTGTATCTAACCCCGTGCTGTACCTGTCCTGGGAGTGTTTGATGGGGGACAGTGTAGAGGGAGCTTTACTCTGTATCTAACCCCGTGCTGTACCTGTCCTGGGAGTGTTTGATGGGGGACAGTGTAGAGGGAGCTTTACTCTGTATCTAACCCCGTGCTGTCCCTGTCCTGGCAGTGTTTGATGGGGGACAGTGTAGAGGGAGCTTTACTCTGTATCTAACCCCGTGCTGTACCTGTCCTGGGAGTGTTTGATGGGGACAGTGTAGAGGGAGCTTTACTCTGTATCTAACCCCGTGCTGTACCTGTCCTGGGAGTGTTTGATGGGGACAGTGTCGGGGGAGATTTACTCTGTATCTAACACCGTGCTGTACCTGTCCTGGGAGTGTTTGATGGGGACAGTGTAGAGGGAGCTTTACTCTGTATCTAACCCCGTGCTGTACCTGTCCTGGCAGTGTTTGATGGGGGACAGTGTAGAGGGAGCTTTACTCTGTATCTAACCCCGTGCTGTACCTGTCCTGGCAGTGTTTGATGGGGGACAGTGTAGAGGGAGCTTTACTCTGTATCTAACCCCGTGCTGTACCTGTCCTGGGAGTGTTTGATGGGGACAGTGTAGAGGGAGCTTTACTCTGTATCTAACCCCGTGCTGTACCTGTCCTGGGAGTGTTTGATGGGGACAGTGTCGGGGGAGATTTACTCTGTATCTAACCCCGTGCTGTACCTGTCCTGGGAGTGTTTGATGGGGACAGTGTAGAGGGAGCTTTACTCT
The DNA here is from genome assembly GCF_964213995.1 of Mustelus asterias. NCBI lineage: Eukaryota > Metazoa > Chordata > Chondrichthyes > Carcharhiniformes > Triakidae > Mustelus > Mustelus asterias. The sequence goes on from NC_135822.1 coordinate 75,669,458, forward strand.
GTATCTAACCCCGTGCTGTACCTGTCCTGGGAGTGTTTGATGTGATAGTCTTGACGGAGAAACAACTACTTTGCATCTAGCCTATGCTGTAGCTATTTTGGGAATGTCTGACATCAAAAAGATTGGACGCAAAAAAAGGGAAGTGGTTCTTTCCCCAGGAACAAATTATAAGGATGAGAACCCGCACATTTCCAACAGTGAGTCACATCAAGCCCGTCAATCAGATAGTGGCCAGTACCCTGTGATACTCCCGTGGTTAATATGTACAGTGATGCAGCTTTTCACTGCTGAAGTTACACTCACCCAGCGCTGCTTCTCAAACTCTCTGCTCTGGGAATCCTGTTTTTTCTGGAACTGCCTGTAACGGTGGGGGACAAAAGCTGCGTGAATTCAAGGACAATTTCATGAACAGATTGACAACTCAGACATAAACTTGGAACTGCACTGCTTTTCCACGGTTATCAATTCTCAAAACACCTGCAAACTGTATTAAACATACTGGCCATCTCCTTCAGCTAGAGCAGCAATTTGTACCAAATTACCGGAACATGACTGAGAATCATAGAATCCCTACAGGCCATTCGGCCCAATGAGTCTGCACTGACAACAATCCCACCCAGGCCCGATCCCCATAACCTTTACCCTGCTAATCCCCCCCACACACAAGGTCAATTTAGCATGGCCAATCAACTTAACCCGTACATCTTTCGCAATGTGGGAGGAAACCCAAGCAGACACGGGGAGAACATGCAAACTCCACACAGACAGTGACCCAAGCCGGGAATCGAACCCGGGTCCCTGGCGCTGTGAGGCAGCAGTGCTAACCACTGTGCCACCGTGCCGCTCCATCTCTTTCCCAGAGATTAGCGAGTATGTGGAATTTGTGAGCATGGAGAGTGAATGAGAAGAGCAGATACATTTAAGGAGAAGCCACATAAACACATGGGGAAAAAAACCAGGAGGGAGGTGTCTCTGTGGAGCATCAGCACCAGTTTGTAGACCAGTTGAGCTGAAGGGTCCGTCTTCTGTGATATGGGGGTAAAATTTACACTTCCACCCGCCACGGGAATCGGAGCAAGCGAGAGGCGTACCATAGAAAGATCCGCTGACCTCGGACGGTTCAGGATGAGCGCAGCCGGCAATTCCCACCCATGAATTCTATGGATGCGGATCGAGAGGATGGATAAAACTGGGTGGAATGAATGATCCCATTTCAATGTAATAAATTCTAGCTGTCCTGAAGGCCCTGATCCAGCCGCTCGGAGACAGTTTCACTGACAGAAGCAAAGATGACAAGATGATGAGACTCACTTCTCTTGGTCGATCTGACTGGACCTCTCTTTGAACCGTTGCTCCCGCAGCTCAGACTCTTTCTGTTCCCTCACCTTCCTTTCCTGTTCCAAGCCCTCTTGCTCCAGCACCCTCTTCTTTTTATCTTCTTCCCTTCGCTTCTCTTCATCTTTCTGGTGGGAAAGGGGCGAGTGTTTAGTTTAGGATTCAGTTGCTGTGAATCAGACAATCGATACACCGCCTGATTCCAGTCACAGCACAGGTTCAAAACTTCAAGCAGCAACCAATGGGCAAAACGTAAAGACTGCTCCACTCCTGCTGCCTTTATCATCAGCACAGTGCAAGCGCCACTGGCAAAGACAGCATTTATCACCCAGCCCTCGGTGTCATCAGGAGTTGACGTGCCACTTTCTTGAATAGTGCGTGACTTGCTTGGCCATTAGAGCAGGCAGCTGAAGAGTTAACCTCATTGGTGTGGTTTGGAGTCACACAGATCATCTAAGCGTGAAAGCTGTCCTTCCCAAAAAGGGGAGCCAGCTCGGATTCACAACAATCCAACAGTCTGTCCCATGGTCACCATGACTGAGACACATCCTTTCTTTCCCAAGCTTGAGAAGAAACAGATTCTCCGATTGCTGCGACGGGTTTGGAGCGTACAATCCCTGGATGATTCATCAATCAGCCAGCTGGATAACCAACAAGCTCTGACCGGTGACCAAAGCTCACAATATTAACCCTTCCCAACGCAGAGTCAAAACCTTACCTCAGTCTGTGCCCAGAAACTCTCTTTATTCACACTTCGGATTTCCGACATGGCATTAGTCTTCTTATAAACTGAGCCCTAAGGGAAGGGAATGAAAGGTAAGTGGCTATCGACACAATGCTATCCTGACATCCCCGCCAGTAGGTACAGTCGTTTCACCAGCTCTAAATAAGGGAGGTACGGTCATCCAGAGTTTACACCCTTTGATCACTGATCCCTGGTCAAAGTCAAGCATCTCCTGTGGTTGCTATGAACAATGTCAATGCTTTTCCCTGGATAAACCGCAGTGTGTCAAAGTGCTGGGGAAGAGACACTGGTGAGCAACAATCCAACACAAATCCACACCTTCCACAGCAGGAAGAAACTTTGTCTAAAGACATGAGCCAAGCATCCACCTCACTGTCCGTCACTCAGCAGCAACAAGGAAGCAGCAAGCACCAGCTTCCGGCCCTCCTGCCCTTCAACCCAACCTGGCGATGCCAACCAGGTTTCCCAAACTGAACTAGTCCCATTTACCTGCGTTTGGCCCATATCCATCTAAACCTTTCCCACCCATGTACCTGTCCAAATATCTTTTAAATGTTATAAGTATACCCGCTTCTACCACCTCCGCAGCTCATTCCATACACACACCACCCTGTGTGAAAAAGTTACCCCTCAGTTCCCTTTTAAATCTTTCCCCTCTCACCTTAAACCTATGCCCTCTAGTTTTGGACTCCCCTACCCTTAGCTATTCACCTTATCCGTGCCCCTCATCATTTTATAAAGGGCTATACGGTCACCCCTCATCCTCCTCTGTTCCAGGGAAAAAGGTCCCAGCCTATTCTCATCATTCAAACCTTCTAGTCCCACTAACAGCTTTGTAAACCTTCTTTGCACCCTTTCCAATTTAATAACATCCTCCCTATAACAGGGCAATCAGAATTGTATGCAGTACTCCAAATGTGGCCTTACCAGTATCTTCTACAGTTGTAGCATAACATCCCAACTCCTGACCGATGAAGGCAAGTGTGTCAAACACCTTCTTCACCATCCTGTCTACCTGTGACACCACTTTCAGGGAACTATGTACCTGCACCCCTAGGTCTCTCTGATCAACACTACTCCCCAGGGCCCCACCATTAACTGTGTAAGTCCTGTCCTGGTGTGACTTCCCAAAATACAACACCTTGCATTTATCTGAATTAAGCACCATCTGCCATTCCTCAGCCCACTGGCCCAGATCATCAAGATCTCGCTAGAGTCTTAGATAACCTTCTTCACTGTCCATTACACAACAAATCCGCAAACTTAGTAACCATGCCTCTTCTACATTACTGACTCATAGGGGCATAGACAAGGTAGATAGTCAATATCTTTTCCCAAAGGTAGGGGAGTCTAAAACTAGAGGGCACAGGTTTAAGGTGAGAGGGGAGAGATACAAAAGTGTCCAGAGGGGCAATTTTTTCACACGGAGGGTGGTGAGTGTCTGGAACAAGCTGCCAGAGGTAGTAGTAGAGGCGGGTTCAATTTTATCTTTTAAAAAGCAATTAGATAGTTACATGGGTACGATGGGTATAGAGGGATATGGGCCAAATGGGGGCAATTGGGATTAGCTTAGGGGTTTTTAAAAAAAATAAGGGTGGCATGGACAAGTTGGGCCAAAGGGCCTGTTTCCATGCTGTAAACCTCTATGACTCATGCTCCTCCATTGACTGAGACAGGGCTACATCAGTGCTGCTCAGCATTACATTAAACCACGCAAAGCGATAGAAAAATCCTTTGTACTGCCAAGATCCTGCTCTTCCCTTCCTGTCCCTCAGCTGATGGGACGGTATGCCTTTAAGAATTTTTTTTTAAAAAATCATGTTCTCTGCAGTTATAAGCAGGCACCGAGCTGTCTGCTTAGGTGTCCTTTATTGCTGCTTAAATGGGGTTTTGTTTATTTTAATCTGGGCCTAATGTGATGTCCTGGAGTTTTACGAGTTTACGACCCTTTTGAATTGTTGGGGGAAGAGTGATTGATAGGTCAGGTGACAAGAGTTGTTTTACTTTCAGTTTGGCTGCTGTTTTAGTTAGGTGGTGTTTGGACAGCAGACTGAAGACAGGATTTCTGTGCCTCTCTCCCTGGTATTAGGAATGCTGCTATATTGGAAGCAGCTTTTCTTGCCTACCTGGAGTGAAAAATTCTAATCTTGGTGCTTTGCTATCTTGATGCCAGCAGTGGCAATATCTCTACCTCGAGGTGCTGGGAGTTTCCAGAACGGGGATGTCAGAGTTTCCATTCTCCAACCAAAGGACTAAGTTCCAGCATCACGTGAGTGTTCTCATTTTCTGTGCTAAACCTGCAGCAAGTATATGTTTATAAGGATGTTTGTTGCATTGAAACAGTGTGTTCAGTTGTTGAGGTTTATACAATATCATGGGGTTTTTTCTTGTTTCTAATTGGTAAAAGCTATTGCTAATTATCTTTCTGTGTTAACTGTATTCTTAAATAAACTTTGTTTGATAAAAGCTTCCTAGTGGGTCATTTGAATCATACCTGAAGTGACTCTCATGCTCAGCATAGAATCATAGAATCCCTACTGTGCAGAAGGCGGCCATTTCAGTCCACCGAGTCTGTACCAATCACAATCCCACTCAGGCCCTATTCCCGTAACCCCACATATTTACTATGCTAACACTCCACCCCCCCCAACACTAGGGGTCAATTTAGCATGGCCAATCAACCTAACCCACACATCTTTGGATTGTGGGAGGAAACCGGAGCACCCAGAGAAACCCACGCAGACACGGGGAGACTGTGCAAACTCCACACAGTGACCAAGGCCGGAATCGAACCCAGGTCCCTGGCGCTTTGAGACAGCAGTGCTAACCACTGTGCCACCGTACTGCCCTAGCCAAATTCAAATTGCGAAACTTATGGTCTCGGCTGACTTCATAAAACACTTTGGAGTTTCTGATTTGGGTTATAACAGTTGACAAGTTTCTAACAATCTCTGACCATCACTTGGGTTAATTCTGCACGCCCCCTTCTCCGAGTTTCTCTAGTACGGACAGAGACTCACCACTGGTCCCTGTGGGTGTGTGTCCTGGAAGCGGGAACTCTCCTTATGGAAGCTGTAGTTGGCCCCTGAGGCCTTCGCCACTTTTTCAATGATCACCTCTGGTTCCACATCCTCATCTGCACGGGCATTGATAGTGACATGGGCACCCTGGAGAGAAGTACGGGTTTGACAGCAACTTGCATTAGTGAAGCAAAATGTCCCAACCAAGTTCACAGGTGAAAGGTTGGATCAAACTTAGCATGGAGAAGCGTAAATTGTCTCTTTTGGACAGGTGACCAAAAGCCTGGTGAAAGAGGTAGGTTTTAAGAGAGGCGAAGAGAATACTGGAGCTTAGTGCTGAGGCAGCTAAAGACCATGGTGAGGTAAAGGAATTAAACATGTAAGAGATGAAGAAGCACAGAGATTTTCATGGGTTCTAGCTCTGAATAAAGTCAGAAAGATTGGGAAGGTGAGATCATGGAGCGATTGGAACTCAGGATACAAAGCCAGGAAAACATTGGCATAGTCAAGTCTGGAAGCAGCAGAGGCACGAATTAGGGTTTCAGGTGGGCTGAGGTAGGGGCAAAATCGAGTAATAGGAGCATTCGGAAGTGCAGTTAGACACCAGGCACTGCAATATTTGGTGGGATAAACAAAAACCTGGACACATCTTACCTTTAAAAAGTTGGCCACAGTACTGACATGATTGGCACACAACCCTTTCCTGGCATCCTTCACTCCTTCACCAGTCTGAAGAGAAAGGGTCAGGTAAGTAGGCTGAATGTAACTGTGATGTTCAGTTGTTCCTACAGCTGAAACAACTGCAGCTTTATATAACCCGATCTTATCTGTCCCTCAAACTGAGCAAACATGGATTTAAGGAGCACAGTTCCCGTGGAAACCAGGCAAAACCAATAAGATGGTGAAAGGAATTAAAACTGATCCTTGCAAAGTTAATATTGGTCAAATGTTCAAATACCAAAAGGACACAAAACCAGAGGTGGTGTTCTGTTCTCAGCTGTACACTAAAGATGAAGGAGGGATACCAGAACCAGAAGTAGGTGTAGGGACAGGACATAAAGCCGGTGTCTCCCAGCGTTAGCCAGGTTTCACAGTGCAGTGACCATTCAGAAGACGAGGCAAAGAAAAAGCACCATCAATCACCCCGTCATTCATTCACAGTAAACTGTCGAGTCATTTAGAAATAAATACTGACATTGCCACAGCTTGACACTTACCCAGTTAATCAGGACAAACTTGGGCAATCCTGAATTTGGGTCTTTCACTCGGCAAAAGGCATACATCACCTTCCCACTGTTTAGTTCTTCCACTAACTCTTCAAGACCCCCATCTGAAAATGGCAAACGAACAAGCAATGAAGATAAACTCAGCACAAGTTGTCCTGTGTGCACACAGTCTTTCACAATCCTCTTCTTACAATGGGCAAGCTTTGCACCTGGGTTTGTTAAGAATGATGCATTCCTTCTCAAGGAAGGTAAGGAGACTGTCTTGGTGACGGAGAAGAATTGGGAGCCAAGTTTAAGGTCAAAGATGAGATTCAGATTCACACTGAAAGGGGAATCAGTGGCAACAGAACAGTGTGTGGTGAGAACGGCCCCATCTTATTGATGTTTAGACTGGAGGAAAGTGCAGCTATTCTGGGATGAAATGTCAGACCAATAAGCTGATAAAAGGCAGGGGAAGAGTTCAGCAAGGAGGCGGGAGGGGTGATGGCATTGTCATTTGGAGGCTGACCCATATGTCTGCAAGACAAACATTTGGAGATAGGGCAGGAAGGATATGACATCATGGCCACCTGTGACTTAGACCTGGGCTGTTTCAGTGTGGCAATGGAGACAAAAATCTGACTGGAGAGGCTCGGGGGCTGCTGATGAGGATCTATGAAAAGTTCACACGCAACACTGACTGAAATATAGAATCAAAATTAGTTTCCCTGTCTCTCAGTATAAATTAAACAAGAAGTTTAATGAGGAACAGAGTGAGGCATAGTTGCTGCATCTTGGCAGAAAGATCCCTGCAACCGATCCCTGCATCCCTGGAAAGCGTACAAAAGGTCCAGAGACCTCGGCGATGATAGGGATCTAGATGAGTATACGGCTTGTAGGAAGGGGCTTAAGAAAGAAATTAGGAGAGCCAGAAGGGGTCACGAGAAGACCTTGGCAGATAAGATTAAGGAGAACCCTAAGGCGTTCTATAAATATGTGAAGAGTAAAAGGATGAGATGTGAAGGAATAGGACCTATAAAAGGTGAAGGTGAGAAAGTCTGTACAGAACCGGAAGAAATAGCAGAGATGCTTAATGAATACTTTACCTCGGTATTCACCGTGGAAAAAGACCTGGGTGGTTGTACTACAGGATTGCGGCAGACTGAAAAGATTGAGTATGTGGACATTAAGAAAGAGGATGTGTTGGAAATCTTGAATAGCATCAAGATAGATAAGTCGCCGGGTCCGGATGGGATGTACCCCAGGTTACTGTGGGAGGTGAGGGAAGAGATTGCAGAGCCTCTGGCGATGACCTTTGTGTCGTCGATGGAGATGGGAGAGGTTCCGGAGGATTGCGGATGTGGTTCCTATATTCAAGAAAGGGAATAGGGATAGCCCAGGAAATTACCGACCGGTGAGTCTAACCTCAGTGGTTGGTAAGTTGATGGAGAAGATCCTGAGGGACAGGATTTATGAACATTTAGAGAAGTTTAGTGTGCTCAAAAGTAGTCAGCACGGCTTTGTCAAAGGCAAATCGTATCTTACGAGCCTGGTAGAGTTCTTTGAAAATGTGACTAAACACATTGACGAAGGAAAAGCGGTAGATGTGGTTTACATGGACTTCAGCAAGGCGTTTGATAAGGTCCCCCATGCAAGACTTCTCGAGAAAGTGAGAGGGCATGGGATCCAAGGGGCTGTTACCTTGTGGATCCAGAACTGGCTTGCCTGCAGAAGGCAGAGAGTGGTTGTAGATGGGTCTTTTTCTGAATGGAGGTCGGTCACCAGTGGAGTGCCCAGGGATCTGTTCTGGGACCCTTGATGTTTGTCATTTTCATAAATGACCTGGATGAGGAAGTGGAGGGATGGGTTGGTAAGTTTGCCAACGACACGAAGGTTGGTGGTGTTGTGGATAGTTTGGAGGGATGTCAGAAGCTGCAGCGTGACATAGATAGGATGCAAGACTGGGCGGAGAAGTGGCAGATGGACTTCAACCCGGATAAATGTGTAGTGGTCCATTTTGGCAGGTCAAATGGGATGAAGGAGTATAATATCAAGGGTAAGACTCTTAGAAGTGTAGAGGAGCAGAAGGACCTTGGGGTCCGGGTCCATAGGACTCTTAAATCGGCCTCACAGGTAGAGGAGGTGGTTAAGAAGGCGTATGGTGTGCTGGCCTTCATCAATCGAGGGATTGAGTTTAGGAGTCGGGAGATAATGATGCAGCTTTATAAGACCCTCGTCAGACCCCACTTGGAGTACTGTGCTCAGTTCTGGTCGCCTCATTACAGGAGGGATGTGGGAATTATTGAAAGGGTGCAGAGAAGATTTACAAGGATGTTGCCTGGATTGGTTGGCATGCCTTATGAGGATAGGTTGAGGGAGCTCGGTCTTTTCTCCTTGGAGAGACGAAGGATGAGAGGTGGCCTGATAGAGGTGTACAAGATGTTGAGAGGTATAGATCGGGTGGATTCTCGGAGGCTTTTTCCCAGGGCTGAAATGGCTGCTACGAGAGGACACAGGTTTAAGGTGCTGGGGAGTAGGTACAGAGGAGATGTCAGGGGTAAGTTTTTCACTCAGAGGGTGGTGGATGAGTGGAATCGGCTGCCGTCAGTGGTGGTGGAGGCAAACTCGATAGGGTCTTTTAAGAGACTTCTGGATGAGTACATGGAACTTAATAGGATTGAGGGTTATAGGTAAGCCTATATATAAGCCTAGGTAGGCAGGGACATGACCGGCACAACTTGTGGGCCGAAGGGCCGGTTTGTGCTGTATTTTTTCTATGTTCTAACCAATGCCCACTAGGTAGATGAATTCATCACAAAAATATCGTGACAAATCCACAGCAGCTTCATTTATCTTACCTCAGGCCAATGAGGTTATCACTTATTACTGAAGAAATGGGCTATGGGCCAAGTAAGTGCTGGCAAGTGGGATTAGGTGGGCAGGTCAGGGCCTGTGTCGGTGCAGACTCGATAGACCAAAGGGCCTCTTCTGCACTGTAGGATTCTGTGATTTTGTGAAATGTCAGATGCAAATTCAAATGCCAGCCGATGCCAGTGACTGATGGCAGTGAGATGATGTGACCCTCACCTCCAGTTTCAGCCAACCGCAAATCATTGCTGTTCCCTTCATATGTAAAAAGTGCCCTGAAACAGAAGACAAAGCAGTTAGATTCCCTCTGGACATGGTACAAAGTACACACTCTCAACAGGAGATAATACCCAGACAGAAAAGCTGCCAAATGCAGCCAGCATTTCCCATTGCAAGCAGTGGCAGTGCCTCAGATGGAGTTTAGACAGAGGCAATGCAACTCACTACTTCCACACTGTTAATGGAGCTCAAATCAGAATCATACCATGCACAATTCAAGTCTTCATCAGCTGGGAGATGTTTACCTCAGCCCAAGGATGACATCTCTGATGGTATAGCCTCCCCTCAACATTGCACTGGGATCGGCTTTGAAAATTTACCCTCTCTCTGGAGTGAACCAAAGGGTTTTGGACACGGAGAATAGTCCTCACCGAAACCAAGCCACAACCAGCGATGACCTCTCTGGACACGTGAAAGGGAGTGTTAAATGAGACTGAATACGAGATGGTTCATTTGTGCAATGACTATTCCTCTGACTCAGAACTAACTCTTAGACCAGTTTCTCTGGTGAATGCTTATCAAACGGAGACTGACAATGACTACAGTTGGTCAGTGCAGCTGAGTGCTGGGTGGTTAACTGTTATGATGTGGAGATGCCAGCGTTGGACTGGGGTGAACACAGTAAGAGTTTCACTCCATCTGATGAAGGAGCAGCGCTCCGAAAGCTAATGGCATTTGCTACCAAATAAACCTATTGGACTTTAACCTGGTGTTGTTAAAACGCTTACTTTTGGTTAACTGTTAGTCATGAACCAAGATACAGACCTGCTGCTGTTCTGCACTGCAGGGATGCAAATGCATATCTACAATTAATCTGCAGCTACAGGGCCAGGTCAAATCTTGTCTTCCTCCCCAATCAGACTGCTCAGCTTCTCTTTGGCTGGTTTCCTGTTTCCGACACGTAGCAAGATCAGTTGCTGTGTCCTTTTTCCTCTCCCCGCAACAACGTTGGTTTAAATTCACACTCCTGCTCACACAGAACATCTGAACCACACTCTTCATACTGCTCTCACCCCACAGGCATGCAAATATTGTTTTTCTCAATGCTTCACCCAATTCTCTTTCTGAAAGCTCCGACTGAACCTGCTTCCATCGCCTTTTCACACACTGCATTACAGATCACGACAACTGACTTGTGTTCAAAGGAAATGATCACCACCCCACTGGTTCCGTTGACAATCTGTACCTTCTGGTTATACATCCTCCCGCAGGGAGGAACTGTTTCTCTCAGTCCATCTCCCTTTCAAAAAACCTTTCAGAATTTCAAATGCTTCCAACCAATCTTTATTCACATTAACACAGGGGAGTCAGAGCAATGAAGATGAGTCATGTTATAATCAATCCTTTGAGGATTTGGAACGCCAGTGTCGTTAAACACTGCTGCCAGACAGCAGCAGAACCGTACGCCCAGTCATCCCCTGCCTCTCTCTCTCTCTTCCCGCTGCTGTCAATATCACTGGTGTCAGGATTGTAGACCTAACAATATGACCATGTGCCAGGTACAATTAACATAATAAAGCCCTTTAAAATTAGTCAACGGTAACTTTAAAACACATATTGTGGGAAGAGAAACATTTGAAACAATCTCCCAGGCAGGAAGATGAGGCCTATGTCAAAAACAATGAGATACTGCATGAAGGTTTGTGAGGGTAATACATGATGAAAAGGGTAGATCATAAGCATTTAGGACATTATAGCTCAGAATTGTGAAAGCAGACACATTTTCATGGATAGCCATTTTTACCCAGAAGCGGCACGGCGGCACAGTAATTAGCATTGCTGCCTCACGGCACCAGGGACCCAGGTTCAATTACAGCCTTGGGTGACTGTCTACGTCAGTGGTTCCCAAAGGGTGCGGCGCGCCACACTGGTGCGGCGAGAGAGGATGGCAAGTGTGGCGGGAAGATTCAAGGACAATCAAAGAAACATTTAAACATGGATAGATATTTTTCCAAAGTGAGAGCAAGAGCATCAAGTGATGCTGAGGACGATGTCCCATGATCATATTATAAAGTAGTGGTGTTCTGTGTTATGAATCAAGCACTGCAAGGAGTTGTTTTTTTTGTTTTTGAATGTATTTCTTATCAATAAAAAATTCGGTGTGGCGCCAGCAAATTTTTATTCCGAAAGTGTGGCCCAGTGAAAAAAGTTTGGGAACCACTGGTCTGTGCGGAGTTTGCACGTTCTCCCCGTGTCTACGTGGGTTTCCTCCGGGTGCCCCTGTTTTCTCCCACAATCCAAAGGTGTGGGGGTTAGGTGGATTGGCCATGGTAAATTCTCCGTTAATGTTCAGAGATTTGTCGTTAGGGGGATGAGTGGGGTAAATGCACAGGGTTTTGGGGATGGGGCTAGGGATGGGCCCGGGTAAGATGTCTGTCGGAGAGGCGGTGTAGATGTGATGGGCTGAATGGCCTCCTTCTGCATTGTAGGAATTCTATGGGATATCCCGTGATACCATTAAACAAAAGATCTATCCATTGTTGCCAATTCCAGTGGTCCTGGAACAAGTTGTTTGTGGTAGAAGAGGTTCACAAGCTGCCTCTGTGTGAACAAGAGATCCTTCACGTCTGCCGTGAGCAGTCTTTGCCCTGGATTCTACACACCAGAGGAAATAGTTTCTCTCTCCATGTTATCAAAATAATTTAGTATTTTTATGCACAATTAGACAATATTACTGAACAAAAACACAGATCATTGCACATGGTAAGATCCCACACAGCAAAGACACTGCTCCGGTGCCAACTATTCAACAGTAACTACATCTCAAAAGGCACTTCCTTGGATGTGAAGCACTCTGGGAGGTACTGAGATTAACAAAGATGCCATTTAAATACAAGCTTTATTTCCCCCCCATAACCATCGAAACCTAAGGGAATATAAACTCAGCTTCGACAACACAGTCTCTAAAACTAAACTCTTTCTTTCTTACTACCGTCCCGGTGAATCTACGCAGCACGCCCTCAAAGGCAGCGTCCTCCACCCTGAGGTGGTGACCAGCACTCCCAGCTCAAGGCCAGTGTGAAGGCTGAATCAAACAACACACTGTGATTTTGTAGTCGGGCCAAACGGAGAGAAACATTGAAGAACGAAACTCAGGTTCACAAGATAGCTGGGGAAGGGTTTGGGCGTTAATAGTAAAGATGGGAGCCAAGCTGGGAGATAGACAGTGCTATTTTGTAACATAATGCACTGAAGAGCTGCTGCGTGTGGAGCAGACAGAACCAGTAGGACCACTTTCTTCGGCAGCGGGAATAACAAGCGAAGGGCAACAAACTCTCATGTGATTTGACAAGTGATGATAAAGAGGGGCGGAGGGTAAAGGAATTTGCAGAAGCGAGTTGTGGAATTTTCTTTAAGCCGCCTGTGTTACATGAGCACTCAGATCCTGCGCGGATCAGCTGGCGGGGGTATTCACAGACATCTTCAAACTCTCTTTACAACAATCTGAGGTCCCTATTTGCTTCAAGACAACAACCATCATCCCGGTACGTAAGGAAAGCCAGGCAGCGTGCCTTAATGACTATCAGCCGGTGGCTCTGACATCCATCATTATGAAGTGCTTCGAAAGGTTAGTCATGGCACGAACCAATTCCAGCCTCCCGGACTACCTGGATCTACTACAGTTTGCCGATCACCGCAACAGGTCCACAGCAGACACCATCTCCATGGCCCTGCACTCAACCCTGGAACTCCTGGATGACAAAGACATCTATTTATCGACTACAGCTCAGCCTCCAACATTATTCCTACGAAACGCATCTCCAAACTCCGTGGCCAAACAACCTAGCACTAAGTTGATCTTTCTCTACACCCTAGCCAAGATTGTAACACTACATTCTGCACTCTCGCCTTTCCTTCTCTATGAACGGTATGTTTTGTCTGTAAAGCACGCAAGCAACAATACTTTTCACTGTATGTTAACACATGTGACAATAATAAATCAAACGAAACATGTCCTAAACAGATTGGGGAGATCACTGACTGGCACACTGTTGGTGTAGAATGTGGGAAATAAGACATATTTTCAATTGTGGAAGTAAAGCAGAGATGAAAAGAGGGGCAGTGAAAAGCAAACAAACTCAACGCTCATTCTGAGCAATTTCTGATGACTAACTTGGAGAAGCAAAACTCAAAAGCCCACGAATAAGGCTCCCACTCAAGGCGGGTATCTGTTGTACAATCAGAAACTTGCCTACTTCCACTATTCAATCTTGGGCTCAGAATGAATTGGTAACCAAGTATCCCTGCAGTGAATTAACATCCTCTCTTTCCAAGTGTACATTTGTGTGGCAGCTGATTACAAAGTGTTCAGTAACTTCACTCGAGCAGACTGGGATTGAGCAACCTGACCGGTGATAAAGTCCTTGACTTTGTCCGTAACAAATCGCTGGTGTGATCAGGGACCGGGATTTGGCGAGAATATTCTGCACATCCAATCGACACAGATAAGCTGGGAGAGGGTCGACTTTCGATCTCTCTGATTCTGGGGTACTTGATTGCTCTACTCGAGATGTGCACAGAGGCAGTGCAGGGGTCCAGCCAGCTGCGTGTGGTTGTGAAAGGAGGTTAACCAACAAGTGAACAGATCATTGTGAACTTTTACTGGCCAACATGTTTCCACTTATTGAGAACTTGTGGTTAATCACTAGACACATTTTCAAATTCTATCACCAGTTTAGCATGTCAAAGTCTGGATAATTCTTGTGGCTCATGCATGAAGCAACAGTCTAACGTGCAAACATAACTAACATTGCAAAAACCTGGGGCTTTATTCTTTGAAAAAGACAAGGACTGAAGGGTGACTGGACTGAGGTCTTGAAAATCATGAAACGTTTTGAGAGAGTAGATACAGAGTAACAGTCGCCTCTGGCAGGGCCAAGCACAAGAGAAACCATCACTGTAGGAAAGTTAATAAATCCGGGGGGGGGGCGTGCGCAGAGAGAGAGAGTGTTCCATGGAGATGTGCGGGGAAGTGTTTTTTCACACAGAGGGTGGTGGGGGCCTGGAATGCACTGCCAAGTAAGGTGGTTGAGGAAGACACGTTAGCCACATTTAAGACTTATCTGGATAGACACATGAACAGGTGGGGAATAGAGGGATACAGGCAGTTGGTTTAGATAGGTAAACGTGATTGGCACAGGCTTGGTGGGTCGAAGGGCCGGTTCCTGTGCTGTATTGTTCTTTGGGATGAAAGCTGAGAGGATCTGAAGATGTTGCAGAGATTGGGTGAGGTTATGTTCTAGAAAAGGGCAAAGTAAGGAAACTGTAAACGCGATCAGTTAAAGCAAACAAGCACATTCTGATTCACTGAGCAGTGCAAGGACTGCACTAGTTCCTGATTTACTTCCCTCTCAGCTCCCCTTCCTTATTTCACACTGCACCCACTCCAATGGCAGCACAGTGATATATTTCACAATTGCTATGACTACAGCTTACTCACTCCCCTTGAACTGCAAAAGGTGATCCGTCCACATCCTTTATTTCCGTGTCTGGATCGAGTGTAACACAAGGAAAGGTGTTCTTTCACACTATCTCCTCACCTTCAGTCTCCCCCTTCCTCCAACAGTCCAAACCCCCTCAACATCGCTCCACCTCGCTGTCAGCTGTTGCTTTCCTGTGTCACAAACCATTCCTCTACCCGCTATGCTTGTGTTAGAACATTCTCACCCCCAATCACACAGGGGAACTTGGACAGAGACCATTAATTCCGCCTCTTCCCCTCCCAAACATCCCTTGTTCACAGTGACTTAGTCAATCACCTCTGCCATCAATAACCCCACATTACAGATCCTTTTCATTGAAACATTAATAACTTACAGCACAGGAGGCCAGTCAACACATCACATCTCTACCAGCCAAAAAAAAGTGATCCAGCCTCATCCCACCTCCCAGCCCTGTTGGTACTTACCAAGTGTATTTTAAATGTAGTGTGGGTTTCTGTCTCATCCTCTCTTTCAGCCAGTGAGTATACCACCAGTCTCTGGATAGAACAATTGCCCAACTTTCCTTTAATTACTGTCAATTACTTGACATCTATGTCCCTGACTATTGACCTCGCCAAGGGAAATACAATTTTCCTGCGCACTCACTCATGCTCCAAATTAAATCTTCCCCCAGTCACCTCTCTGCCAAGGAAAACAGCTGGTCTCACCTCCCTGCTCTTACAGTATTGCTGAAATTCTTTGTTCTGACAACACTTGTAAATACTCCATGCAGTCTCGCTTGTCCCTGTAATATGGCCACCAGAACTGTGTGAATACGCTAGCTGTGGTCTAATTAGTGTTTTATACAGCTCCAGCATAACTTGCCTACTCTTATATTCTATGCCTCAGCTCGTAAAGTATCCATCTATCTTCTTAAGCACAAGATCTACCTGTCCTAGTACCTTCAAAGATCTCTGGCCACATACTCTAAGGTGCCTCCTTTGCAACATTCAGTATCCTGTCATTTGTCTATTCCTTTGCCCTGCTCCAATGCCATATCTTGCACTTTGCAGACTAAATTCCATTTGGAATTGTCCTGCCCAGTTATCAGAGCATTGAAATCTTCCTGCGGTTGACAGATTCCTTCCCATCAACCACACAATCAATTTTGAGATTGCTGAATTGTTAATCTGACCGCTACATTCAAGTCAACAATATTGGTATGTACTACCACCAGAACACCAAGCCTTGCAGAACCAGACTGAAAACAGCCTTCGAGATACCAAAATACCACCAACCATTCCCCTGTTTCCTGCCTCCGAGTCAAGTTAAAATCCAATTTGCCATTTGCCCTTGTGGGTGGCAGTTAGGTGGATTAGTTATGCTACGTTTCCCCTTAGTGTGCAACGTGTGCAGGTTAGGGGGATTAGTGGGGTAAATGTGTGGGGATAGGGCGGTGGGTGGGCCTGGGTAAGATGTTCTGTCAGTGAATCAGTGCAGACTCGATGGGTGGAATGGCCACCCTCTGGACTGTAGGGATTCTCTGATTCCCACTGGCTCTCATCAGTCTTTCAGTTCTGAGGGCACACTTCAGGCAAAATGTGAAGGCAAGAGGGAGAAACTGTTCCCATTGGTTCGATGATCAAGAACCAGAGGGGATTGATGTGAAATGATTGGCAAAAGAAGCAACAGCAACGTGAGGAGGAACTTTGCGATCTGGTTAAGATCATGAATGCGCTGCCCAAGAATGTGTTGGGAGGCAGATTCAACTAGGTTTTCAGCAGGGAATTGGAGAACGACCTGAAAAGGATCAATGTGCCAGGCTATAGGAAAGCAGTCGGGAATGCCAGGAGAGGAATGACACCCTCAGAGGGCCAGACCGAACAGAAAGGGCCGAATAGCCGCTCTGTTTCCACCATTCTACGAGTCTTGTTAAAATCCATACAGACCACATCAGCCAATCCTTCTTGTGGCCTCTCTGGAGCAGTGGGACAGCAGTGTCCCTAAGTGCACACTGCCCTGGATCCAGCTCCTACCTGCTGCCCTGCCACAATCCCGGCTGCCCCCCTTCCCCCTCCCCGGCTGCCCCCCCTTCCCCCTCCCCGGCTGCCCCCCCTTTCCCCCTCCCCAGCCCAATGCCTACCCACACACAGGATCAGAGCCCCGGCTGCCCCCCTTCCCCTCCCCTTTCCCCTCCCCTTTCCCCTCCCCGGCTGCCCCCCTTCCCCCTCCCCGGCTGCCCCCCTTCCCCCTCCCCGGCTGCCCCCCTTCCCCCTCCCCGGCTGCCCCCCTTCCCCCTCCCCGGCTGCCCCCCTTCCCCCTCCCCGGCCCTCACCCACACACACAGGGCCAGAGCCCTGCCTGTTCCCCCTCCTCAGCCCTCACACACACAGGGCCACAATCCCGCCTCTCACTCCGCTGTCCCCCATCCCTATCACTCCCACACCGCGCCCTGTGCTCACCAGTCAGTGGCGGTCTTGTCGCTCACTACATCCTGGTAGGCCGCCTGCAGCGCCGGCCCGTTCCGACTCAGGTTCAGCGCCATCACTAGCACAGCCCGACACCCAGTGCGCAGTCTCAGCACACAACCCCTGCTGGCCGGTATGCGCATGCTCCGAGCACCGCCCTGTCCACCGCCACTCTGCGCATGCGCCCAGCACCGCCCCTCTTCCGCCACTCTGCGCATGCTCCAAACACAGCCCCGGCACCCGTAACTCTGCGCATGCGACCGCTTGAGGATTTGCCAGGATCCAACCACGCATGCGTCATTTTCATGTCTGCTTGCGACCAACCAACTGCGCATGCATCCTGTTCACCGCCTGCCAGGATCCTTACCGCGCATGCGTCCCGCTCACCGCCTTATCGCGCATTCGCTTGTTAGCCATAACTTTCCCAACATCACGCCTCACTCTGATATTCTTTTTGTGCTTCTTCATAGTCAGGCGGCTGCTGAGAGGCCAAGCAGCAAGAAGCCAGCAATTGGGCAGTCCTTTCAATCTCCCTCCCATCCCAGTTCACAAAACGACATCCAGGCGCCACCTCCAGTTGTTGTTGTCAAATATCCTATGGCGCTGGACAGGCCGGTCAGACTGTGGGCCCGGGCTCGATGCCGGTCAGTGGGTGGGCCCAGGCTCGATGCCGGTCAGTGGCTGGGGCCGGGCTCGATGCCGGTCAGTGGGTGGGCCCGGGCTCGATGCCGGTCAGTGGCTGGGGCCGGGCTCGATGCCGGTCAGTGGCTGGGGCCGGGCTCGATGCCGGTCAGTGGGTGGGCCCAGGCTCGATGCCGGTCAGTCTGTGGGCCTGGGCTCGATGCCGGTCAGTGGGTGGGACCGGGGCTCGATGCCGGTCAGTGGGAGGGCCCGGGCTCGATGCCGGTCAGTGGGTGGGACCGGGGCTCGATGCCGGTCAGTGGGAGGGCCCGGGCTCGATGCCGGTCAGTGGGTGGGCCCGGGCCCGATGCCGGTCAGACTGTGGGCCCAGGGCTCGATGCCGGTCAGTGGCTGGGCCCGGGGCTCGATGCCGGTCAGACTGTGGGCCCAGGGCTCGATGCCGGTCAGTGGGTGGGCCCGGGCTCAATGCCGGTCAGTGGGTGGGCCCGGGCTCGATGCCGGTCAGTGGGTGGGCCCGGGCTCGATGCCGGTCAGTGGGTGGGCCCAGGGCTCGATGCCGGTCAGTGGGTGGGCCCGGGCTCGATGCCGGTCAGTCTGTGGACCGGGTCTCGATGCTGGTCAGTGGGTGGGCCCGGGGCTCAATGCCGGTCAGTCTGTGGGCCCAGGCTCAATGCCGGTCATTCTGTGGACCAGGGCTCGATGCCGGTCAGTGGATGGGCCCGGGCTCGATGCCGGTCAGTGGGTGGGACCGGGGCTCGATGCCGGTCAGTGGGTGGGCCCGGGGCTCGATGCCGGTCAGTGGGTGGGACCGGGGCTCGATGCCGGTCAGTGGGTGGTCCCAGGCTCGATGCCGGTCAGTGGGTGGGCCCGGGGCTCGATGCCGGTCAGTGGGTGGGCCCGGGCTCGATGCCGGTCAGTGGGTGGGCCCGGGGCTCGATGCCGGTCAGTGGGTGGGCCCGGGGCTCGATGCCGGTCAGTGGGTGGGACCGGGCTCGATGCCTGTCAGTGGGTGGGCCCGGGGCTCGATGCCGGTCAGTGGGTGGGCCCGGGCTCGATACTAGTCAGTGGGTGGGCCCGGGGCTCGATGCCGGTCAGTGGGTGGGCCCGGGGCTCGATGCCGGTCAGTCTGTGGGCCCGGGCTCGATGCCGGTCAGTGGGTGGGCCCGGGGCTCGATGCCAGTCAGTGGGTGGGCCCGGGCTCGATGCCGGTCTGTGGGTGGGACCGGGGCTCGATGCTGGTCAGTGGGTGGGCCCGGGGCTCGATGCCGGTCAGTGGGTGGGCCCGGGCTCGATGCCGGTTAGTGGGTGGGCCCGGGCTCGATGCCGGTCAGTCTGTGGGCCCGGGCTCGATGCCGGTCAGTGGGTGGGCCCGGGGCTCGATGCCAGTCAGTGGGTGGGCCCGGGCCCAATGCCGGTCAGTGGGTGGACCCGGGCTCGATGCCGGTCAGTGGGTGGGACCGGGCTCGATGCCGGTCAGTGGGTGAGCCCGGGCTCGATGCCGGTCAGTGGGTGGGCCCGGGCTCGATGCCGGTCATTCTGTGGGCCCGGGCTCGATGCCGGTCAGTGGGTGGGCCCGGGCTCGATGCTGGTCAGTGGGTGGGCCCGGGGCTCGATGCCGGTCAGTGGGTGGGCCCGGGGCCCGATGCTGGTCAGTGGGTGGGCCCGGGCTCGATGCCAGTCAGTCTGTGGACCGGGCTCGATGCCGGTCAGTGGGTGGGCCCGGGCTTGATGCCGGTCAGTCTGTGGACCGAGCTTGATGCCGGTCAGTGGGTGGAACCGGGGCTCGATGCTGGTCAGTGGGTGGGCCCGGGCTCGATGCTGGTTAGTGGGTGGGCCCGGGCTCGATGCCGGTCAGTCTGTGGACTGGGCTCGATGCCGGTCAGTGGGTGGGCCCGGGGCTCGATGCCGGTCAGTGGGTGGGCCCAGGCTCGATGCCGATCAGTGGGAGGGCCCGGGCTCGATGTCGGTCAGTGGGTGGGCCCGGGGCTCGATGCCGGTCAGTGGGTGGGACCGGGGCTCGATGCCGGTCAGTGGGAGGGCCCGGGCTCGATGCCGGTCAGTGGCTGGGCCCGGGGCTCGATGCCGGTCAGTCTGTGAGCCCAGGCTCGATGCCGGTCAGTGGGTGGGCCCGGGCTCGATGCCGGTCAGTGGCTGGGGCCGGGCTCGATGCCGGTCAGTGGGTGGGCCCGGGCTCGATGCCGGTCAGTGGGTGGGCCCGGGCTCGATGCCGGTCAGTCTGTGGGCCTGGGCTCGATGCCGGTCAGTGGGTGGGACCGGGGCTCGATGCCGGTCAGTGGGAGGGCCCGGGCTCAATGCCGGTCAGTGGGTGGGACCGGGGCTCGATGCCGGTCAGTGGGAGGGCCCGGGCTCGATGCCGGTCAGTGGGTGGGCCCGGGCCCGATGCCGGTCAGACTGTGGGCCTAGGGCTCGATGCCAGTCAGTGGCTGGGCCCGGGGCTCGATGCCGGTCAGACTGTGGGCCCAGGGCTCGATGCCGGTCAGTGGGTGGGCCCGGGCTCGATGCCGGTCAGTGGGTGGGCCCGGGCTCGATGCCGGTCAGTGGGTGGGCCCGGGCTCGATGCCGGTCAGTGGGTGGGCCCGGGCTCGATGCCGGTCAGTGGGTGGGCCCAGGGCTCGATGCCGGTCAGTGGGTGGGCCCGGGCTCGATGCCGGTCAGTCTGTGGACCGGGTCTCGATGCTGGTCAGTGGGTGGGCCCGGGGCTCAATGCCGGTCAGTCTGTGGGCCCAGGCTCAATGCCGGTCATTCTGTGGACCGGGGCTCGATGCCGGTCAGTGGATGGGCCCGGGCTCGATGCCGGTCAGTGGGTGGGACCGGGGCTCGATGCCGGTCAGTGGGTGGGCCCGGGGCTCGATGCCGGTCAGTGGGTGGGACCGGGGCTCGATGCCGGTCAGTGGGTGGGCCCGGGGCTCGATGCCGGTCAGTGGGTGGGCCCGGGCTCGATGCCGGTCAGTGGGTGGGCCCGGGGCTCGATGCCGGTCAGTGGGTGGGCCCGGGGCTCGATGCCGGTCAGTGGGTGGGACCGGGCTCGATGCCTGTCAGTGGGTGGGCCCGGGGCTCGATGCCGGTCAGTGGGTGGGCCCGGGCTCGATGCTGGTCAGTGGGTGGGCCCGGGGCTCGATGCCGGTCAGTGGGTGGGCCCGGGGCTCGATGCCGGTCAGTCTGTGGGCCCGGGCTCGATGCCGGTCAGTGGGTGGGCCCGGGGCTCGATGCCAGTCAGTGGGTGGGCCCGGGCTCGATGCCGGTCAGTCTGTGGGCCCGGGCTCGATGCCGGTCAGTGGGTGGGCCCGGGGCTCGATGCCAGTCAGTGGGTGGACCCGGGCTCGATGCCGATCAGTGGGTGGGACCGGGCTCGATGCCGGTCAGTGGGTGAGCCCGGGCTCGATGCCGGTCAGTGGGTGGGCCCGGGCTCGATGCCGGTCATTCTGTGGGCCCGGGCTCGATGCCGGTCAGTGGGTGGACCCGGACTCGATGCCGGTCAGTGGGTGGGACCGGGCTCGATGCCGGTCAGTGGGTGAGCCCGGGCTCGATGCCGGTCAGTGGGTGGGCCCGGGCTCGATGCTGGTCAGTGGGTGGGCACGGGGCTCGATGCCGGTCAGTGGGTGGGCCCGGGGCTCGATGCCGGTCAGTGGGTGGGCCCGGGCTCGATGCCGGTCAGTCTGTGGACCGGGCTCGATGCCGGTCAGTGGGTGGGCCCGGGCTTGATGCCGGTCAGTCTGTGGACCGAGCTCGATGCCGGTCAGTGGGTGGGCCCGGGCTCGATGCCGTTCAGTGGGTGGGCCCGGGCTCGATGCCGGTCAGTCTGTGGACCGGGCTCGATGCCGGTCAGTGGGTGGGCCCGGGCTTGATGCCGGTCAGTCTGTGGACCGAGCTCGATGCCGGTCAGTGGGTGGGCCCGGGCTCGATGCTGGTTAGTGGGTGGGCCCGGGCTCGATGCCGGTCAGTCTGTGGACCGGGCTCGATGCCGGTCAGTGGGTGGGCCAGGGGCTCGATGCCGGTCAGTGGGTGGGCCCTGGCTCGATGCCGATCAGTGGGTGGGCCCGGGCTCGATGCCGGTCATTCTGTGGACCGGGCTCGATGCCGGTCAGTGGGTGGGCCCGGGCTCGATGCCGGTCAGTCTGTGGACCGGGCTCGATGCCGGTCAGTGGGTGGGCCCGGGCTCGACGCCGGTCAGTGGGTGGGCCCGGGCTCGATGCCGGTCAGTGGGTGGGCCCGGGCTCGATGCCGGTCAGTGGGTGGGACCGGGGCTCGATGCTGGTCAGTGGGTGGGCACGGGCTCGATGCTGGTTAGTGGGTGGGCCCGGGCTCGATGCCGGTCAGTCTGTGGACCGGGCTCGATGCCGGTCAGTGGGTGGGCCCGGGGCTCGATGCCGGTCAGTGGGTGGGCCCAGGCTCGATGCCGGTCAGTGGGTGGGCCCGGGGCTCGATGCCGGTCAGTGGGTGGGCCCGGGCTCGATGCCGGTCATTCTGTGGACCGGGCTCGATGCCGGTCAGTGGGTGGGCCCGGGCCCGATGCCGGTCAGTGGGTGGGCCCGGGCTCGATGCCGGTCATTCTGTGGACCGGGCTCGATGCCGGTCAGTGGATGGGCCCGGGCTCGATGCCGGTCATTCTGTGGACCGGGCTCGATGCCGGTCAGTGGGTGGGCCCGGGGCTCGATGCCGGTCAGTGGGTGGGCCCAGGCTCGATGCCGATCAGTGGGTGGGCCCGGGCTCGATGCCGGACATTCTGTGGACCGGGCTCGATGCCGGTCAGTGGGTGGGCCCGGGGCTCGATGCTGGTCAGTCTGTGGACCGGGCTCGATGCCGGTCAGTGGGTGGGCCCGGGCTCGATGCCGGTCAGTGGGTGGGCCCGGGCTCGATGCCGGTCAGTGGGTGGGCCCGGGCTCGATGCCGGTCAGTCTGTGGACCGGGCTCGATGCCGGTCAGTGGGTGGGCCCGGGGCTCGATGCCGGTCAGTGGGTGGGCCCAGGCTCGATGCCGGTCAGTGGGTGGGCCCGGGCTCGATGCCGGTCAGTGTGTGGGCCCGGGCTCGATGCCGGTCAGTGGGTGGGCCCGGGCTCGATGCCGGTCAGTGGGTGGGCCCAGGGCTCGATGCCGGTCAGTGGGTGGGCCCGGGGCTCGATGCCGGTCAGTGGGTGGACCCGGGCTCGATGCCGGTCAGTGGGTGGGACCGGGCTCGATGCCGGTCAGTGGGTGAGCCCGGGCTCGATGCCGGTCAGTGGGTGGACCCGGGCTCGATGCCGGTCAGTGGGTGGGACTGGGCTTGATGCCGGTCAGTCTGTGGACCGAGCTCGATGCCGGTCAGTGGGTGGGCCCGGGCTCGATGCCGGTCAGTGGGTGGGCCCGGGCTCGATGCCGGTCAGTCTGTGGACCGGGCTCGATGCCGGTCAGTGGGTGGGCCCGGGCTCGATGCCGGTCAGTCTGTGGACCGGGCTCGATGCCGGTCAGTGGGTGGGCCAGGGGCTCAATGCCGGTCAGTGGGTGGGCCCAGGCTCGATGCCGATCAGTGGGTGGGCCCGGGCTCGATGCTGGTTAGTGGGTGGGCCCGGGCTCGATGCCGATCAGTCTGTGGACCGGGCTCGATGCCGGTCAGTGGGTGGGCCCGGGGCTCGATGCCGGTCAGTGGGTGGGCCCAGGCTCGATGCCGGTCAGTGGGTGGGCCCGGGGCTCGATGCCGGTCAGTGGGTGGGCCCGGGCTCGATGCCGGTCATTCTGTGGACCGGGCTCGATGCCGGTCAGTGGGTGGGCCCGGGCCCGATGCCGGTCAGTGGGTGGGCCCGGGCTCGATGCCGGTCATTCTGTGGACCGGGCTCGATGCCGGTCAGTGGATGGGCCCGGGCTCGATGCCGGTCAGTGGGTGGGCCCAGGCTCGATGCCGATCAGTGGGTCGGCCCGGGCTCGATGCCGGACATTCTGTGGACCGGGCTCGATGCCGGTCAGTGGGTGGGCCCGGGGCTCGATGCCGGTCAGTCTGTGGACCGGGCTCGATGCCGGTCAGTGGGTGGGCCCGGGCTCGATGCCGGTCAGTGGGTGGGCCCGGGCTCGATGCCGGTCAGTGGGTGAGCCCGGGCTCGATGCCGGTCAGTGGGTGGGCCCGGGCTCGATGCCGGTCATTCTGTGGGCCCGGGCTCGATGCCGGTCAGTGGGTGGACCCGGACTCGATGCCGGTCAGTGGGTGGGACCGGGCTCGATGCCGGTCAGTGGGTGAGCCCGGGCTCGATGCCGGTCAGTGGGTGGGCCCGGGCTCGATGCTGGTCAGTGGGTGGGCACGGGGCTCGATGCCGGTCAGTGGGTGGGCCCGGGGCTCGATGCCGGTCAGTGGGTGGGCCCGGGCTCGATGCCGGTCAGTCTGTGGACCGGGCTCGATGCCGGTCAGTGGGTGGGCCCGGGCTTGATGCCGGTCAGTCTGTGGACCGAGCTCGATGCCGGTCAGTGGGTGGGCCCGGGCTCGATGCCGTTCAGTGGGTGGGCCCGGGCTCGATGCCGGTCAGTCTGTGGACCGGGCTCGATGCCGGTCAGTGGGTGGGCCCGGGCTTGATGCCGGTCAGTCTGTGGACCGAGCTCGATGCCGGTCAGTGGGTGGGCCCGGGCTCGATGCTGGTTAGTGGGTGGGCCCGGGCTCGATGCCGGTCAGTCTGTGGACCGGGCTCGATGCCGGTCAGTGGGTGGGCCAGGGGCTCGATGCCGGTCAGTGGGTGGGCCCTGGCTCGATGCCGATCAGTGGGTGGGCCCGGGCTCGATGCCGGTCATTCTGTGGACCGGGCTCGATGCCGGTCAGTGGGTGGGCCCGGGCTCGATGCCGGTCAGTCTGTGGACCGGGCTCGATGCCGGTCAGTGGGTGGGCCCGGGCTCGACGCCGGTCAGTGGGTGGGCCCGGGCTCGATGCCGGTCAGTGGGTGGGCCCGGGCTCGATGCTGGTCAGTGGGTGGGACCGGGGCTCGATGCTGGTCAGTGGGTGGGCACGGGCTCGATGCTGGTTAGTGGGTGGGCCCGGGCTCGATGCCGGTCAGTCTGTGGACCGGGCTCGATGCCGGTCAGTGGGTGGGCCCGGGCTCGATGCCGGTCATTCTGTGGACCGGGCTCGATGCCGGTCAGTGGGTGGGCCCGGGCCCGATGCCGGTCAGTGGGTGGGCCCGGGCTCGATGCCGGTCATTCTGTGGACCGGGCTCGATGCCGGTCAGTGGATGGGCCCGGGCTCGATGCCGGTCATTCTGTGGACCGGGCTCGATGCCGGTCAGTGGGTGGGCCCGGGGCTCGATGCCGGTCAGTGGGTGGGCCCAGGCTCGATGCCGATCAGTGGGTGGGCCCGGGCTCGATGCCGGACATTCTGTGGACCGGGCTCGATGCCGGTCAGTGGGTGGGCCCGGGGCTCGATGCTGGTCAGTCTGTGGACCGGGCTCGATGCCGGTCAGTGGGTGGGCCCGGGCTCGATGCCGGTCAGTGGGTGGGCCCGGGCTCGATGCCGGTCAGTGGGTGGGCCCGGGCTCGATGCCGGTCAGTCTGTGGACCGGGCTCGATGCCGGTCAGTGGGTGGGCCCGGGGCTCGATGCCGGTCAGTGGGTGGGCCCAGGCTCGATGCCGGTCAGTGGGTGGGCCCGGGCTCGATGCCGGTCAGTGGGTGGGCCCGGGCTCGATGCCGGTCAGTGGGTGGGCCCGGGCTCGATGCCGGTCAGTGGGTGGGCCCAGGGCTCGATGCCGGTCAGTGGGTGGGCCCGGGGCTCGATGCCGGTCAGTGGGTGGACCCGGGCTCGATGCCGGTCAGTGGGTGGGACCGGGCTCGATGCCGGTCAGTGGGTGAGCCCGGGCTCGATGCCGGTCAGTGGGTGGACCCGGGCTCGATGCCGGTCAGTGGGTGGGACTGGGCTTGATGCCGGTCAGTCTGTGGACCGAGCTCGATGCCGGTCAGTGGGTGGGCCCGGGCTCGATGCCGGTCAGTGGGTGGGCCCGGGCTCGATGCCGGTCAGTCTGTGGACCGGGCTCGATGCCGGTCAGTGGGTGGGCCCGGGCTCGATGCCGGTCAGTCTGTGGACCGGGCTCGATGCCGGTCAGTGGGTGGGCCAGGGGCTCAATGCCGGTCAGTGGGTGGGCCCAGGCTCGATGCCGATCAGTGGGTGGGCCCGGGCTCGATGCTGGTTAGTGGGTGGGCCCGGGCTCGATGCCGATCAGTCTGTGGACCGGGCTCGATGCCGGTCAGTGGGTGGGCCCGGGGCTCGATGCCGGTCAGTGGGTGGGCCCAGGCTCGATGCCGGTCAGTGGGTGGGCCCGGGGCTCGATGCCGGTCAGTGGGTGGGCCCGGGCTCGATGCCGGTCATTCTGTGGACCGGGCTCGATGCCGGTCAGTGGGTGGGCCCGGGCCCGATGCCGGTCAGTGGGTGGGCCCGGGCTCGATGCCGGTCATTCTGTGGACCGGGCTCGATGCCGGTCAGTGGATGGGCCCGGGCTCGATGCCGGTCAGTGGGTGGGCCCAGGCTCGATGCCGATCAGTGGGTGGGCCCGGGCTCGATGCCGGACATTCTGTGGACCGGGCTCGATGCCGGTCAGTGGGTGGGCCCGGGGCTCGATGCCGGTCAGTCTGTGGACCGGGCTCGATGCCGGTCAGTGGGTGGGCCCGGGCTCGATGCCGGTCAGTGGGTGGGCCCGGGCTCGATGCCGGTCAGTGGGTGGGCCCGGGCTCGATGCCGGTCAGTCTGTGGACCGGGCTCGATGCCGGTCAGTGGGTGGGCCCGGGGCTCGATGCCGGTCAGTGGGTGGGCCCAGGCTCGATGCCGGTCAGTGGGTGGGCCCGGGCTCGATGCCGGTCAGTGGGTGGGCCCGGGCTCGATGCCGGTCAGTGGGTGGGCCCGGGCTCGATGCCGGTCAGTGGGTGGGCCCAGGGCTCGATGCCGGTCAGTGGGTGGGCCCGGGGCTCGATGCCGGTCAGTGGGTGGACCCGGGCTCGATGCCGGTCAGTGGGTGGGACCGGGCTCGATGCCGGTCAGTGGGTGAGCCCGGGCTCGATGCCGGTCAGTGGGTGGGCCCGGGCTCGATGCCGCTCATTCTGTGGGCCCGGGCTCGATGCCGGTCAGTGGGTGGACCCGGGCTCGATGCCGGTCAGTGGGTGGGACCGGGCTCGATGCCGGTCAGTGGGTGAGCCCGGGCTCGATGCCGGTCAGTGGGTGGGCCCGAGCTCGATGCCGGTCATTCTGTGGGCCCGGGCTCGATGCCGGTCAGTGGGTGGGCCCGGGCTCGATGCTGGTCAGTGGGTGGGCCCGGGGCTCGATGCCGGTCAGTGGGTGGGCCCGGGGCTCGATGCTGGTCAGCGGGTGGGCCCGATGCCGGTCAGTCTGTGGACCGGGCTCGATGCCGGTCAGTGGGTGGGCCCGGGCTTGATGCCGGTCAGTCTGTGGACCGAGCTCGATGCCGGTCAGTGGGTGGGCCCGGGCTCGATGCCGGTCAGTGGGTGGGCCCGGGCCCGATGCCGGTCAGTCTGTGGACCGGGCTCGATGCCGGTCAGTGGGTGGGCCCGGGCTTGATGCCGGTCAGTCTGTGGACCGAGCTCGATGCCGGTCAGTGGGTGGGCCCGGGCTCAATGCCGGTCAGTGGGTGGGCCCGGGCTCGATGCCGGTCAGTCTGTGGGCCCGGGCTCGATGCCGGTCAGTGGGTGGGCCCGGGCACGATGCCGGTCAGTGGGTGGGCCCAGGCTCGATGCCGATCAGTGGGTGGGCCCGGGCTCGATGCCGGTCATTCTGTGGACCGGGCTCGATGCCGGTCAGTGGGTGGGCCCAGGCTCGATGCCGGTCAGTGGGTGGGCCCGGGGCTCGATGCCGGTCAGTGGGTGGGCCCGGGGCTCGATGCCGGTCAGTGGGTGGGCCCAGACTCGATGCCGGTCAGTGGGTGGGCCCGGGGCTCGATGCCGGTCAGTCTGTGGACCCGGCTCGATGCCGGTCAGTCTGTGGGCCCGGGCTCGATGCCGGTCAGTGGGTGGGCCCGGGCTCGATGCCGGTCAGGGGGTGGGCCCGGGCTCGATGCCGGTCAGTGGGTGGGCCCGGGCTCGATGCCGGTCAGTGGGTGGGCCCGGGCTCGATGCCGGTCAGGGGGTGGGCCCGGGCTCGATGCCGGTCAGTCTGTGGGCCCGGGCACGATGCCGGTCAGGGGGTGGGCCCGGGCTCGATGCCGGTCAGTGGGTGGGACCGGGCTCGATGCCGGTCAGTGGGTGGGCCCGGGCTCGATGCCGGTCAGTGGGTGGGCCCGGGGCTCGATGCCGGTCAGTGGGTGGGCCCAGGCTCGATGCCGGTCAGTGGGTGGGCCCGGGGCTCGATGCCGGTCAGTCTGTGGACCCGGCTCGATGCCGGTCAGTCTGTGGGCCCGGGCTCGATGCCGGTCAGTGGGTGGGCCCGGGCTCGATGCCGGTCAGTGGGTGGGCCCGGGCTCGATGCCGGTCAGTGGGTGGGCCCGGGCTCGATGCCGGTCAGGGGGTGGGCCCGGGCTCGATGCCGGTCAGTGGGTGGGACCGGGCTCGATGCCGGTCAGTCTGTGGGCCCGGGCTCGATGCCGGTCAGTGGGGGCAGAACTCCGCCGCTGCAATGACCGGGAGCCTCGGGGAATCTTCCAGAAGCTCGGCCGCGCGTGCCGGTCGGTTCCGAGCACGTGGTTCAACCTGAGTGACAGCTGGACTAGCCAATGGGAGGCTGGTCCCGCCTCAGCCTCCCAGCCAATCAGACCCTGGGCAGCAGGGCCCGGCCTGAGTGACAGCCAGCCTGGCCAATGGGAGCTCAGCCTCGGCTGGAGCTGCCGCCAATCGGGGCGGGGCCCGTAGGCACGTGGCCGGCGGTTGGTTTGACGGGACTTCCGTCCAATGAGAGGAGAGGAGGCCGCTGCGGCTCGGCCAATCAACGCGGGCGCGGGAGAGAGGGGGCGGGGCGGCGTGGCGGTACCCGGGACTCAGAGCGGAGGCGACGGCAGGTGGGAGAGACCGGCCCGGGAGAGAGAGCTGGCCCCGGGGGGAAGGAGACCCGGCCCCGGGGGGGAGGGAGACCCGGCCCCGGGGGGGGGGGAGACCCGGCCCCGGGGGGGGGGAGACCCGGCCCCGGGAGAGAGAGCTCGGCCCGGGAGAGAGAGCTGGCCCCGGGGGGAAGGAGACCCGGCCCCGGGGGGGGGGGAGACCCGGCCCCGGGAGAGAGCCGGCCGGGGAATGGGGAATCCGCCCTGCGACAACTCAGCCCGGAGCTGCACCAGTCTCCCCGGGCTGTGTCTCAAGGGGCCCCGTAAGAGGAGGGGGGGGGGGATCTGGGTCCCGGGGCGGGGGGTTTCTGGGCCCAGGGAGGGGGGGGGGGGTTTCTGGGCCCAGGGAGGGGGGGGGGGGTTTCTGGGCCCAGGGAGGGGGGGGGGAGGATCTGGGCCCGGGGGGAGGGGGGGGGGGGGGATCTGGGCCCGGAGGGAGGGGGGGGGGATCTGGGCCCAGGGAGGGGGGGGGGGGATCTGGGCCCGGAGGGAGGGGGGGGGAGGATCTGGGCCCGGGGGGAGGGGGGGGGGATCTGGGCCCAGGGAGGGGGGGGGGGGGATCTGGGCCCGGAGGGAGGGGGGGGGGATCTGGGCCCAGGGAGGGGGGGGGGGGATCTGGGCCCGGAGGGAGGGGGGGGGAGGATCTGGGCCCGGGGGGAGGGGGGGGAGGATCTGGGCCCAGGGAGGGGGGGGGATCTGGGCCCAGGGAGGGGGGGGGGGATCTGGGCCCAGGGAGGGGGGGGGGGGATCTGGGCCCAGGGAGAGGGGGGGGGGGATCTGGGCTTGGGGGGGGGGGGATCTGGGCCCAGGGAGAGGGGGGGGGATCTGGGCCCAGGGGAGTTGGGGGGGGGATCTGGGCCCAGGGGAGTTGGGGGGGGGGGGATCTGGGCCCAGGGGAGTTGGCGGGGGGGGGGGGGGATCTGGGCCCAGGGGAGTTGGGGGGGGGGGGGGAATCTGGGCCCAGGGGAGTTGGGGGGGGGGGGGATCTGGGCCCAGGGGAGTTGGGGGGGGGGGATCTGGGCCCAGGGGAGTTGGGGGGGGGGGATCTGGGCCCAGGGGAGTTGGGGGGGGGGGATCTGGGCCCAGGGGAGTTGGGGGGGGGGGGGGGATCTGGGCCCAGGGGAGTTGGGGGGGGGGGGATTTGGGCCCAGGGGAGTTGGGGGGGGGGGGATCTGGGCCCAGGGGAGTTGGGGGGGGGGGATCTGGGCCCAGGGGAGTTGGGGGGGGGGATCTGGGCCCAGGGGAGTTTGGGGGGGGGGATCTGGGCCCAGGGGAGTTGGGGGGGGGTGGATCTGGGCCCAGAGGAGTTGGGGGGGGGTGGATCTGGGCCCAGAGGAGTTGGGGGGGGATCTGGGCCCAGGGGAGTTGGGGGGGGGATCTGGGCCCAGGGGAGTATGGGGGGGGGGGGGGGTTTCTGGGCCCCGGGGAGTAGGGGCGGGGTTTCTGGGCCCCAGGAAGGGGGGGGTATCTGGGCCCCAGGGAGGGGGGGGGGGTTGTGTATCTGGGCCCTGGGGAGGGGAGGGGGGGTATCTGGGCCTGGGGAGGGGAGGGGGGGTATCTGGGGAGGGGGGGGGTATCTGGGCCCCGGGAGGGAGGAGGGGTGTGTATCTGGGCCCTGGGGAGGGGGGGTATCTGGGCCTGGGGAGGGAGGAGGGGGTGTGTATCTGGGCCCTGGGGAGGGGAGAGGGGGGTATCTGGGCCCCAGGAGGGGGGGGGGTGTGTATCTGGGCCCTGGGGAGGGGGTGGGGTGTATCTGGGCCCCGGGGGGGGGGGGGGGGGCTGTGGGGCATCTGGGCCCCGGGGGGGGGGGTGTCTGGGCCCCAGGATGTGGGGGGGGGGGTGCGGGGCATCTGGGCCCCGGGGTGAAGGGTATCTGGGCCCAGGGTGTGGGGAGGTGTGGGGTATCTGGGCCCCAGGCCCCAGGGTTTGGGGGGGTGTGGGGTGTCTGGGCCCTGGGGTGGGGGGGTTGTGGGGAATCCGGGCCCCTGGTCGGGGGTGGGGTATCTGGGCCCCGGGGTGTGAGGGGGGGGTGCAGGGTGTCTGGCCCCCGGGGGGGGGGGTGGGTGTCTGGGCCCCGGGGTGGGGGTTTGTGGGGATTCTGGGCCCCGGAGGGCGTATGTGTGGGGTATCTGGGGCCCGGGGGGGTGTTGGAAATCTGGGCCCCGGGGGCTATGGGGTATCTGGGCCCCGGTGGGGGGGCGGGGTGGCTGTGGGCTATCTAGGCCCTGGGGTGTGGGGGGGTGCGGTATCTGGGCCCCGGGGTTGGGAGGGTATGGGGTATCTGGGCCAGATGGGTGGTGGGGGTATCTGGGCCTGGGGGGGTATTTGGGCCCCGGTGGGAGTGGGGGGTGTCTGGGCCCCGGTGGGAGTGGGGGGTGTCTGGGCCCCGGTGGGAGTGGGGGGTGTCTGGGCCCCGGTGGGAGTGGGGGGTGTCTGGGCCCCGGGATGGAGGGGGGTATCTGGGCCCCGGGGGGGTGGGGTATCTGGGTCCTGGGGTGTGGTGGGGTGGGGGGTCTGGGCCCGGGGGGGGGCGGTGTCTGGGCCCTGGGGTGTGGGGGGTGTAGCTGGAGCTTCAGGGGAAATATTCACTGCCCGTTTTTGGTGGAGGGAAGAAATCTGACCAGAACATGTCCAACTTGAATTGGAAATGGTTTCTCTTATAAACAGCTCTCTGGAAGAAACAGCAAGGTTCTGTTCAATCACCACACTTGGAAAATTCCCCATGAGCTGTGAAGCACTCTGGCATATCCAAGGATACCGCCCCCCGCCCCCCGCAGGAGGGCCGAAGGGCCTGTTCCTGTGCTGTATTGTTCTTTGATATTGTTGAAAAGTCTAGAATAATCCACACTGTGCATCCTTCCTTCAGCTCAGATAAAAATCACTTGCCTCATTGTTCTGGTGTACAGGAGCAGCCTGTCTGCTGAGTTCCCAGCCAGCTTCATAGACTCATAGCATCCCTCCAGTGCAGAAGGAGGCCATTCAGCCCATCGAGTCTGCACTGACCACAATTGCACTCGGGTCCTATCCCCGTAACCCCATGCATTTACCCTGCTAATCCCCCTGACACTAGGTTTAGCATGGCCAATCAACCTGACCTGCATATCTTTTGTCTGTGGGAGGGAACCCACGCTGACACGGGGAGAACGTGCAGACTCAACACAGACAGTGACCCAAGCTGGGAATCAAACCCAGGTCCCTGGTGCTTTGAGGCAGTTTGCTAGCCACTGTGCCGCCCAGTAGAGAGAACTTGTCGAACCGGCACCGAGCAACTGAAGAAAGGTCAAAAAGCAAATTACAGCGGATGCTGGAATCTGAAACAGGAAATGCTGGAAAATCTCAGCTGGTCTGGCAGCATGATCAGCTCGTGGTTTCATGGACACGACTTATTAGTATTATCTTCCTTTCTCCTACCTGGAGTCCTTGAGTTTACAATACTCCTTGTCCAGTGAGCCTCCTTATCATTTTCTATGAATGCCCTCCCTAATCTTATGTGTCTGGTTTTCATCCGAGACCTTGGACTATAGACTGGTACCAGCCACCAGTATCTGTGGTCTATTATACACAAGCTTGTGATTAAGCCAGCTAATTGTGTTCAGGAATGTGGCTAACGCAGTTAGTATCCATTTTGTGTCATTTTAATATTCTGAACTTCTGTTCACATGGTGAAGCTTATATGCAGGCCTTTTGTAATCGTATAACAAAAAATTCATACACATTTATTATGTACTATCTATCTCTACCAATATAAATTGCTATACAGGAACCTATGAATATAAATTGTTACCTAGACTAACGATATTATTCCCTCTAAGCCTATTCTTTACATCTCCCTTCACCAGGATGGTTGGCTTCACTGAATACTGGTTGTGAGAAGCAGCCTTGGTTTACTGACAGGCTATACCATAGATCATCTTCACCTAGGTTTACTTTGATTTCTAGCACTGAAGGAAAGGCAAAGGGCACACAATTTGATACTGGCGGCAGAATCCAGTTTGCAAGCAGTTAAATTCCGTGTCAACGTATATTCCAAAGTGAGTGGTTGGAATCTGGAATGCACGACCCCGAGAGTGTGGTGGCAGCACGTTGAATTGAGGCTTTCCAAAGGGAGTTTGATGAGCACCAAGTTGGAGCAATACTGGGATTGGAAGTGGAACTAGCTTAAATTGCGGAGAGCTGGTACAGACTTCACAGGCTGACTGAGCTCCTTTGGTGCAAGAACCACTCTGATTCTCTGTGGCATCCATACCGAGCTATTACTTCTGTCAGCAATACTGGAGATCGATGCATCCTCGAGCCCTGAAAGCAGCAAGAAGGACAAGAATGTTGATTCTTTACAATAGCAGTGTAGTTTTCTTTCACATGCACACAATCATGTCATACTGGTGTGAATTTGATCTATTGGAAATATTGTGGAGAAAATGGAATTGGTTAGCTTTTTCACGCTCATGGGCTGAATAGCCTGTGTTGTGTGATGCAATAAACTGGAGCACACATTTTAACAACAGAGCGCTTAAAATGTCCTGGAATTAAATGAAAAATTAGCTCTAAGGCCAACAATCTGGAGCTGATGTTGACAACTGTGACCTGCATTGATACAGCACCTTTAACGTACGGATAATCAGATAAGACTTGACACACAGCCACCTGAGCAGTGAGGGCGATTCCCAAAAGCTTGGTGAAAGAAGTATGTTTTAAGAAGCATCACAAAGGAGGAAAGGGAGTTGGAGAGTCTCAGGGAGGGAATTCCAGACTTTAAGAACGGGTAGCAGAAGGCTCAGATGTCAATGGTGGAGCACTTAAAATCCAAAATAGAAGAGGCAAGTAGGAAGGCTGGAGGAGGTTACAGAGATAGGGAGGTGAAGACATAAGGTTTGGTAAACAGGGATAAGAATTTTAAAGTTGAGATGTTGCTGGACCTGGAGCCCATGTCAGTCAGTGAGCACAGGAGTGATGGGTGACCAGGACTCGGTGTGAATTATGGGGAGGAGAATTCGGACATTGGGCATCATTGAGATTTGACCCAGTGTTCGGGTAAACAGTGTAAAGACAGAATAAAATTGGTGGGATCTGGACAAGAGTAAGTGGAAAGAGGAGATATGACATTTGATCATGAATATTGAATGAAGGCAGAAGATAATCGAGCATTGGAAGAAACATGCAAGCACTGGTTGTCAGCTGAGGGAATCTGATCAAACGTGTACTGGATTGTGGCCTGTGCAACACTGGATTGAATGTCGAAAGTATAAAACTGTTTTGACATGTGCATACTCCAGGCATGTGAGAAACAGCAACGTCCCAAAGAAAGAAGTGCGGTAGCCCTCGGAGATAAGAACAAAGATGTATTGTTGGATTGAAATTGGTATTGATTTACCCTGCATCCCACTGTGCTTTATGCAGCCACCCTGCTCAATACCAAGTGGCCAAAATATAACTGCGCTCATCCTTATCCTGATGATTGAGCAGTTTGAGATCTGCACTAGACCTCCTCATGGCTTTAGCATTACCAGACACTGCTGCAAAGTGACCCTGCTTACCTTGTGACTGGAGTTCACAACAACTGCAAAATGTCTCTGTTGTATAATGGTGTAAAATTAACTTCCTCCTTTGAGCAGACTGTAATCTGTCACCTGCTTCCATGGAAGTTTCTCATGTCTTCTAGGAGTACGAGTGTGAGCCGAGAGGCTGCCTCATTTGACATGGAGTACATTACCAGTTCACAGTGATAAATTCATTCTGACCTCAACTGTCCTATGTGAAATGAGAGACAAATCAGGATTATTGAGCCCTTCCTTTCACCGAGCATCGAGGATTCTCTTCAGTTTCTGGAGGGAACCTTTCTCCACGCCTCTTTCCACTCCAGACTCCTTCAGGCTGGCTCAGCAGCAACTTGATAGAATGCAGGTGTTTTAAATCACCTGCTGTCCCCCTGCTAAGCTCACCTTTTCTGGGACTGTGAACTAAACTGTCAGTTAAACTTGCTCCCATCACTCAGCTTGTGAGTTAACTGATGATTACAAAGGGGAATATCATCAGAATCTGTTTATAATCTGCACAGTCTCAAACTAGCATTGCGCAGGAGCTAAACAGACAGACCTTGGAGCACCAAGCTATTTGAACTGAAGCATTGGAATCAGTCCACAAAGGACTGCTGTCACAGTAAATCGTGTGCCAAAAAGGCTTCTGTTGCTGGCGTAGTGACAATACCTCTGGCTGCTTTGGGGCATCCTCAAGACAGGAAAAGTGCTATATCAATGAAAGGTAGTTCCTCTCTCAAATTCCCAGAGTGAAATGTTCCATGGAGGCAGCACCACTTTCCTGATGGAGCTTGTGAGCTCACTAGAATTGGAGTTTGATTTGATTTATTGTTGTCACATGTATTGGTGTACAGTGAAAAGTATTGTTTCTTGTGCGCTATACAGACAGCGTACCGTACATAGAGAAGAAAAGGAGTGTGTGCAGAATGTAGTGTTACAGTCATAGCTAGGGTGTAGAGAACGATCAACTTAGTGCGAGGTAGGTCCATTCAGAAGTCTGATGGCAGCAGGGAAGAAGCTGTTTTTGAGTCGGTGGTATGTGTCCTCAGACTTTAGTATCTTTTTCCCAACAGAAGAAGGTGGAAGAGAGTATGCATCCCGGGGTGCGTGGGGTCCTTAATTATGCTGGCTGCTTTGCCGAGGCTGCGGGAAGTATAGACAGAGTCAATGGATGGGAGGCTGGTTTGCACGATGGACTGAGCTTCATTCATGACCCTTTGTAGTTTCTTGCAGTCTTGGACAGAGCAGGAACCATACCAAGCTGTGATACAACCAGAAAGAATGCTTTCTATGTTGAGAGTCGTAACTGACATGCCAAATTTCCTTAGTCTTCTGAGAAGGTAGAGGCATTGGTGGGGCTTTCTTAACTATAGTGTGGTATTGGGGGACCAGGGTAGGTTGTTGGTGATCTGGACACTGAAAAACTTGAAGCTCTCGACCATTTCTATTTCGTCCCCATTGATGTAGGGGCGTGCCCTCCATTACACTTCCTGAAGTTGATGACTATCTCCTTTGTTTTGTTGATGTTGAGGGAGAGATTATTGTTGTCGCACAGATTCTCTATTTCATTCCTGTACTCTGTCTCGTCATTGTTTGATGCCAAGCAGTTTCATTCGATTCCAGTGTTTTTGGTTTCATTAAACAAGCTGATTGCTTCACATCTTTGGAGATGACATGTTTGTCGTAAGAGTGAATGAAAGACCTTGCATTTCTCGAGAACCTTTCACAATCTCGCGACCATCTCTGCCCCCCCCCCCCCCCCCAATAGTCCTTCAGAGTCAATGCAATGCTTGTGTAGTGTGTCTGATGCTCCTTGATAAAATCGTGCCTTGAGATTCTTTACCCACATTGAGAAGGAGCTGAGGCCTGAGTTCCAGCTCTCCTACGAAAGGCAGTATCTGCAATCGGAGAATACTTATTGCTGGCACTGTCAAGGCTGCGTTGTTGCCTTGTGTGTGATGTGAGACTCAAACCCGTGAACTTTTGACTTGGGTGAGTGCTACTTTCTGGACCATCACTGACAAAAGAAATCCAGATCTAGTCCAAATATCGCTGTGTTCTGTGTACAGGATATTAGAATGTAATCTTACAGTGAGGGTGCTTTTTTCACAGGTTCTGGTTCTGCCCTGCGTACTAGATGTCCGATCGGGCGAGTCTTCCTTTCCGAGGTGACCTGCCTCGTGCAGCTCTCGACCCCCGTTTCCCTAGAGCGTGCCAGCAGCCGACACAGGTATCGGGAGTAGACTTGGTGAGAGGGAGGACAGTTCCAAGCCTGCGGCCCCCGAGGTCTGAGTGGGTGGGAGATGTCCCTCAGCTTGCAGCCAATCCCAGACTCTCCTACCCAGTATGTACGGTACGTTGTTTGGATAAAAACTGAAATTAGTTCAGCAAAATGTCTCACTGAGAAAGCTTGAATTTAAATTTAGTGTGGAGGATGTCGGTTTATGCATAGCTTTACAAGAACCTGGTGTTACTCTGTGCAGTTCAATGAATCTATTCATGTACATTAGATCTCTCTTAAGGTCACAAAGCCCAGTTGAAAACAGATTTCCTTGGTAAAGTAAAATCGATGATTCCCAAGGAAATCTTCAGCTAATCATTTCCCTTGCCTCATTTACACTGATGATGTTTAAAGTGAATGTCTGCTTGATTATTTCCTGAATGCGTAACCTCAATCAATATAAAGTGTAGCTGGAGAATGTTCTTGTCATGTTTTAGAGAACAACCTTCTGAAGAAATGGAATCCAAATATGACTTTACTGGAGCTGACTAAATTATTGACGTGTTCTTGGAGCTGTTCAGGGTTCAAAGCCTGTCTTCAAGAAGAATCATGTTCCTCCCAACATTAACTCTGTTTCTCTCTGCACTGATACTGCCAGCCCTGCTAAGTATTTCCAGCACTTCCTCCTTTTATTTCAGATGTCCACCACTCACAGCACTTTGCTTTCATGCAAAGCCTTCAATTTGGGAAAAACTATCAATATCCCTTAAGGAAAAAGTTTGGTGAAATATTCAAAGGTACAGAAGGCCCATGTAGCTTATAGATTAATTTAACCGTGTGTAAAATAACATGGAACTCTAAGAACAACATGAGAACTTGGATTTACACAAAGCATTCCAAACCCTTTGGGTGTCCCACAGCACTTTGTGTCCAATGAAGTGTTGTCACTGTTGTAATGTCATGATGTGGAGATGTCGGTGTTGGACTGGGGTGGGCACAGTAAGGAGTCTCACAACACCAGGTTAAAGTCGACGAAGAAACAGCGTTTCGAAAGCTCGTGATTCCAAATAAACCTGTTGGACTTTAACCTGGTATTGTGAAACTTAAAAACATAAGAACTAGGAGCAGGAGTCGGCCATCTGGCCCCTCGAGCCTGCTCCACCATTCAATAAGATCATGGCTGATCTTTTCGTGGACTCAGCTCCACTTACCCACCCGCTCACCATAACCCTTAATTCCTTTACTGTTCAAAAATTTATCTATCCTTGCCTTAAAAACATTCAATGAGGTAGCCTCAACTGCTTCACGGGGCAGAGAATTCCACAGATTCACAACCGTATGTGTGAAGAAGTTCCTCCTCAACTCAGTCCTAAATCTGCTTCCCCCTTATTTTTAGGCCATGCCCCCTAGTTCTGGTTTCACCTGCCAGTGGAAACAACTTCCCTGCTTCTATCTTATCTATTCCCTTCATAATCTTATATGTTTCTATAAAATCTCCCCTCATTCTTCTGAATTCCAATGAGTATAGCCCCAGTCTACTCAGTCTCTCCTCATAAGCCAACCCTCTCAACTCCGGAATCAACCTAGTGAATCTCCTCTGCATCCCCTCCAGTGCCAGTATATCCTTTCTCAAGTAAGGAGACCAAACTGTACACAGTACTTCGTACTGTTGTACTGTAGGTAAGGTCAGAGTCCACGATGGCATGCATTATAAATAGCATGTTGGAAGGAATGAGCCCAATAAAATAAACATCCTTATCTTTATACTTGGTGTACTGCTCTTAGTGTCTGGATATTTAGTGTCTGGATATTTGCTGCCTTGTCTGTTACATGCCAGAGGAGGGCAGTGTCTAAAGCAGTTCCAAACAGCATTATGTCGCTTCACATTTTCAATGTCAAATTACCTCTGTTTCTTTGGAGAAAGAGATGCATTTCCTCATAACTACAGCTGGCCAGGCCCCATGGTAATTTTACTTTGCTGCTGCTTTACTGGCAGTCCAGTTTCATTTAAACTGACCCGTGAGGACTTGTACCAAATTTCATGTCATTAACAGTTGGATGTTGCTCTTAAATACCTTGCTCACAGAGATATACAATTTCCACAACATCATAATGGTGAAATATTATTCATAGCATCGCAGTGACAACCTTGTGTTTGTAAAGGAATTGGAAAAGTAGCTGATAACTTGGAATCATGGAGAACAGCGGGAAGTCATTCGGCTGCTCTTATTCCCACCGCCGGACTCTATCCTCCAGTCACCTCATTCTCTTTCCTTCCTGCATGTGCCAACCTCCACCAAACTGGGAGCTTGTAAATAGATTTTGGCCATGCCCTGTTTCCTTCCACAGATCTACACGTTGAATTCTGATTGTTTTCAGGAACAGCTGGCTTTGTGACTTGATTTACTAAGTAGATGATGTTCCTGATGGTAAGGGTATTAAGGGTTATGGTGAGTGGGCGGGTAAGTGGTACTGATCCACGTCAGATCAGCCATGATCTTATTGAATGGCGGGGCAGGCTCGAGGGGCTAGATGGCCTACTCCTGCTCCTATTTCTTATGTTCTTATGTTCTCTGCTTTGATTGTACTCTTTTTATCTCCCACGCTTCACATCCTGGAAATGTTCTTTCAAAACAGTTACCCGGTGACCATTGCAGGCTGATGCTGATCAGATCACCAACCACACAATACAAACCATCTTGTTCCCCTGACAGCACACAACCTGAGCCCGTAATCAGGGCTGATGTTCACAGCTAGTACAGAAGGAGTGCTGCACTGCTGGAGGTGATGTCTTTCGGCTGAGATGTTAAGTGAGGCCCATGATTGTCCACTTGGTGATGTTCTTCTCTCCACTGAAGGGATTCTATGTCTTGGCCAATCACCAACATTGGAAAGAATTGATCTGCTCAGTGAGTTCATTGTAATTTGTGGAGTTTTGTTGTGTCCAAATTGGCCGTAGCATTTCCTACATTCCAGCAGCGACTGCAGCTTAAAGGGACTTCATTGGCATTGAAACGTTTTGGATTCACCTTCAACTCATATTGAATCTCACAATAAGAGTTTCAACAAGTATTTAAATAGGAAAAGAATATTGAAAGCTAGTGTTGCCCCTCCCCAGAGAACAAGTCTGGACAATTAAAGAACAAAGAAAAGTACAGCACAGAAACAGGCCCTTCAGCCCTCCACACCTGTGCCGATCATGATGCCCTAATTAAACTAAAAATAAACCTCCTGCCCTTACTTGGCCCATATCCCTCTATTCTCCCTCTATTCCCTGTGGGGCAGCATGGTGGTACAGTGGTTAGCACTGCTGCTTCACAGCGCCAGGGACCCGGGTTCGATTCCCCGCTTGGGTCACTGTCTGTGTGGAGTTTGCACGTTCTCCCTGTGTCTGCGTGGGTTTCCTCCGGGTGCTGCGGCTTCCTCCCATATTCTGAAAGATGTGCTGGTTAGGTGCATTGACCCGAACAGGTGCCAGAGTGTGGCGACTAGGGGATCTTCACAGTAGCTTCATTGCAGTGACTAATAAATAAACTTTATTTTACTATTCATCTACCCATCCATTCTTAAATGTTGCTGATGTGCCTGTTTCCACCACCTCCACTGACAGCACATTCCAGGCATCCACCACACTGTGTGAAAAACGTACCTGTACATCTCCCTTAAACTTTTCCCCCTCTCACCTTGAACCTGTGCCTCCTTTTAATGGACACTTCCACCCTTGGAAAAAGCCTCTGACTATCCACCCTGTCCCAGGCAGAAGTCCCAAAGAGAGAGGGAACAGGGAGAGACCAAGTGAAGAAGAAGCGGAGCAGAGAAAAAAGTGTCCAAGCAGATCAGGGACTGCAGTTGGCAGACTTTAAATGGTGAGGACTCAGAAGATGCCCTGGCAATCAGAGGACTCAGGAGAAGCTCTGGCAATCAAAGAGGAGTCAGGACAAGCTCTGGGGATTGAAGAAGGCAGCAAGCGATTGGGATTGCATGTTGCAGGCCGTTGGGGCAGCAGTAATCTGCTCAGCGCAGTTGAAGAGCTGAAGTTGTGCTTCTGAGTTGGTGCTGGAATGCAGACTCAGTAATCCGGGGAATGAAATCTCGGGAGATGAGATTGAAACCTGCAAGTTGGGCCGCCATTGACATTGTCCAAGTTGGAACAAAGGTTTTTGAGAATTCCAAAGTGAGATCTTCGAAGGTGAAGACCAGAATTTTTCATGGTCGACTCACGGTGCTAACTGACATTTGGAAATGTCGCTGAGAATTCCATGGAATCTGTCTTGGTTGCATCTGCCATTTATTGTGTAGTGTGGTGTGTTTGACCACAGTTTTCCTGTAAATTCACATATATCACATATTAACCCTGAATGTTAAAGCATAATTTTACCTTCCTGACATGTAGTAAAGTTTAATTTTGTTTGTTCGAAATCTGTGGCATCTTGTGGATTGATTTTTTTAGTAAGTATCTTAAATCTCAAACTTAGTCTGCTTTTAAACAAACCGAACTGGATCATACAAGAACTTGGGGGTCTGGTCCGGGATCATAACAAACATCAGGGGAAGGCGATGGCTAACTGGTATTATCACTAGACTATTAATCCAGAAACTCAGCTAATGTTCTGGGGACCCGGGTTCAAATCCCACCACAGCAGATGGTGGAATTTGAACTCAATAAAAAATATCTGGAATTAAGAATCTACCGATGACCATGAAACCATTGTCGATTGTCGGAAAAACTAATGTCCTTTAGGGAAGGAAATCTGCCGTCCTTACCCGGTCTGGCCTACATGTGACTCCAGAGCCACAGCAATGTGGTTGACTCTTAACTGCCCTCCAAGAGCAACGAGGGATGGGCAATAAATGCTGGCCAACCACCGACACCCATGGCCCACAAATGAATATTAAAAATATCAAGAACCGAATGGGCTCCTCCAACTTGGAAGTCCTATATTCCACTGAAGGGTAAGGAGAGGTGATAGGAATGCAAGCTCTTCCTTTCTAATTGTCTGTTTGTTTCCTCAGCCACTGGGTCGTTCAGCCGGACAGGTCCGAGATGTCTCCTCACTGCTGCAGTTCGAAGCATACGGGCGTGGAGATCACCTTGGCAAGTGGATCTGTTCCTCAGCCTACAGAAGAATTGACCCGAGATGTTTGACCCTGCCTGTTGATATCCTACAAAACTGTTGCCAGCGGCGTTAATTATTCTTTGTCTCCCGTCATTCATTGGCTTTAGGAGGTCCACACACACACACACAAACACACACACACCTGCCCCCAGTGGTCCAGAAGGCAGGACAGTTGTCTGACTTGGTTGGATTGGTTCAACACAGGCAGAGGCAGTATGCTCTAACTGAGCCGTTCTTGCAATTCCTTGAATGCAATCTGGAGCTCAGTGGGTTCAGGGAACAAGTCCCTGTTCCATTTAGTTGCTTATCCCTAACATGTTGCCAGTGTTTTATTTTTATTTGTTCTGGGATGTGGCAGTCGCTAGTTAGGCCAGCATTTATTGCCCATTCCCAATTGCCCTGGAGAAGGTGGTGGTGCCATCCTGAATCGCTGCAGTCCATGTGTAGGTACACCCACAGTGCTGTAAGGGAGGGTGTTCCAGGATTTTAACACAGCAACAGTGAAAGAACAGAATACATTTCCAGTGAAGGAACACTGATTATAGTTCCAAGTCAGAATGGAGAGTGACTTGCAGCTGCTGGTATTCCCATCCACCTGCTCCCCTGTCCTTTTAGATGGTAGAGGTCGCAGTTTGGAAGGTGCTGCCCAAGGAGCCTTGGTGAGTTGCTGCAGTGCGTTTCGTAAATGGTACAGACTGCTGCCACTGTTTACCGGTGGTGGAGGGAGTGAGTGTTGAAGGTGGTGGATGGGCTACTTTGTCCTAGATGGTGCAGAGCCTCTTGTATTGTTGGAGCTGCACTCATTCAGGTAAATGGAGAGTATTCCATCACGCCCCAAACGTGTGATTTGAAGATTGCATACAGGCTTTGGGGAGCCAGGAGCTGAGTTACTTGCTGCAGAGTTCCTAGCCCCTGACTTGTTCCTGTAGCCACAGTATTTATATGGCTAGTCCAGTTCAGTTTCTGGCCAATGCTAATCCCCATGATGTTACTGGTGGGATATTCAATGATGGTAATTGGGGAGATGGTTAGATTCACTCTTTCTGGGGATAGTCACTGTCTCACACTTGCGAATGTCACACGCCACTTAGCAGCCCAAGCTGATCAGAGATTTTGTTCAACAGTGTTGCCTCAGATACTCTTATTTAGCTTTGTAAACTTTATCATGAAGCAATGTTTCGGGTTCATAAATACAAGGTAGTTAGTGATAAATCCAGTAGGGTATTCAGCATCTTTACCCAGAGAGGAATGAAAAAATGGACCTTGCTCCAAAAGGGAGTAGTGGAGGTGAATAATGTGTATGTATTTAAGGGGAAGCTAGATAGAGGGAGAAAGAAATGGAAGAGTACGCTGATGTGTTGAGATGAAGAGGGATAGGAGGAGGCTTGTGTGGAAGTTGAAGACTAGCATGTATGAATAGGGCCGAATGCACTCTCTCTGGGCTGTAAATACCAGGTATATAATATGCTGGTTCCTCAGACAGCGGGGGTGACATTATTGTGGAAAGATGGCAGCACCTCGCTATCAGCTGGTATCTGAGCTTGTTCAGTTAGTGGTGGGTCAAAATGTTAACCTGAACCTCACGTCT
Source organism: Mustelus asterias (assembly GCF_964213995.1). Classification (NCBI taxonomy): domain Eukaryota; kingdom Metazoa; phylum Chordata; class Chondrichthyes; order Carcharhiniformes; family Triakidae; genus Mustelus; species Mustelus asterias. The sequence continues at coordinate 75,712,901 of NC_135822.1, forward strand.
GAGGAGATTTGGCCTTAAATATTTCCCATTACACAGGATGGAGAAAATGAGCCCATGCCAGCTGGGTGGGGGTTTGTCTGCATGGGTGGTCGGGATGTTAGGGACACAAATGAAGGCCATCGTCTGCCTGTGGTGAGGTGGCATGGAGGTTTGTCTACACTGGTACGGTGGGAGTGGGTGGTGAAGAGAACCCAGTGGACCCTGCAGTGAAGTTGTGTGGCTAGTGGTTTCATGGCTCTTTTCCCTGGAAGAAAATGCCACATGGAATAAGAATGTTTCACATTAACAAGACGAACCACATTTCTGTAGCACCTTTAACATCATAAAACATCCTCAGGTGCTCACAGTTTCATCCGGCAAAATCTTAGAGTCATAGAGGTTTACAGCATGGAACCAGGCCCTTCGGCCCAACTTGTCCATGCCGCCCTTTTCTTGACCAAAGAGTTGGATTTTCAGGATACAGAAATCTCAGGTTCAGGAAAGGAATTGCTGCTTTTGTATACTAATACATATTTGGCCCTTACTAACTGTTTTATACTGTCACTGTCCAAGAGTGTGGTGATGCTGAACTTGTATTCTTTGCTTCCTCACAGGGAGAGGATTGTTGGGAAGAGGAATAAGCAGTGACTTGTTTGGACTGTTCAAACATGAAGTGGATCAGGCAGCTGGAGACACCTTTACCTTTCCAGCAAGGACACTAATGCCACGGGATTATGAACAAGGCAGGTAAGGATATCCAAGGACAACTGGGAGAGGCTGAACTAGCACAATTCACCCACTGAGATGTGTCATTGTTAATTCTCTGTTGTTATCGTTGACATTTTTCCCCAGTCTATAGCAGACTTGCTTCGACGCTGCATTATCTAAGGAACCAAACTAATGTTTACCTTGCTACATTGTCATCCTGACTCTCTGCTCTTCACCCAAAGAACAATGGATTTCCTTAACACTCTGTCTCCTACCAGGGATTGTACTCACTCAGTATTCTGTGTAGCTCAGTGCAACATGCAAGCCTTCCCACCACTTTGAGGTGCAGTCCAGAGGGACACTTGTAGCCACACAGTACATTCCAGTCGGCAACCTCCTACTCACATTGCAGTTGGGATTGCACAAGTTGCAGGTACTCTTTACCCGCCCTTGGGTCACTGTCTGTGTGGAGTTTGCATGTTCTCCCCATGTCTGCGTGGGTTTCCTCCGGGTGCTTCGGTTTCCTTCCACAGTCCAAAGATGTGCAGCTTAGGTGGATTGGCCATGCTAAATTGCCCCTTAGTATCCAAAGATGTGTATGTTAGATGGATTAGCCAGGTAAATGTGTGGGGTTAAAGGGATAGGGCACAGGGGAGGACCTTTGTAAAATGTTCTGTCAGAGAGTCGGTGCAGACTCGATGGGGCGAATGGCATCTTTGCACTGTAGCGATTCTATGATTGGTGTCCTTGGAGATTGGCAGCCAGCATTCTCTGAGAGATTTAGCAGTTTTGGAGCAGGTTTTATCACTAGACGTTCCAGTGTCAAATGTACCAGATATGCAAAGGTGGTGAATGATTTTTTGGTAAAGTGACTGACTTTAAAAGTGAAAAGAGAAGATCATAGCTTAAAACATGCACACACGTCATGCCACAACCTTAAACTGAAAACTTAAATCAATTGTTGGATGGAAAGTTTCATATGAAGAAATATTCTATCCCAGTTTGGAAGTTATTTGTATAATTTTGTATATTTTTTAGAGGCACAGAGGTTTCTGGTGGAGAAGAGGACCATTTTGGTTGTAAAAGTGCTGAGCCCACCTTGCAGTTCTTGGTCTAAAGGTTACAGAATCCCAAGTGGATGTAGTGTTTTTTAAATGTAATGAGGACTCCTGCCTCAAGCTCCTTTCCAGGCAGCGGCTCCGAGACCCCATTTCTCCTCAATTCCCCTCTAATCATTCTGCCAATTTCTTCCAAATCAATCAGAGCTTTCCAATCAATATGGGGCAGCACGGTGGCACAGTGGTTAGCACTGCTGCCTCACAGCGCCAGGGACCCGGGGCAGCACGGTGGCACAGTGGTTAGCACTGCTGCCTCACAGCGCCAGGGACCCGGGGCAGCACGGTGGCACAGTGGTTAGCACTGCTGCCTCACAGCGCCAGGGACCCGGGGCAGCACGGTGGCACAGTGGTTAGCACTGCTGCCTCACAGCGCCAGGGACCCGGGGCAGCACGGTGGCACAGTGGTTAGCACTGCTGCCTCACAGCGCCAGGGACCCGGGGCAGCACGGTGGCACAGTGGTTAGCACTGCTGCCTCACAGCGCCAGGGACCCGGGGCAGCACGGTGGCACAGTAGTTAGCACTGCTGCCTCACAGCGCCAGGGACCCGGGGCAGCACGGTGGCACAGTGGTTAGCACTGCTACCTCACAGCGCCAGGGTCCTGGGTTCGAATCCCAGCTTGGCCTCTTTTAAGGAGAATCCCGGCTTGGGTCACTGTCTGTGTGGAGTTTGCACGTTCTCCCCGTGTCTGCGTGGGTTTCCTCCTGGTGCGCCAGTTTCCTCCCACACTCAAAGATGTGCTAGTTAGGTGCATTGGCCATGCTAAATTGACCCGTGTGTCAGGATTAGCAGGGTAAATACGTGGGGTTAGGGGAATAGGGCCTGGGTGGGATTATTGTCGGTGCTGACTCGATGGTCCGAATGGCCTACTTCTGCACTGTAGGATTCTATGATTCTCTGAATGCCCACAACCTCCCACTTCTCGTACCTGGTTACTGACCTCTCTGCTAATGGAAATAGGTCCCTCCTATTCACTGTATCTCAGCCTCTCATAATCATACGCGTCCCTCAGCCTCCTCTGTTCAAAAACAAACAAACTCGGTCTATCTAACTTTCCCACGTTGCTCAAATTCTTTGTTGCTAACAAGATGCTAGTTAATGTATTCTATATTCTCTCTCTTGTGTGGTCACCCAGTAAGATGGTGTTATCTGAAACCTGATTCTCATCCCAGTTGTAGGGGTAGAGGGGCGGTTCCCGAAGCTCCACTCTCCGGCACTGAAGAACTTGCAGCTCAAATGAAGGGATTGGAGTTAGGACGGGCATTGCTGGGGAGAAGCAGAGCTTTCCAGCCTCCGGTGATAGTTTCACCTGGAAGTACATTTTCCCTCGATGAGGCCGTCACTGGAGCTCGACAGAAAGAAACTCAAGGGTGAGTGGTGAGAATGGAGCACTGAATGGATGTGTGCTGAGGTGAGCTGTGGGGTTGTTGGCCGCCTGTCCAGGCTTCCTGGCTGTTGATTGCACCACCGAGCTGCGTAAGGATTGCATCTTGAGAGGCTGCTACCAATGCACTAAAACCCAAAGATTCAGAAACTGATGTGAAGTTGGTCTTTGGCTCAATACAGACAACCAGTACCAGCTTTAAACCAGCCTTTGTACCTTGGGTTACACCGGGTGGACAGCACAGAAAGAGGTCTTCTGTCCGTACTGGTCTGTGCCATTGTTCCTACTCCGCGTGAATGTGCTACCACCTTGCTCCATAATCCTATCAGCACTTCCTCCTATTCCCTCCCTCCCTTGTGTTTATGTCATTTCCCCTTAAATTAATCTTTGTTTTTTTGCCTCAACCACTCCCTATGGAGACAAGTTCCACAGTCCAACCACTCTGTGGTGAAGAAGTTTCTCCTGAATTCTCTATGGTATTTATTGCTGAGGATCTTATATTTACAGCCCCCGAATTTGATCATCCTCAGAAGTGGGACACCCTCGCATCCCTCCTTCAACATGAATGTTCTATGCAGAAATATTTAAGTGACTTATTTCACTGTTGGTTGAGGCCAACAGACTGCATGTGTTAAATGTATTTTGTACCACGATATGGTGATCATTCCTGTTGTGTGTTTATTTAGGGAACCAGTAAAGAGGGGATCTTCAGGAACATCCATACCTCTGGCAGTAAACCTGACTAAAATACACTGTACAAATGAGGCTGTTTATCAGTATCATGTCACCTTCAGGTATGAGAGTTTAACCTGTGCATGTTGTGTGGGAGCTGGGATTGACTGCATTTGCACACTACAACATTGTGGGTTCACCCTTCAGACACCGAGGCTGGCCTGGGGTATGAACCCCTTGAGTTCTGTTTTTAGCAGAGGAGTCTTTTGGACAGATGGGATTCATGTTCAGTGGGAATTCTTAGTGAAGAATCTGAGTGTCCAGGGAGACCATGTGTTATACTGACGAAACACTGTCTCCAGTTTGAGGTAAAAACAGGGAGGAGAAAGAGACTAAAAAAGGAACAAAGCAAAGAAACACTCATTAATTTCCTCTACAAGTTCCGATAGTTGCCTGTGAAATATTCTGTGCAGACTCTTTGACCAGTTTATTACTGAAAAAATGTGTTTACCCAGCTGCTCTTACTTTATGAGACAAACAAAAGATTGCGGTTGAAACTTAGCTTTATTTAAACACTTATAAGTTGAAGAAACAACTCTTACACAATAAATTAAGTTAACTTCTCTCCAAACTAGGCTGACTGCCTGAAAAACACAGATACGACTTGCTCTGGCAAACTTGACCGGGCTGTTAGATTCACTTCACTGAGCTCATGTCGACGGATTAACTCAGGGTCATCTTGATACGAAGGTGGATCTCGCTGTCCTCTTCCAGCATCACGGGGTGGGACGCAGCAGGCCGGCCAAGTCTTTGTCCGGGGGTTGTCTCCAGCTGTCCATCTTTATCCTCTGTCCGAGCCCTTCTGGAATGTTCTTTGGCTTTCAGCCAAGGGGGTCACGGGACTTGGGTCACAGCACCCAATGACGTTGGGCCAGGTCACCCTAGGTGTCCTGGGTGCGCTTATCACCTTCCAAGATATGGTTCCAAGGAACACAAACTGGGGGAACAGCACGTCACCTTCCGATTAGGCACTTTACAGCCTTCCAGACTGAACATTGAGTTCAGCAAGTTCAGAACATGAACTATCTCCTCCACTTCCATTTAGTTTATTTTATTTTATCTTTTTAAAAAGATATTTTATTACTTTCAAAATTTTTCTTCCATCGTTTCATTTGTCCACTTTTTAAAAAATGTCACTTTCCATCTTGTTCCCTCCGACCCTCACTCGGGCTATCTGTTACATGTCTCAGGTTGTCCTTTGACACTCTGTTTACCTTTGTTCTGCCATTTACACAATCTGCCCCCTTCCCAGCCATGACCATCAACATTTACATTCCCTGTCTTTTTGTGAATGACATCTGTCAGTTATCGCACCCCTCACAGTATAAATCTCATCCTGTTTTCTTTGTCTTCAGCTGCTGCGATTTTCCAACATTTTCTGTTCTTGTTCTGGTTCCAGGGAATCTGGCTGAAACTGGGGAATACCCAAACATAATGTCTTTTTCTATTTGTCTGGCTCAGTACCTCTTGGCGCGTTTCAGCTCATAATGTTTTCATTGTTTCGCTCGAGCACCTCTGTCCCATTTGCAAGACAGGCCTGGGCTTGATTGGTTTTGGACCTGTGGTAACTTGTCCTGTCCGCGTTCTGTCAGGCTTTTTGCTTGCAGAAGCTGTTTAGCTATGGATTAATTAAAGTGTCCAGTTTTATGTTGGGTCTGGTTGCTTAGGTTGTTGGCCACTTGGCCACATGACCTACTGTTCTGAAAGGGTGGACAACCCGGAGGGCTGCCTGCTCCAAATGTAATGCACCAGTTTGGCATTTAAACTTCTGAATACAACCCATATGTGGTACTCAGCCCCGTGTACTTTCATTAAAAGAACACAGGATATGGCAGAACATTAAACCAGTTCCATTATACCTGGTATATCGATGGTTTAATTCTCTCTTTGTCGTCTATCATCGAAGAAGTGACATCCAGATGGAGAGGTTACATCTTCAGCTAAATGACACCATCGGGATGTTGCCTGACCCTAACCAGGGCCAATATTTGTGCTGAGATTCGCTGAGTTCTACTCACTTTAATTTACTTCACTCAAACACACATTGCTGTTTGGTTTAGTCCTAATGTAGAATGTCGGAATATACGCTATGGAATGTTGAAGGAACATCAGCCAATTACTGGAAAGGTCACTGCTTTTGATGGCACCATACTCTATCTGCCTTTGAAACTACCTGAGGTAGGCTGACTTTTTATACTTGTATTCATTGTAATGCATCATGTTTATTGATCAATGTTTGAATGCCTCTATTAAAGTGGCTGCGTATATCGTGGCACTGGGGTTATGTCACAGGACTAAAGATCTGGACATGAGTTCAAATTGCAGCTGAGAGTTTGAAGTTATTGGATGAAATGTGTAATAAAAAGCCAGTACCATTCATAGCAGCCATGAAACTAGCAGCTTCTCATAAAAGTGTATCTGCTTTGCTGATGTCCTTCAGGGAAGGAAATCTGTCTTCCTCACCTAGTCTGGCTTGTATGTGACTCCAGAACCACAGCATTCACTGGACTCTTGCTTGCTCTCTGAATTGGATGAGCAAACCACTCAGTTGTACCAAATACCTACACTTGCAGTGATTCAGAAAGTGGCTCAACACTTGTGCCTTATCAAAGGCATTTGGGGTCAGGCAATAAATGCTGGCCTTGCCAGTGATGTTCACACTCCATCGATTAATGAAAAAATATGTGCCAGGTTCAAGTCCCATTCCAGAGACTTGAGCCATAATCCAGGCCACCACTCACAGTGCAGTACTGAACGTGCACTTCTCTGTTGGAAGTGCTGATTTTTGCTTGAGACATTACAATGAGGTCCCACCTGCCCTGTGTCCTGATGAAGGGCCATCGACCTCTTTCTCTCTTGATCGATGCTACCTGACCTGCTGAGGTTATTCCAGCATTTACTGTTAGAATTTCAGATTCCCAGCATCTGAAGTATTTAATGTTTTTTTTTCGAACCAGCTCAGTTTTGGGAATCGCTGCAAGTTATTGCCCCAGAGCTGAGAGTCCCAATATGTGCGTTACTTGAAGCCTACATCTTAACCCAGTGTTTTGTGTTAGGTGGTCACTCTCAAATCACAAAGAAAAACAGACAACACAGAGGTGGACATCAAAATTCAATTGACCAAGGTCCTGCAGCCAAACTCTGATCTCTGCATCCCGTACTACAACGTAGTGTTAAGAAGGTAACATGGCTGTACTGTCTCCTCATGTAAATAGCTCTCTCCCTCCCTCTCTCTCTCCATTTTTATTCTCTCCCTTTCACTTTGTTTTTATTCCTTTTACTTTCCTTCTTTGGGATTTTTAAAAATCAGTTTTGTGCAGAGAAAATATGAATAAGAGTTGCATATAAATATCGGGGTTTTCAAGCAGGGACATTTACATAATATTTTGGTTAAAGAGTGCTGAAGGTGAAAGGTGATTGGACTGCTCATTGTTAGGCTTTAAGATCGGTTCCCCAAAGGTTATATTGGGGTTTTTTTTACACAGAGGGTGGTGGGTGCCTGGAACTCGGTGCCGGGGGAGATAGTGGAAGCAGATACTGTTGTGGCTTTTAAGGGGCGTCTTGACAAATACATGAATAGGATGGGAAAGGAGGGATATGGTCCCTGGAAGGGTAGGGGGTTTTAGTTAAGTCGGGCAGCATGGTCGGTGCAGGCTTGGAGGGCCGAAGGACCTGTTCCTGTGCTGTAATTTTCTTTGAGTCAGTTCTGAGTGATTTGAGAGGCTTTCTGCTGCATGCACCTTGGTTGAAAGGTAAAATTGGGACAGAAATGCATATCATATGTTTTTAAACACCAAGCTGCTTGGGCAGAGTGGATGCGAGTCCCGGTTGGAAAGCTGGAGGGGAATTAGACGTCATTTAGTTTCATTAAGCATGATGACCAGCTAATTGGATTGTATGGTGCACTCCAGACTTTGTGTTGTGTGAAGACACGTGGTCTTGATTGAATGACAAGTCTGCTCAAGATTTACCTGTCCAAGAATTACAAGAATTTCATATTTCATTCTAGTTTCATCTTGCTAAAGTCTTTAAACAATTGGAGAAAAGCGTGCGTGTTGCGAATATCTAGTTCATAATTCATACATTTTAAAATCTAACTTTTAATTTGGGGAATTAGTGTTCGATGTAAGATGATTGCAAATCCTGAGAAACTAGTAATAATGCAATCAGAGTTGATTTCACTTAAATGGTGAGTGTACATTTGTGTATCTTCAAGGTCTGAGTTAACAGGGTGGAAGCCTCAGGTTAGAGGTGAGGTAGGACCTCACCTCTAACCTCTCCACTCACCCGATGAAGGAGCAATGCTCCAAAAGCTTATGATACCAAATAAACCTGTTGGACTTTAACCTGGTGTTGTGAGACCTTTTACTGTGCCCACCCCAGTCCAACGCCGGCATCTCCACATCACAGCTTGTTTTGAGCAGGCCTGGAGTCACTTGCATTCTGGAGAAGCAGTTGAGCCTTTCGCCCTGCTACCCGCAATCGGGGCTTGCGTTCTTGACTTGTTTCACTGCCATGACCCTCAGTTTCATAGAAATCATAGAAACCCTACAGTACAGAAAGAGGCCATTCGGCCCATCGAGTCTGCACCGACCACAATCCCACCCAGACCCTACCCCCATATCCCTACATATTTTACCCGCTAATCCCTCCTAGGACATCCTGGGACACTAAGGGGCAATTTTTTAGCGTGGCCAATCAACCTAACCCGCACATCTTTGGACTGTGGGAGGAAACCGGAGCACCCGGAGGAAACCCACGCAGACACGAGGAGAATGTGCAAACTCCACACAGACAGTGACCCAAGCCGGGAATCGAACCCAGGTCCCTGGAGCTGTGAAGCAGCAGTGCTAACCACTGTGCTACCGTGCCATTTGGGTTTGTACCCCTTGACTTGCACTCATCCTCCCAACACTTGATCGTGGCTCATATCTCTTAGAACATAAGAACTAGGAGCAGGAGTAGGCCATCTGGCCCCTTGAGCCTGCTCCGCCATTCAATAAGATCATGGCTGCATGGCTGATCTTTTCGTGGGCTCAGCTCCACTTACCCACCTGCTCACCATAACCCTTAATTCCTTGACTGTTCAAAAATTTATCTATCCTTGCCTTACCATTCAATGAGGTAGCCTCAACTGCTTCACTGGGCAGGGAATTCCACAGATTCACAACCCCTTGGGTGAAGAAGTTCTTCCTCAACTCAGTCCTAAATCTGCTCCCCCTTATTTTGAGGCCATGCCCCCTAGTTAGCATTTAGAAAGGAATAAACTCATTAACGATAGTCAGCATGGTTTTGTGCGAGGGAGGTCATGCCTCACTAACCTGGTGGAGTTTTTTGAAGAAGTGACTAGAATGGTTGACGAGGGAAGGGCCGTGGATGTCGTCTATATGGACTTTAGTAAAGCGTTTGACAAAGTCCCTCATGGTAGGTTGGTGCAAAAGGTTGGATCTCATGGGATAAAGGGGGAGGTGGCTAGATGGGTGGAGAACTGGCTTGGTCACAGAAGACAGAGGGTGGTAGTGGAAGGGTCTTTTTCCGGCTGGATGCCTGTGACTTGTGGTGTTCCGCAGGGCTCTGTATTGGGACCTCTGCTGTTTGTGATTTATATCAACGACCTGGAAGAAGGTGTAACTGGGGTGATCAGTAAGTTTGCGGACGACCCGAAAATGGCTGGACTTGCAGATAGTGAGGAACATTGTCAGAGGCTACAGAAGGACATAGATAGGCTGGAAATTTGGGCAAAGAAATGGCAGATGGAGTTCAATCCAGATAAATGTGAAGTGATGCATTTTGGTAGGACTAACGTAGGGGGGAGCTATACGATAAATGGCAGAACCATAAAGGGTGTAGATACGCAGAGGGACCTGGGTGTGCAAGTCCACAGATCCTTGAAGGTGACGCCACAGGTGGAGAAGGTAGTGAGTAAGGCATATGGCATGCTTGCCTTTATAGGACGGGGCATAGAGTATAAAAGTTGGGGTCTGATGTTGCAGTTGTATAGAACGTTGGTTCGGCCACATTTGGAATACTGCGCCCAGTTCTGGTCGCCACACTACCAGAAGGACGTGGAGGCTTTAGAGAGAGTACAGAGGAGGTTTACCAGGATGTTGCCTGGTATGGAAGGGCTTAGTTATGAGGAGAGATTGGGTAAACAGGGGTTGTTCTCCTTGGAAAGACGGAGGATGAGGGGAGACTTAATAGAGGTGTATAAAATTATGAAAGGCATAGATAGGGTGAACGGTGGGCAGCTTTTTCCCAGGTCGGTGGTGACGTTCACGAGGGGTCATAGGTCCAAGGTGAGGGGGGGGGGAAGGTTTAACACGGATATCAGAAGGATGTATTTTACACAGAGGGTGGTGGGGGCCTGGAATGCGCTGCCGGGCAAGGTGGTGGAGGCGGACACACTGGGAACGTTTAAGACTTATCTAGATAGCCACATGAACAGAGTGGGAATGGAGGGATACAAAAGAATGGTCTAGTTTGGACCAGGGAGCGGCGCGGGCTTGGAGGGCCAAAGGGTCTGTTCCTGTGCTGTATTGTTCTTTGTTCTTAGTTCGAGTTTCACCCGCCAGTGGAAACAACTTCCCTGTTTCTATCTTATCTATTCCCTTTATGGTCTGATATGTTTCTACAAGATCTCCCTTCATTCTTCGGAATTCCGATGAATTTAGACCCCGTCTACTCAGTCTCTCCTCATAAGCCAACTCTCTCAACTCCGAATCAACCTAGTGAATCTCCTCTGCACCCCCTCCAGTGCCAGTATATCCTTTCTCAAGTAAGGAGACCAAAACTGTACACAGTACTCCAGGTGTGGCCTCACCAGCACCTTATACAGCTGCAACATAACCTCACTGTTTTTAAACTCCATCCCTCTAGCAATGAAGGACAAAATTCCATTTGCCTTCTTAATTACCTGCTGCACCTGCAAACCAACTCCTTGTGATTCTTGCACAAGGACACCCAGGTCCCTCTGCACAGCAGCAGTCTGTAATTTTTTACTATTTAAATAACCGTCCATTTTGCTGCTATTCCTACCAAAATGGATGACCTCACAATTATCAACATGGTACAACATTGTACCATCTGCCAGACCCTCGCTCACTCACTTACACTATCTATATCCCTTTGCAGACTTTCAGGGTCCTCTGCACACTTTGCTCTGCCACTCATCTTAGTGTCATCTGCGAATTTTGACACATTATGTTTGGTCCCCAACTCCAAATCATCTGTGTAAATTGTAAACAATTGCAGTCCCAACACTGATCCCTGAGGCACAACACTAGTCACTGATCGCCAACCAGAAAAACACCCATTTACCCCCACTCTTTGCTTTCTGTTAGTTAACCAATCCTCTATCCACGCTAATTGGGTTGGATGGAGAGAAATTTGTTGTGTATTCAGGAGGAATTTCACATTCAGTATGTGGATGGCCCGACTAGAGAGGGGGCAAAACTTGACCTCCTCTTGGGAAATAAGGAAGGGCAGGTGACAGAAGTGTTAGTGACGGATCACTTTGGGACCAGTGACCATAATTCCATTAGTTTTAAGATAGCTATGGAGAATGAAAGGTCTGGCCCAAAAGTTAAAATTCTAAATTGGGGCAAGGCCAATTTTGATGGTATCAGGCAGGAACTTTCAAAAGTTAATTGGGGGAGTCTGTGGGAAGGCAAAGGCACGTCTGGTAAGTGGCACGCTTTCAAAAGTGTGTTAACCAGGGTAAACACATTCCTCTTGGAGTGAAGGGCAAGGCTGGCAGAAGTCGGGAACCCTGGATGACTCGGGATATTGAGGCCCTGGTCAAGAAGAAGAAAGAGGCACATGACATACACAGGCAGCTGGGATCAAGTGAATCTCTTGAAGAGTATAGGGGGTGTAGGAGTAGAGTTAAGAGAGAAATCAGGAGGGCAAAAAGGGGACATGGGATTGTTTTGGCAGAAAGGGCAAAGGAGAATCCAAAGAGCTTCTACAAATACATAAAGTGCAAACGAGTAACAAGGGAGAGAGTAGGGCCTCTTAAGGATCAACAAAGTCATCTATGTGCGGATCCACAAGAGATGAGTGAGGTCCTAAATGAATATTTCTCATCAGTATTTACTGTTGAGAAAAGCATGGATGTTGGGTAACTTGGGAAAATAAATATTGATGTCTTGAGGAGTGTACATATTACAGAGAAGGAGGTGCTGGAAGTCTTAAAGCGCATCAAGGTCGATAAATCTGCGGGACCTGATGAAGTGTATCCCAGGACGTTGTGGGAGGCTAGGGAGGAAATTGCAGGTTCCCCCAGCCGAGATATTTGAATCATCGATAGTCACGGATGGGATACCTAAAGATTGGAGAGTGGCAAATGTTATGCCTTTGTTTAAAAAGGGCTGCAGGGAAAAGCCTGGGAACTACAGGCCAGTGAGCCTCACACCTGTGGTGGGTAAATTGTTGGAAGGTATTTTGAGAGACACGATCTACAGGCATTTAGAGACGCAAGGACTGATTAGGGACAGTCAGCATGGCTTTGCGAGTGGAAAATCATGTCTCACAAATTTGATTGAGTTTTTTGAAGGGGTAACCAAGAAGGTAGATGAGGGCAGTGCAGTTGATGTTGGCTGCGTGAACTTTAGCAAGGCCTTTGACAAGGTACCGTATGGTAGGTTGTTGCACAAAGTTAAATCTCACGGAATCCAGGGTGAGGTATCTGAATGGATACAAAATTGGCTTCTTGACAGAAGCCAGAGGGTGGTTGTACAGAGTTGTTTTTCAAACTGGAGGCCTGTGACCAGCGGTGTGCCTCAGGGATCAGTGCTGGGTCCACTGTTATTTGTCATTTATATTAATGATTTGGATGAGAATATAGGGGGCATGGTTAGTAAGTTTGCAGATGGCACCAAGATTGGTGGCATAGTGGATAGTGAAGAAAGTTATCTCCAATTGCAACGAGATCTTGATCAATTGGGCCAGTGGGCTGACAAATGGCAGATGGAGTTTAATTTAGACAAATGCGAGGTGATGCACTTTGGTAGATTGAACCAGGGCAGGACTTACTCAATTAATGGTAGGGCGTTGGGGAGAGTTACAGAACAAAGAGATCTAGGGGTACATGTTCATAGCTCCTTGAAAGTGGAGTCACAGGTGGACCTCAGAGTGGTGAAGAAGGCATTCGACATGCTTGGTTTCATCGATCAGAACATTGAATACAGCAGTTGGGACGTCTTGTTGAAGTTGTACAAGACATTGGTGAGACCACACTTGGAATACTGTGTGCAATTCTGGTCACCCTATTATAGAAAGGATATTATTAAACTAGAAAGAGTGCAGAAAAGATTTACTCGGATGCTACCGGGACTTGATGGATTGAGTTATAAGGAGAGGCTGAATAGACTGGGACTTTTTTCTCTGGAGCATAGGAGGCTGAGGGGTGACCTTTTAGTGGTCTATAAAATAATGAGGGGCATAGACAAGGTAGATAGTCAATATCTTTTCCCAAAGGTAGGGGAGTCTAAAACTAGAGGGCATCGGTTTAAGGTGAGAGGGTCATATTCTGCATGGAGGTCGGTCACCAGTGGTGTGCCCCAGGGATCTGTTCTGGGACCCTTACTCTTTGTGATTTTTATAAATGACCTGGATGAGGAAGTGGAGGGATGGGTTGGTAAGTTTGCTGATGACACAAAGGTTGGAGGTGTTGTGGATAGTGTGGAGGGATGTCAGAAGTTGCAGCGAGACATTGATAGGATGCAAGACTGGGCAGAGAAGTGGCAGATGGAGTTCAACCCAGATAAGTGTGAGGTGATTCATTTTGGCAGGTCAAATAGGATGGCGGAATATAATATTAATGGTAGGACTCTTGGCAGTGTGGAAGATCAGAAGGATCTTGGGGTCCGAATTCATAGGACGCTCAAAGCAGCTGTGAATGTTGAGGCTGTGGTTAAGAAGGCGTATGGTGTACTGGCCTTCATCAATCGAGGAATTGAGTTTAGGAGTCGTGAGATAATGTTGCAGCTATATAGGACCCTGGTCAGACACCACTTGGAGTACTGTGCTCAGTTCTGGTCACCTCATTACAGGAAGGATGTGGAAGCCATAGAAAGGGTGCAGAGGAGATTTACAAGGATGTTGCCTGGGTTGGGGAGCATGCCTTATGAGGATAGGTTGAGTGAGCTCGGCCTTTTTTCCTTGGAGAGACGAAGGATGAGGGGTGATCTGATAGAGGTGTATAAGATGTTGAGAGGTATTGATCGAGTGGACAGTCAGAGGCTTTTTCATCGGGCTGAAATGGTTGCCACAAGAGGACACAGGTTTAAGGTGCTGGGGAGTAGGTGCAGAGGAGATGTCAGGGGTAAGTTTTTCACTCAGAGGGTGGTGGGTGCGTGGAATGGGCTGCCAGCAACGGTGGTGGAGGTGGATTCGATAGGGTCTCTTCAGAGACTTTTAGATAAGTACATGGAACTTGGTAAGATAGAGGGTTATAGGTAAGCCTAGTAATTGCTAAGGTAGGGACATGTTCGGCACAACTTTGTGGGCTGAAGGCCCTGTATTGTGCTGTAGTTTTTCTATGTTTCTATACTAAAGGGTCCAGAGGGGCAATTTTTTCACACAGAGAGTGGTGAGTGTCTGGAACCAGCTGCCAGAGGTAGTAGTAGAGGCAGGTACAATTTTATCTTTTAAAAAGCATTTAGATAGTTACATGGGTACGATGGGTATAGAGGGATATGGGCCAAATGCGGGCAATTGGGATTAGCTTAGGGGTTTTAAAAACGAAAGGGCGGCATGGACAAGTCAAGAACCAAGGGAAGGCAAAGAATAGAATAGTATATCGACTCGTGCATGACCAGGCTGTGTTTCCATGGATTTTCAGTAAGTTTGTTTCATTTGATATAGTGAGCAATCTAACTGATCTGATAATTTGATCTGAAGTTTGTCTGAGAATTCTATCACATGGGAATAGTTTGTCCGTGTTAATGGCATTGTGTTGAATGTGCTGTTTTTCTTTGTGCAGAGCTATGAGGATTTTGGAATTAAAATTGGTTGGACGGAATTTTTATGACCCAACAAATGCGATTGTGCTCCCCCAATACAGGTGAGTGCGATCGACGACTCATTGGCTGGGATCCTCACGGTGCAAAACTCCGAGAGAGGCCAAAAGCAAGATTCCCACTGGCATGATCTCGCCTCTCTCTCTCTCTCCCCCCGCCCCCAACCCCCCCCAATTGGCATAACGAGGTTCCCCACCTTCCTGGGCATTTAAATGCATCAACATCTAACTGTTGGGCTTGCCCACTGTATTGTCCCTGACATTGGGATTTCCCCCACGTCGGTGAGGTTTACGACAGATTTTTTAAAACGTGAATTAGGCAAAGGCAACTGCGTGATGGGATCTTCGTGTGCGTTGGGGAGGGGAGGGATGCGGTTTCTCAGGCCCCACCCTCCAGCACCATGAGACTTGCCTCCAGCATTTTTCTCTTCTCAGTGCTGGACAATATGGTGAGGAAAAACCAAGGGCAGCAGGAGAGCTACACGCTGCTTTTCTCACCTGAGCCAGCACTTAGAAGAAAAATGACCCATTTATGACAACAGTATGTTTTCTGTCAATCTTCTATCCATAAGACATCGGAGCAGAATTAGGCCACTCGGCCCATCGAGTCTGCTCTGCCATTCAATCATGGCTGATATTTTTCTCATCCCCATTCTCCTGCCTTTTCCCCATAACCCCTGATCCCCTTATTAATCAAGAACTATCTATCTCTGTCTTAAAGACACTCAATGACCTGGCCTCCACAGCCTTCTGCGGCAAAGAGTTCCACAGATTCACCACTCTCTCTGGCTGAAGAAATTCCTCCTCATCTCTGTATTAAAGGATTGTCCCTTTAGCCTGAGGTTGTGCCCTCTGGTTCTAGTTTTCCCTACTAGTGGAAGCATCCTCTCCATGTCCACTCTATCCAGGCCTCGCAGTATCATGTAAGTTTCAATAAGATCCCCCCTCATCCTTCTAAACTCCGAGTACAGACCCAGAGTCCTCAACCGTTGCTCATTCTACAAGCTCTTCATTCCAGGGATCATTCTTGTGAACCTTCTCTGGACCCTTTCCAAGGCCAGCACATCCTTCCTCAGATACGGGGTCCAAAACTGCTCACAATACTCCAAATGGGGTCTGACCAGAGCCTTCTCCAGCCTCAGAAGTACATCCCCGCTCTTGTATTCTAGCCCTCTCGACATAAGACCATAAGACATAGGAGCGGAAGTAAGGCCATTCGGCCCATCGAGTCCACTCCACCATTCAATCATGGTTGATTTCAACTCCATTTACCCGCTCTCTCCCCATAGCCCTTAATTCCTCGAGAAATCAAGAATTTATCAATTTCTGTCTTGAAGACAGTGTGGGCATTGCTCGCATTGCGTCCATGCCAATGTGCTACCCCCTAACCACAAGCTTTTATTGTTCGCAATATCCTTTGTGGCGTCTTGTGGAACAAGTAGCAATAGACAATCAAGGTGGGCTTCTCGGCTTCTTTTGCTTCTGAGTTGTTTCTTTGTGTCTAAGGGAAGTTTCTGTTGTGCAGGCTGCAGATATGGCCAGGATACTCAGCAAACATTCGAAGGACAGATGGTGGATTGATGTTACTCATTGGTGTGTCCCACAAAGTCATCCGAAATGACTCAGTCATTGATGTTATGTGAGTATCGTTCTGTGTTTGTGAATGTTTAACATTTAATTTGTTGCTCTCTCCACCTTGGTTTATGATGTCCTAATCTAGTAATCCACTCTCGTTAGTTTTTTATTCATTCATATTCATTTGTGGGACATGGGCGTCGCTGGCTGGCCAGCATTTATTGCCCATCCCTAGTTGCCCTTGAGAAGGTGGTGGTGAGCTGCCTTCTTGAATCGCTGCAGTGCGTGTTCTGTGAGTTGACCCACAATGCCGTTAGGGAGGGAATTCCAGGATTTTGACCCAGTGACTGCAAAGGAACGGCGATATATTTCCAAGCCAGGATGGTGAGTGGCTTGGAGGGGAACTTGCAGGTGGTGGTGTTCCCATTTTTCTGCTACCCTTGTCCTTCTAGATGGAAATAATCGTGGGTTTGGAAGGTGCTGTCTAAGGATCTTTGGTGAATTGCATCTTGAAGATAGTACACACTGCTGCTACTGAGCGTCGGTGGAGGAGGGATTGAATGTTTGTAGATGTGGTGCCAATCAAGCAGGCTGCTTTGTCCTTTGTTCTTGAGTGTTGTTGGAGCTGCACCCATCCAGGCAAGTGGGGAGTATTCCATCACACTCCTGACTTGTGCCTTGTAGATGGTGGACAGGCTTTGGGAGTCAGAAGGTGAGTTACTCACCACAGTATTCCTAGCCTTCCAGCCAAGCTTTACTTAAGGTGAATTGTCCTGCCTCAATGATTTGATTTTTGACTAGCCCTCTGGAAGCCGGTAGGCACCATTCAAGCCACAGAGCAGGGGAGGGGAGAAGATTCCACAAAAGTACATGGCTTAGGATTTCTTCTCTTTTCCATTGACTCTGGTTTGAGCTTTGAATCCAGTGATTCTTCAAGGATTGACATATGAGGTCAAGTTGCTTTGAGTTCCTTTGACTATGGAAGATTAGTGGGTGATCTGGTGAATATTTTCAAAATGTTAAAAGATATTTGCTCGGGTAGGGAAAGGAACGATATTCCCGAAAGAAGAACCAACAGAAAGGTCACTCGGGTAAAATCTGGGAACATTTTTCACGAAAGGTGTGGTGGAACATATTGAGGTTGCTCAGTTTGTGCAATCCTGTTTATTCCAACCCCACAGCCACCACCTTCACCACCACCACCTGCTCCAAACTCTCTGCAATGCATGAACTTCCCTCTGGTCTGGATAACAATTCCAACATAGAAACAGGACTTTTCAAGCAATGGATTCACACTGGTGTTAATGCTGCCCACGAGTCTGATCTCACCCTATCAGCAGGTCCTTCTATAAAAGCAAATTACTGCGGATGCTGGAATCTGAAACCAAAAGAGAAAATGCTGAAAAATCTCAGCAGGTCTGACAGCATCTGTAAGGAGAGAAAAGAGCTGGTGTTTCGAGTCCAGATGACCCTTTGTCAAAGCATGTCCTTCTATTCCTTTCTGCCCCATGTATTTATTGAGCTTTCCTATAAGTACACCTGTGTTAATTAGCTGAAATATTCCCCCTGGTGAGTTCCATGCTCTTGTTGCGATCCGTTTCGTGCTGTTCACTCCAACCCATGTGTTGCCTTTCTTTCCAGGCAGGCTATATACCAGAGGAGCAATGAGAATTTCCAGGATGAGTGTACAAAACAGCTGGTGGGCAGCATCATCATGACCAAGTATAACAATCGCACCTACCGCATCGATGACATAGACTGGGACAAGGCTCCAACAAGCTGCTTTCAGATGGCAGACGGCAGAGAGATTACCTTTAGTGACTATTACAGGTTGGTTTGAAAGATAAGGAGTGACAGTCTAGCAGGAGCAGACCATACAAGCTGTCAGGCTCTCTCCTCCGTTCAGTACAATCTTTGCTGATCTTGGGCTTGAACTTGTAAATAGCTGATGCCCCAGCACTGATCCTTAACTGCACTCCACCTGTCACAGCCTGCCAACCTGAGAATGGATTATTTGTGCCCACTTTTTGCTTCCTGTCCATTCGCCTATCTTCTACCCATGTTGACAGATCATCCCCAGTTCTGTGAGCCCTCATCTTGAAGTATTAACCTTTTGTGTGGCACCTTATCAAATGCCTTTTGGAAATCCAAGTATCTGACATGTTCTGCTTCCCACTTATCTACTAATTATATCCTCAAAAATCTCAAATAAATTTGTTAAACATGATTTCCCTTTGGTAAACCATCTTGACTTGCTCTAATCATACTATGTTTTACAAAGTGTATTATTAAGACTGCCTTAATGATGGATTCCTGGCACTTTCCCGATGACAGGTATCAAGCTGACATGACCTGTAGTTCCCTGTTTTCTCTCCTTTCTTGAATAGCAGTGGCACATTTTTCTAACTTCCAATCATCAGGGACCATTCCAAAATCTAGGGAATTTTTGAAAAATATAGCCAGCATGTTCACTCTCTCTGCAACTCTTTCTTTTCGAACCCAGGAATGTCGACCATCAGGTCCTGGGGATTGTTCAAATTTCAGTCCCTTGAGTTTCTCCTGTGCTTTTCCTCTGATATTAATTACCTTACTTTCCGCACTGTTATTGTTAGAGTGTCACAGTAAACATCTTCCCATTTGAATGTCTATACTGAAGTCTTCAGTGGTTATGAGCATGCGTGAGTGACGTCATCAGTAGCGTGGGCTTTCACAGGTTTAGTCTTACCACGAGGGAGGTGTGTAACTTGTTGCCTCCAGATCTGAATCCATACTGTACTTTATTTCAATATTTTTATAAGTAAGGAAGATTGAATATCACAACATGTTGGGCTTCCTTTCTGTGACCAAGTTACCACATCTTTCTGGTGATGACGGCAAAATAAAAGGAAAAGTTGAGTTTTAGCATGGCGACACACAGATTTGCACAGTGAGTAACTAGTTTGTAATGAGAGTGGCGGTCGAGGGTTCTGATCAACGGGTTTGTGAGTTTACCGCTGAAAAACAGGTTAGTGCCATGACTATGTTCCGGACCATCAGTGAGTTTGTGGAAGAGAACAGGGTCGGGACTGAATGTGTGGAAAGGTTGGAACACTTCTTGGCAAATGGAATTGCAATGTGGCTAAAAAGCGCTCAGTTCTCCTGAGCGTCTGTGGGATGAAGACTTAGAAGCGAGTGAAGAATTTAGCAACACCACGGAACCTGGGGAACATTTCATTTGCCATTTAGCTATGCTCTTTGAGAATCATCACAATCCTAAAACCCTCAGTGATTGTCCAGCGGTTCAAGTTCCAGTCATTTGCATAAAGCAGGACAGTCTGTAGCTAACTTTGTTGCTGAAGTAAGCCAGCTGTCTGAACATCGAGAGTTTGGTGCAGTTTTGGAGGACATGCTCCAGGTCAGACTAGTCTGCGGCATTATTGGAGACAGCATTCAGTGTCGTTTGTTGGGAGAAGCCACACTGACTTCAAGAAGGCTCCAGAAATTTCTCAGGGCATGGAAATGACTGCCTGCATTGCAAAAGATATTCAAAAGATCAATGGTGATGAACAGGCGAGTGCAGCACATCAGGTAAAGGAAGAGGCTGCAAGCAAAAAGGTGAAAGAGTGGAATGTTTCAGGCGTGGAAGGACACTGTGAATCATTGCAAATTTATGGATGCTGTTTCTCACCATTGCAACAGAGAGGATCACTGAGCTAAAACGCAGGAGTTCTCAGAGCAAGTGGAAAGCCGAGCAGCGAAATTCAAATTCAAAAAGCCTCAGTCAGCTACACATCACCTGGAAAGCTCCGAGCAGGCAGAGGAGCACTCTTACCATATGTTTAATGTGAATGAGGGGTGTGCGGAGCCTGTCTATGCTGCAGAGGAGGTGGAGGGGAAACAAATCTGGATGGAGGTGGGCACAGGAGCCTCAGTAAGGAGACTTACTGGAAGACTTGAGGCTCTGAGCAGGCATCAGCCCTCATTCAGGCAGGGATCCAACTTCAGATGTACACCGGAGAGTCATGGAGGTTTACAGCATGGAAACAGGCCCTTCGGCCCAATTTGTCCATGCTGCCCTTTTTTTTTTAAACCCCTAAGCTAATCCCAATTGCCCGCATTTGGCCCATATTCCTCTATACCCATCTTACCCATGTAACTGTCTAAATGCTTTTTAAAAGATAAAATTGTACCCACCTCTACTACTACCTCTGGCAGCTTGTTCCAGACACTCACCACCCTCTGTGTGAAAAAATTGCCCCTCTGGACCCTTTTGTATCTCTCCCCTCTCACCTTAAACCTATGCCCTCTGGTTTTAGACTCCCCTACCTTTGGGAAAAGATATTGACTATCTACCTTGTCTATGCCCCTCATTATTTTATAGACCTCTATAAGGTCACCCCTCAGCCTACTGCTCTCCAGAGAAAATAGTCCCAGTCTATCCAGCCTCTCCTTATAACTCAATCCATCAAGTCCTGGTAGCATCCTAGTAAATCTATTCTGCACTCTTTCTAGTTTAATAATATCCTTTCTATAATAGGGTGACCAGAATTGCACACAGTATTCCAAGTATGGCCTTACCAATGTCTTGTACAACCTCAACAAGATATTTCAACTCCTGTATTCAATGTCCTGACCGATGAAACCAAGCATG
Source organism: Mustelus asterias (assembly GCF_964213995.1). Taxonomy (NCBI): domain Eukaryota; kingdom Metazoa; phylum Chordata; class Chondrichthyes; order Carcharhiniformes; family Triakidae; genus Mustelus; species Mustelus asterias. Next base: position 75,734,046 of record NC_135822.1, read on the forward strand.
CCGAATACCTTCTTCACCACTCTGTCCGCCTGTGACTCCACTTTCAAGGAGCTATGAACATGTGCCCCAGATCTCTTTGTTCTGTAACTCTCCCCAACGCCCTACCATTAACTGAGTAAGTCCTGCCCTGGTTCAATCTACCAAAATGCATCACCTCGCATTTGTCTAAATTAAACTCCATCTGCCATTTGTCAGCCCACTGGTCCAATTGATCAAGATCCCGTTGCAATTGGAGATAACCTTCTTCACTGTCCACCATGCCACCAATCTTGGTGTCATCTGCAAACTTACTAACCATGCCCCCTATAGTCTCATCCAAATCATTAATATAAATGACAAATAACAGTGGGCCCAGCACTGATGCCTGAGGCACACCGCTGGTCACAGGCCTCCAGTTTGAAAAACAACTCTCTACAACCACCCTCTGGCTTCTGTCAAGAAGCCAATTTTGTATCCATTTAGATACCTCACCCTGGATCCCGTGAGATTTAACTTTATGCAGCAACCTATCATGCGATACCTTGTCAAAGGCCTTGCTAAAGTCCACGTATTCAACATCAACTGCACTGCCCTCATCTACCTTCTTGGTTACCCCTTCAAAAAACTTAATTAAATTTGTGAGACATGATTTTCCACTCGCAAAGCCATGCTGACTGTCCCTAATCAGTCCTTGCATCTCTAAATGCCTGTAGATCCTGTCTCTCAAAATACCTTCCTACAATTTACCCACCACAGACGTGAGGCTCACTGGCCTGTAGTTCCCAGGCTTTTCCCTGCAGCCCTTTTTAAACAAAGGCACAACATTTGCCACCCTCCAATCTTCAGGCACCTCACCCGTGGCTATCGATGATTCAAATATCTCGGCTCGGGGACCCGCAATTTCCTCCCTAGCCTCCCACAACGTCCTGGGATATGCCTCATCAGGTCCCGCAGATTTATCTACCTTGATGTGCTTTAAGACTTCCAGCACCTCCTTCTCTGTGATATGTACACCCTCAAGACATCACTATTTATTTCCTCAAGTTCCCTAACATCCATGCTTTCCTCAACAGTAAATACTGATGAGAAATATTCATTTAGGATCTCGCCCATCTCTTGTGGATCCGCACAGAGATGACCTTGTTGATCCTTAAGAGGCCCTACTCTCTCCCTTGTTACTCTTTTGCCCTTTATCTATTTGTAGAAGCTCTTTGGATTCTCCTTTGCCTTATCTGCCAAAACAATCTCGTGTCCCCTTTTTGCCCTCCTGATTTCTCTCTTGACTCTACTACACTCCCTATACTCTTCAAGGGACTCACTTGATCCCAGCTGCCTGTGCACGTCATGTGCCTCTTTCTTCTTCTTGACCAGGGCCTCAATATCCCGAGTCATCCAGGGTTCCCGACTTCTGCCAGCCTTGCCCTTCACTCTCAGAGGAATGTGTTTACCCTGAACCCTGATTTACACACTTTTGAAAGCCTCCCACTTACCAGACATCCCTTTGCCTTCCCACAGACTCCCCCAATTAACTTTTGAAAGTTCCTGCCTGATACGATCAAAATTGACCTTGCCCCAATTTAGAATTTTAACTTTTGGGCCAGACCTATCATTCTCCATAGCTATCTTAAAACTAATAGAATTATGTTCTCGGGTCCCAAAGTGATCCCTCACTAACACTTCTGTCACCTGCCCTTCCTTATTTCCCAAGAGGAGGTCAAGTTTTGCCCCCTCTCTAGTCGGGCCATCCACATACTGAATGAGAAATTCCTCCTGAATACACTCAACAAATTTCTCTCCATCCAACCCTCTAATACTATGGCTGTCCCAGTCAATGTTGGGAAAGTTAAAATCTCTGACTATTACCACCCTATTTTTCTTGGAGCTATCTGTAATCTCCTGACATATTTGCTCAATTGCCCGCTGACTATTTGGGGGCCTATAGTACAACCCTATAAAAAGTGATTTTCCCCCTTCTTATTTCTCAGTTCTACCCATATAGACTCAGTGGCCGAACCCTCGGATATATCCCCTCTCAGTACGGCCGTGATGCTTTCCCTAATCAAAAGTGCAACTCCCCCTCCTCTCTTACCTCCTGTTCTATCTTTCCTATAGCATCTGTACCCTGGAACATTAAGCTGCCAATCCTGTCCCTCCCTTAGCCATGTTTCAGTAATTGCTATAATATCCCAGTCCCACGTACCCATCCATGCCCTGAGTTCATCTGCCTCCACGTCAGGCCTCTTGCATTGAAATAAATGCAGTTTAATCTGAACTTCCCTTGCTCTCTGTCTTGCTTCTGTCTGATCTGTCTGGTACTAGGATTACTGACACTGCCTTTACTAATTAATGTGCTCTCTTTAACTTCCTTGCTGTCCTCAAACTTCTCTTCTGTCTCCCTACTACTTTGGATCTCACCCCCCTGCCAAACTAGTTTAAACCCTCCCGAGTAACTCTAGCAAATCCTCCCGCTAGGATGTTAGTCCACCTCCACTTCAAATGTAACCCATCCCTCTTGAACAGATCAGCCCTTCCCCAGAAAAGATCCCAATGATCCAAAAATCTAAATCCCTGCACCAGCTCTCAAGCCACGCATTCATCTGCCTAATCCTCCTATTCCTACTCTCACTATCACGTGGTACCGGTAGTAGTCCTGAAATTACTACCTTCAAGGTCCTGCACGTTAGCCTTCTGCCTAACTCTATATTCACATTTCAGGACTCATCCCTTTTCCCACCTATGTCGTTGGTACCAATATGTACAATGATCTCTGGCTCACCCTCCCCCTTAAGAATGTCCTGCAATCGCTCAGAGACGTCCTTGGCCCTGGCATCAGGGAGGCAACACACCATCCTGGAGTCTCGATTGCAGCCACAGAAACGCCTGTCTGTGCCTCTAACTAGCGAGTCCCCTATTACTACTGCTCGCTTGCTCTTTGCCCGACCCTGTCCCACAGCAGAACCAGCTGTGGTGTCACAGGCCTGGCTGCTGCTGGTATCTCCCCCTGACAGGCTCTCCCCCTCAACAGTATCCAAAATGGTATACCTGTTTGAAAGGGGAATAGACACAGGAGACTCCTGCACCACCTACCTGCCTCTCCTGGCAGTCACCCGTCTACCTGTCTGAACCTGTGGTGTGACAACCTCCCTGTAACTAGTGTCTATCACACTCTCTGCCTCCTGTACGCTCCGCAGTGCATCCAGCTGCTGCTGCAATCAAACAATACGGTCTGTGAGGAGCTGCAACTGGACACACTTCCTGCAGACAAAGTTGTCAGGGAGACTAGATTGCTCCCTAATTTCCCACATCTGGCAGGAGGAGAATGCCACTGCCCTAGCTGCCATATTGCCCTTATACGGATAAAAGAATTGCAACTCACCTCTCCCTTGCTTGTGGTCCTCCTGCCGACTTTTTTTTGGTTAGAGGAGGCGGGTGGGAGGGCAACACTGAAGTAGTGTTTGGGGTTAAACTGTCCCCTCACAGCAGCTCCTCCACAAACCATTGCATTTATGCAAATGTGACCTGCAACCACCAATCACCTTCGCCGGTAAGTTAGTTTTATACTCACAGTTACGCTCAGCTCCGCCCTCTGACCGCTCCCTGCAGACTAGGCCGCAGATCCCCGAGGTAAGTTAGTTTTATACTCACAGTTACGCTCTGCTCCGCCGGAGCAGAGGTTGTACTATTGCTTGGGGCGTTTGAGGTGGGCATTGCATACCAAAGCAAAGAAGCCAAGAGCTTCTGGTGGGAAAAGGGAAAGGGCCGAGTTTACTCGGGTATGACAGGCTCAGTAAAATTCCATTGAACTGGAGTGAGGTACAGCACTGGGCTCTCACACTCTCCTCTTACCAGTATAACACATAATTGACAGAGGATGTCATTCAGAAATGCTCTGAGGTTTTCAGAGGAACTGGGTACATTGTGTGGCACTCCAGTTGAGTTGTTTGTCGATCCTCTGAGTTCTCGCTTTTTCAAGCCCAGGACAGTGTCGTACCCCATGAAAGGGAACGTGGAGGAGGAGTTGTAGTGACTGCAGAGGCTTGGAATCATTGAGCCCATTCAGTCCTCACGCTGGGGAGCTGCAATTGTTCCAATTCTTAAAAGTGGCAGTCCGATGCACGTATGCAGGGATTGCAAACTTACCATTCATCAGAAGTCCAGGCTGGACACTTACCCAGTGTTACGGATGGAAGATCAATTTTCAACCCTTGCAGGAGGCAAGATGTTCTCAGAACTTGACATGAGCCACACCTACCAGCATCTTTAGTTAGAGGAAAGCTCGTGATACCAAGTAAACCTGTTGGACTTGAACCTGGTGTTGTGAGACTACTTACCAGTCAGAGGAGTGCAAAAAAAAGTGTGCCACAATCAACACTCAGATACAACTGTCTGTTTTTTGAGATTTCCTCCAGTCCTGTGATTTTTCGGAAGATAATGGACACTCTATGTTGCAGGAATTCCTCATGCAGCAGTTTACTGGGACAACATTCTGATCACACTGAAGACCCAGTAACCTGGATCAAGTGTTGGAGATATTCAGAGGTAGGCTGAGCCTGAAGTGTAGCACGTGCATCCCTCCCATGGGCTTGGTGAGAATACAGCACTGGGCTCTCACTATCCTCTTACCGGTATAACATTGTGTGTAGCGCAGGGAAGGTGCATTGACTCCTCTCCCTTACCAGACATGCCAAGGCAGTGGTTCCTCCAGAGACAGTTCTCCCGCTTGAGAGATTTTCACATTCTCCAGTGAATGCTGAACAGTTAGGCAATGGATGGCCCAGGTCCCTGTTCTATATCAGCTGAAGAGATTCCTTCCATAGGGATGACCGATGGTTGCAGGGGGTAATGAATTCAGACCATATGCAAAGCAGAAAGATCAGCTGAGTGCAGAGGATGGTTATATCCTTGGGGGTCCAGAGTGGTTGCCCATCCCTTGGTTGTTCAGAAATCTTGGAAGTTTAGCCAGGTTGTATGCTTGGTGGCCTAATATGGATCAGGTCTCCGGGAACAAGGTGAATTCGGGTTCTGTGCATCAACTGAACCAAGTGATGGCACCTGCACACAACACTCTGAAAGTGGCCTGATTGTCCATGGTCTAGACTTCATGTGGACTTTGCAGAGCCTGTTATGGGTCATGTGTTTCTAGTCATTATGGACATGCATTCTCAGTGGTTAAAAGTACACGTAGTGATAAACATTGCAGCTCTCATTACCATAGAGAGGTTACGGCAAGTTTCTGCAACTCGTGCTTTACCGGATTCTCATGTTTCTGATGATGGTACAAAGTGATTTGTTCCAAGAGTTTCTGCAAAGGAATGGAATGCCCCTTGTGCCTACTGCGTCTTTTCAATGGTTTGGCAGAGTGAGTCACTCGGACATTGAAGGAAGAATTGTGAAGAATGGCAGCTGATAATTGGCAAACCTTTGAAATTTTCCAGTATCGTATCACGCTACAGACAAGAACAGGACTCTCTCCAGCCAAATTACTGATGGCACGGAAACCAAAGTCTCACCTGGATCCAGATGTCAAAGTGAGAGTGAGAAGGAGACTGGAAAAGCAGGAGGAGACACGACGAGCATGCTGAGGAGAGACATTTGAACCTGAATGATTGTGTCTATGAGAGGAAATTTGGCAGTAACCAACATTCGCTGTCTGGACTTACTCTCAACCAAAGCGGTCCAGTGTCTGTCTTAGTGAAACTGACCAATGGAAGAGTTGTTCACAGACACCAGGATCACATTTGTCTACACCATGGTTCAGAGATGGCAGAAGTTCTGGATAACATGGTGGAAATGCTGTAGACATTGGACAGGAAGTGGTTCCTATTGTACAAGGATTTCCAGTGGAATCTACTCCCGGAGAGGAGCAGAGACACTCATTCACAGATACTCAGTCTAATCCTGCACCTGCAAGTCCAGCTCCATTGAAACAAGCTGCTCCAGTATCTACTGAGTACTGCACAGATCACAATGTAGTTGCAAAGCTCCTGAAAGACTGACATGGTTGAAACATGAGCTCCATTATGTTCTTAAGGAGGGAGTAAAAGTAAGAGAAGAGAAGTGTTCGGACTGTTACAATAAGCATCTTTCTATTTAAGTGTATATACTGATGCCTTTAGCGGGTATGAGCAGGCGTGAATAATGCTGGCTTTCAAGGGTCTAGTTTTATCCCAAGGGACCTGTGTAACTCACTGCCTCCAGTTCAGCATTCATGCTGTACTGTATTTCCATATCTTTATAAATAAATCGGATATCATAACACCTTCGACTACCTTTTTGTGGCTAAGTTATCACAGTTATTGTTTATTTCTGGGAGGTAACTTATGTTTTCTGCTATGAAGGCAGATACAAAATATTACTTCAGTTTCTCTGTCATTTCCTCATTCCCCAAAATAATTTCTCCTGCCTCTGATTCTAAGGGAACATTTACTTTTGCTACTCGCTCCCTTTTCATCTACTTGTTAAAGTTTTATAATCTGTTGTTTATATACCTGGCTCTCCATTCTATTTTTATTCCCTTTTTATCAACTTTTGGTGGCCCTTTCTTTGGTTACTACAACAGGCTTGTGACTATCCTTTGCAACTCTATAAGCCTCTTATTTTAGACTAATTTTATGCTTAACTTCCTGAGTTAGCCACAGATGGATCTTTATTGCTGAGTTTTGGACTTGTTTCCTCACATAGTTCCCACTGTTTATTTGCAGTCATTTTAGTCTGTCTATCTGATGAATCTTAGGTAGTTCTCTCCTCAAACTATATAATTGGCTTTGTATAATATTTTTCTTTGTGATTGGAGAGAATACAGCATGAATAGAAGTGGGCAGCAAAGGAGTCTGGGAAGGGTTTTTATTTTAACTTTAAAAGTCAGTTACCTGGGAGGTTCCCCCTCAGTAGTAGTTTTTTTTTTTCTCTCGGGCCCCTAGCCCTATAAATTGGTGCAGAGGAGATACCCGATCCTCTACACTGGTAGAGGATCCCACCCTTCCATCCTCCTCTAACCTAATTATAAGTGTGGGGAAGTTTTTTGTTTTCTTTTTTTCTTGCTGGTAATGGCTTCAGGGATGGCAGTTCAGGCAGTATGCTGCATCTCCTGTGGGATGTATGTGGTGAGGAAATCCAGTAGTGTTTCAGGAGATTTTAGTTGTAAGAAGTGCATTAGATTGCAGCTTCTGGAGGAGCGTGTAAAGGAGCTGGAGGGGGAGGTAGAGGAACTCCGCATAATTCGGGAGGCGGAGGTGGAAGTTGATAGGAGTTATAGAGAAATAGTAACTCCTAGAAATGAGGCTTGGGTCAATGCCAGGAGGAGGGGTAAGAAGCAATCGGGAAGACAATCCCCTGGGGCGGTTCCCCTCCATAATAGGTTTTCGGTGCTGGAGGCTACAGTTGAGGAGGAATCAACTGAGCATAGAGAGCAGATCTCTGGGGGTGAGCCGAGTGAGAAAGCTCAGGTGGTTAGGGGCTGTAAAAGACTGGGCCTTGTGATTGGGGACTCCACAATTAAGGGGACAGATAGGAGGGTCGGAACTAAAGGTAGGGACTCAGGGTTGGTGTGTTGCCTACCAGGGGCTGGGGTCCGGGATGTGTCTGACAGGGTATTCAGGACTCTTAGGGGGGAGGGAGATAAACCACAAGTTATTGTACATGTGGGGACACACGACATAGGGAGGATAGGGGAAGGGGATATTAGGCAGGGATTTATGGAGTTGGGGTGGAAACTAAAGGCCAAGACTGACAGAGTGGTTATCTCTGGACTCTTGCCTGTACCACGGGATAGTTTAGAGAGGAATAGGGAGAGGGAAGGTTTGAATTCATGGCTGAGGGGATGGTGCAGGAGGGAGGGGTTCAGGTACTTAAGCAATTGGGGCTCGTACTGGGGAAGGTGTGACCTCTATGAGAAGGATGGTCTACACCTTAATCAGAAGGGGACCAATATCCTGGGGGGTAAATTTGCTAAGGCCATGCAGGGAGGTTTAAACTGATTCGGGGGGGGGAGGGATCCTGAGTAGTGGGGCTGAAAGTGAGGGATGCATGGATGGGGACTGCAATGCACGGCATTGCAGAGGTGGGGTGGAGCAGGGTTTGAAATGTGTATACTTCAATGCCAGGAGTATTCGCAATAAAGTGGGTGAACTTGCAGCGTGGATCAGTACCTGGGACTTCGATGTTGTGGCTATTTCAGAGACATGGATAGAGCAGGGGCAGGAATGGATGCTGCAGGTCCCGGGGTTCAAATGTTTTAGTCGAAGTAGGGAAGGAGGTAGAAGAGGGGGAGGGGTAGCATTATTGGTCAGAGATTGTATCACAGTGTCAGAGAGGAGGTTTGATGAGGACTTATCTGTTGAGGTAGTATGGCGGAGATTAGAAATAGGAGAGGAGAGGTCACCCTGTTGGGAGTCTTTTATAGACCTCCTAAAAGTTCTAGAGAGGTTGAGGAAAGGATTGCGGAGTCAATCCTGCTTAGGAGTGAAAGTAATAGGGCAATTGTTATGGGGGATTTTAACTTGACTAATATTGACTGGAATTGTTATAGCTCTAGCTCGTTAGAGGGGTCAGTTTTTGTTCAAAGCGTGCAGGAAGGTTTTTTGACTCAGTATGTAGACAGGCCAACTAGAGGTGAGGCTATATTGGATCTGGTGCTGGGAAATGAGCCAGACCAGGTGCTAGACTTGGAAGTTGGTGTGCATTTTGGTGATAGTGACCACAATTCGGTTACGTTCACCTTAGTGATGGAAAGGGATAGGCATGAACCTCGGGCCAGTGGTTTTAGCTGGGGGAAGGGTAATTATGAGGCTATTAGGAGAGAATTAGGAAACATAGGTTGGACTAGGAGATTACAGGGACTGGGAACGTCCGACATGTGGAGTTTTTTCAAGGAGCAGCTACTGCGAGTCTGTGATAGGTATGTCCCTGTCAGGCAAGGAGGAATTGGTAGGGCTAGGGAACCGTGGTGCACCAAAAAAGTTTCTTTGTTGGTTAAAAAGAAAAAGGAGGCTTATGTTCGGATGAGACGTGAGCACTCGGGTAGTGCACTAGAAAGCTTTAGATTGGCTAAGAGGGAGTTGAAGAGCGAGCTTAGAAGGGCTAAAAGGGGACATGAGAAGACTTTGGCGGATAGGGTTAAAGAGAATCCTAAGGCGTTCTATAGGTATGTCAAGAACAGAAGGTTGGTTAGGGCAAGTTTAGGGCCAGTTATAGATGGCAGAGGGAAGTTATGTGTGGAACCGGAGGAGATTGGTGAAGCATTGAACCAATATTTCTCTTCGGTGTTCACGCAAGGGGACATGAATATAGCTGAGGAGGACACTGGGTTGCAAGGGAGTAGAATAGACAGTATTACAGTTGATAAGGAGGATGTGCAGGATATTCTGGAGGGTCTGAAAATAGATAAATCCCCTGGTCCGGATGGGATTTATCCAAGGATTCTCTGGGAGGCAAGAGAAGTGATTGCAGCGCCTCTGGCTCTGATCTTCAGGTCGTCGTTGGCCTCTGGTATAGTACCAGAAGATTGGAGGTTAGCGAATGTTGTCCCATTGTTTAAGAAGGGGAACAGAGACTTCCCCGGGAATTATAGACCGGTGAGTCTCACTTCTGTTGTCGGCAAGATGTTGGAAAAAATTATAAGGGATAGGATTTATAGTTATTTGGAGAGTAATGAATTGATAGGTGATAGTCAGCATGGTTTTGTGGCAGGTAGGTCGTGCCTTACTAACCTTATTGAGTTTTTTGAGAAAGTGACCAAGGAGGTGGATGGGGGCAAGGCAGTGGACGTGGTATATATGGATTTTAGTAAGGCGTTTGATAAGGTTCACCATGGTAGGCTTCTGCAGAAAATGCAGATGTATGGGATTGGGGGTGATCTAGGAAATTGGATCAGGAATTGGCTAGCGGATAGGAAACAGAGGGTGGTGGTTGATAGTAAATATTCATCATGGAGTGCGGTTACAAGTGGTGTACCTCAGGGATCTGTTTTGGGGCCACTGCTGTTTGTAATATTTATTAATGATCTGGATGAGGGTATAGTTGGGTGGATTAGCAAATTTGCTGATGACACCAAAGTCGGTGGTGTGGTAGACAGTGAGGAAGGGTGTCGTAGTCTGCAGGAAGACTTAGACAGGTTGCAAAGTTGGGCCGAGAGGTGGCGGATGGAGTTTAATGCGGAGAAGTGTGAGGTAATTCACTTTGGTAGGAATAACAGATGTGTTGAGTATAGGGCTAACGGGAGGACTTTGAATAGTGTGGAGGAGCAGAGGGATCTAGGTGTATGTGTGCATAGATCCCTGAAAGTTGGGAATCAAGTAGATAAGGTTGTTAAGAAGGCATATGGTGTCTTGGCGTTTATTGGTAGGGGGATTGAATTTAGGAGTCGTAGCATTATGTTGCAACTGTACACAACTCTGGTGCGGCCGCACTTGGAGTACTGTGTGCAGTTCTGGTCCCCACATTACAGGAAGGATGTGGAGGCTTTGGAGAGGGTGCAGAGGAGGTTTACCAGGATGTTGCCTGGTATGGAGGGGAGATCCTATGAGGAGAGGCTGAGGGATTTGGGATTGTTTTCGCTGGAAAGGCGGCGGCTAAGAGGGGATCTTATTGAAACATATAAGATGATTAGAGGTTTAGATAGGGTGGATAGTGATAGCCTTTTTCCTCTGATGGAGAAATCCAGCACGAGGGGGCATGGCTTTAAATTGAGGGGGGGTAGTTATAGAACCGATGTCAGGGGTAGGTTCTTTACCCAGAGGGTGGTGAGGGATTGGAATGCCCTGCCAGCATCAGTAGTAAATGCGCCTAGTTTGGGGGCGTTTAAGAGATCCGTAGATAGGTTCATGGACGAAAAGAAATTGGTTTAGGTTGGAGGGTCACAGTTTTTTTTTTTAACTGGTCGGTGCAACATCGTGGGCCGAAGGGCCTGTTCTGCGCTGTAATGTTCTATGTTCTATGTTCTAATTTGATTGTATTATGATCACTATTTCCTAATGGGTCTTTAACTGCTGCATGACGAGTTAACCCTGCCTCGTTACACAATGTGGAGATGCTGGCGTTGGACTGGGGTAAACACAGTAAGAAGTTTAACAACACCAGGTTAAAGTCCAACAGGTTTATTTGGTAGCAAAAGCCACACAAGCTTTCGGAGCCCCAAGCCCCTTCTTCAGGTGAGTGGGAATTCTGTTCACAAACAGAGCATATAAAGACACAAACTCAATTTACATGAATAATGGTTGGAATGCGAATACTTACAACTAATCAAGTCTTTAAGAAACAAAACAATGTGAGTGGAGAGAGCATCAAGACAGGCTAAAAAAATGTGTATTGTCTCCAGACAAGACAGCCAGTGAAACTCTGCAGTTCTAGGCAACTGTGGGGGTTACAAATAGTGTGACATGAACCCAATATCCCGGTTGAGGCCGTCCTCGTGTGTGCGGAACTTGGCTATCAGTTTCTGCTCAGCGACCCTGCGCTGTCGTGTGTCGCGAAGGCCGCCTTGGAGAACGCTTACCCGAATATCAGAGGCCGAATGCCCGTGACCGTTGAAGTGTTCCCCAACAGGAAGAGAACAGTCTTGCCTGGTGATTGTCGAGCGGTGTTCATTCATCCGTTGTCGCAGCGTCTGCATAGTTTCCCCAATGTACCATGCCTCGGGACATCCTTTCTTGCAGCGTATCAGGTAGACAACGTTGGCCGAATTGCAAGAGTATGTACCGTGTACCTGGTGGATGGTGTTCTCATGTGAGATGATGGCATCTGTGTCGATGATCCGGCACGTCTTGCAGAGGTTGCTGTGGCAGGGTTGTGTGGTGTCATGGTCACTGTGAAAGACTTGATTAGTTGTAAGTATTCGCATTCCAACCATTATTCATGTAAATTGAGTTTGTGTCTTTATATGCTCTGTTTGTGAACAGAATTCCCACTCACCTGAAGAAGGGGCTTAGAGCTCCGAAAGCTTGTGTGGCTTTTGCTACCAAATAAACCTGTTGGACTTTAACCTGGTGTTGTTAAACTTCTTACTGTCGTTACACAATACCAGGGCCAAAATCCCGAGTTGGTTCCACAATGTGTTGCTCCAGGTAACTGTCAGGAAAACATTCTAAAATTCATCTGGATCACCCTTACCAATTGGACTCGACCAGTCTATTTAAAGATTGGAATTCTTCACAACTATTACATGGCCTTTGTTACACACTCTAATAATTCCTTGTTTCATGCTCAGTCCAGCAGTACAGCCCCTATTGGAGGACTTGTAAACTATTCGTACCAGCACTTTCTCACTCTTGCTCTTAATCTCCACTGAGACTGAATCTACTTCCTAATCTTCTGAGCCAAGATCCTTGTCACTGATGTCCTTGTGTCATCCTTCAGGATCAGAGCTATCCCTCCTCATTTGCCATTTTCTCTGACATTTTGAATATTGTGCATCCTGGAATATTTCGAGCCCAGCCTTAGTCACCTGCCTCTAGTAATTGGATCTAAAAACCATTTATCTGCATTTGTGTCACGAGTTAATCTGTTTTATTTTGGATGCTTCGCACTTGCAAATAAAAAGCCTTCAATTTCCTTCTTTCAACGGCTATTGCTTGTTTGACCTTGTGAGCTCATGCAGAATTACTTTGGTCTCTTCCTGTCCTACTCTGCTTATTTTTAACCACATTGCTATGCGTTCAGTTGCCTTGGCTTTTATCTTTGGATTTCTAGCTTTCCCTTCACCTGAACCCTCATGACACCGCCCTATTTATTAAAGCCTGGTCCCATCCCAGTTTAAGTGATGTCCATCCCAGGAGAACAGCTCGTTCTTTCCTGGGTTCTGATGTCAGTGTTCCATGAATCAAAACCCTATGTCACATTACTCTTTAATCCAAGCGTTGAGTTTTTTCATCTGTTTGACCCGGTGCTAATTGGGACGTGGCTCAGGTAACAATCCAGATATGATCAACTTTGTTCTGCATTTTCATTTGGACTTTGGCTCTTCAAACTCTTATTGGTTCCTACATGGACCACAACAAATGGATTCCACTTCTGCGCCAAGTTAATCTCCAGCCCCAAAGGGACATCCTTGTCAGCAGATGGACAGTATGAAGTTTCTGGTAGCTGTGACAGAGTACAGTGTCTATCACCCTGACGATACTGCCCCCTTTCTACCAACTTCCTTTTCACTCTCCCTGCACAATGTGCCACAGCCAGTCCTCGTCCTCACAGATTGCAAGCAACTTGCACCTTAGCCACAGTCAACAGCTCCATCACTACCTTCTGGATTCCAACTCACAGTCACAACCTCCTGTGCCTGACCATTGACTAACTCTGAAGTTGTACTTGACCTCAGGTTTGTGACTACCTCCTGGAACAAAGTGTCCCGTTAACTCTGCTCCCCGTGATGCTCTGCCATGTTTGTAACTCTCACTCCAGCAACTCTTGCTCAAGCTGCAAAAACTTATCCAAGATATGGTTGTGTGACATTGAAATTTATTGCACAAATTCCCACATGTTGCCTTCATGATGCGACCATCCGTGCTATTTCTGTCTAACCTTGTTTATTTAATTAGACAATTTCTCATTGATGTGCAGTAAGTGAACCGTTTTTCCCATGTGTAAGAGTGAACAAGTGATCTTACCCTAGTGCGACAGGTTGGATGAACTATCTCGCCTGTGTATGCCCAGGCATGCAATCCTGCCCGTGTGTATCAGAGAGAGCATGCAATCCTACCCGTGTGTATCAGTGAGAGCATGCAATCCTGCCCGTGTGTGTATCAGAGAGAGCATGCAATCCTGCCCGTGTGTATCAGAGAGAGCATGCAATCCTACCCGTGTGTATCAGTGAGAGCATGCAATCCTGCCCGTGTGTGTGTCAGAGAGCATGCAATACCCAGGATGATTACAGGAGAAACAGTGGAACAAGAGATATGTTTGAAAACTCTCGAGGGATGATGGGAACATTTTTTCGGATGTCCTGACGTTTAATCAAAATATGAAGGAAAGAATAAGTTAATGATTTGTGTGTGTATTCGGTGCAGAGTTAAGATGCAGCTTTCTGTACTGTACTGTTCAATGTTTCTGTTGTATTTGAAAATTCAACAACTCCTGCACTGAACAGAGTTGGAGAGATTAAGGATGGGTTCCATGAAGCTAGCCTGTGATGAACTGATTCACTCGTCATTTCAGTGGGATTAAGGTGCTGTCGTTGACCACATTGAATTTACAATTGCAGCAAAAGCTATGGGATTACCATTCAGGACTTGAACCAGCCTCTCCTTGTATATCGACCAAAGCAGAAGTATGGACCGCAGGGACAGGTACAAGATAGAATCATAGAAAGAGAGCTATCCAGTTAGCCCCACCTTTATTGCTCTTTTCACATTGCCCTGCTTCAGGCACTGAGCAATTCTTTTTTGAAATTTATTATTGAGTCTGCTTTTCAGGAACTGTGTTCCAAAACATCACAACCCACCATGCAACAAAGAAATGTCACGAATGGCAAATACCTTCAATCTGTGTTCTCTGGCTACAAACCCTTCTGCAACTGGAAACAGTTTCTCCTTATTCTACTTTCAAAACCATTTATGATTTGAATTGTCTCGATTAAATTTTCCCTTGTTCTTTTATTTTTATTTATTTGTGGGCCATGGGCGTCGCTGGCTGGCCAGCATTTATTACCCATCCCCAGTTGCCCGAGGGCAGTTGAGTCAACCACATTGCTGTGGCCCTGGAGTCACGTGGACCAGACCGGGTGAGGACGGCAGATTTCCTTCCCTCAAGGATATTAGTGAACCAGATGGGTTTTTCCGACAATCGACAATGGTTTCATGGTAATCAGTGGATTCATAATTCCAGATATATTTTATTGAATTCAAATTCCACCACCTGTCGCGGCGGGATTCGAACACGGGCCCCCAGAACATTAGCTGAGTTTCTGGATTAATAGTCCAGCGATAATACCACTGGGCCATCACCTCCCCCAAGAGCAGAAGAGGTTAATGCCAGCTTCTTTTGGTTTTCTATGTAATTCCTTATCCCTGGAACCATTCTGTTAAACTTCCTTTGACCCTTTCCAAGGTTTGATATCCTTCCTGAAGCATGTTGCGTGACGTGTGTATGAGTAATGTCTGTTTTATGAATGGCTATCATGTGTTTGCCTGTTGCACAGTGCTGGTTCACACACGTAGGTCTGATTGTAGCTGTGGAAGTAGAGGCTGATTGTTTTCGATGGGTAAGCTAATCTCGATACGAAAGCTCCCTTCATAAATTCAGCCTTCACCCGTTTTTATCCACAGCTTATCCACAGCGAGATCCTTCTCGTGCCCGAGCTGTCCTTTATGACTGGGATACCCAATCAGATGAGGAAGGATACCCGAGCAATGAGGGCAAGTAGCAGTTCTGTTGATGTCCTTTCATTGTCCTGAGTAAATGCTGTCTAGCTATTATACTCAGTTGATGGCAGGTAGTAAAGTCTGTTTTGCAGTGATATAGAAGCTGCTTCTTCAAAGAATGAGGAGGCCATTCAGCCAGTTATGCCCATGCTAGTTCTTTGAAAGAACTATTTAATGAGTCTCTCTCTCCTTGTCTTATCAATTTTTTTTGCAATTTTTTTCCAATGCAAGAACACATCCAGTTTCCTTTTCAAAGTTACTATTGAATCAAGCAATGCATTTCAGAACATAACAATTAATTGAGTAAAATAATTTGTAGGAATAACAGCAAAATGGACTATTAGTTCAATGGTAAAAAATTGCAGCATGCTGCTGTGCAGAGGGACCTGGGTCTCCTTGTGCAGGAATCACAAGGAGTTGGTTTGCAGGTGCAGCAGGTAATTAAGGCGGCAAATGGAATTTTGTCCTTCATTGCGAGAGGGATGGAGTTTAAAAACAGCGAGGTTATGTTGCAGCTGTATAAGGTGCTGGTGAGGCCACACCTGGAGTACTGTGTACAGTTTTAGTCTCCTTACTTGAGAAAGGATATACTGGCACTGGAGGGGGTGCAGAGGAGATTCACTAGGTTGATTCCGGAGTTGAGAGGGTTGGCTTATGAGGAGAGATCGAGTAGACTGGGGCTATACTCGTTGGAATTCAGAAGAATGAGGGGAGATCTAATAGAAACATATAAGATTATGAAGGGAATAGATTAGAAGCAGGGAAGTTGTTTCTACGGTGGGTGAAACTAGAACTCGGGGGTATAGCCTCAAAATAAGGGGAACATAAGAACTAGGAGCAGGAGTCGGCCATCTGGCCCCTCGAGCCTGCTCCGCCATTCAATAAGATCGTGGCTGATCTTTTTGTGGACTCAGCTCCACTTCCACGCCCGCTCACCATAACCCTTAATTCCTTTACTGTTCAAAAATTTATCTATCCTTGCCTTAAAAACATTCAATGAGGCAGCCTCAACTGCTTCACTGGGCAGGGAATTCCACAGATTCACAACCTTTTGTGTGGAGAAGTTCCTCCTCAACTCAGTCCTAAATCTGCTTCCCCTTATTTTGAGGCCATGCCCCCTAGTTCTAGTTTCACCCACCAGTGGAAACAACTTCCCTGCTTCTATCTTATCTATTCCCTTCATCATCTTATATGTTTCTATAAGATCTCCCCTCATTCTTCTGAATACTAATGAGTATAGCCCCAGTCTACTCAGTCTCTCCTCATAAGCCAACCCTCTCAACTCCGGAATCAACCTAGTGAATCTCCTCTGCACCCCCTCCAGTGCCAGTATATCCTAAAGCATAAGAACATAAGAAATAGGAGCAGGAGTAGGCCATCTAGCCCCTCGAGCCTGCCCCGCCATTCAATAAGATCATGGCTGATCTGACGTGGATCAGTACCACTTACCCGCCTGATCCCCATAACCCTTAATTCCCTTACCGATCAGGAATCCATCCATCCGCGCTTTAAACATATTCAGCGAGGTAGCCTACACCACCTCAGTGGGCAGAGAATTCCAGAGATTCACCACCCTCTGGGAGAAGAAGTTCCTCCTCAACTCTGTCTTAAACCGACCCCCCTTTATTTTGAGGCTGTGTCCTCTAGTTTTAACTTCCTTACTAAGTGGAAAGAATCTCTCCGCCTCCACCCTATCCAGCCCCCGCATTATCTTATAAGTCTCCATAAGATCCCCCCTCATCCTTCTAAACTCCAACAAGTACAAACCCAATCTCCTCAGCCTCTCCTCATAATCCAAACCCCTCATCTCCGGTATCAACCTGGTGAACCTTCTCTGCACTCCCTCCAATGCCAATATATCCTTCCTCATATAAGGGGACCAATACTGCACACAGTATTCCAGCTGCGGCCTCACCAATGCCCTGTACAGGTGCATCAAGACATCCCTGCTTTTATATTCTATCCCCCTCGCGATATAGGCCAACATCCCATTTGCCTTCTTGATCACCTGTTGTACCTGCAGACTGGGCTTTTGCGTCTCATGCACAAGGACCCCCAGGTCCCTTTGCACGGTAGCATGTTTTAATTTGTTTCCATTGAGATAGTAATCCCATTTGTTATTATTTCCTCCAAAGTGTATAACCTCGCATTTATCAACGTTATACTCCATTTGCCATATCCTCGCCCACTCACTCAGCCTGTCCAAATCTCTCTGCAGATCTTCTCCGTCCTCCACACGATTCACTTTTCCACTTATCTTTGTCGTCTGCAAACTTCGTTACCCTACACTCCGTCCCCTCCTCCAGATCATCTATATAAATGGTAAACAGTTGCGGCCCGAGTACCGATCCCTGCGGCACGCCACTAGTTACCTTCCTCCAACCGGAAAAACACCCATTTATTCCGACTCTTTGCTTCCTGTCGGATAGCCAGTCCCCAATCCACTTTAACACACTACCCCCAACTCCGTGTGCCCTAATCTTCTTCAGCAGCCTTTTATGGGGCACCTTATCAAACGCCTTTTGGAAATCCAAAAACACCGCATCCACCGGTTCTCCTCCATCAACCGCCCTAGTCACATCTTCATAAAAATCCAACATGTTCGTCAAGCACGACTTTCCCCTCATGAATCCATGCTGCGTCTGATTGATCGAACCATTTCTATCCAGATGCCCTGCTATCTCCTCTTTAATAATGGATTCCAGCATTTTCCCTACTACAGACGTTAAGCTGACCGGCCTATAATTACCCGCAGATTTATGACTGAGTTGAGGAGGAACTTCTTCACACAAAGAGTTGTGAATCTGTGAAACTCCCTGCCCAGTGAAGCAATTGAGGCTACCTCATTGAATGTTTTTAAGGCAAGGATAGATAAATCTTTGAACAGTAAAGGAATTAAGGGTTATGGTGAGCGGGCGGGTAAGTGGAGCTGAGTCCATGAAAAGATCAGCCATGATCTTATTGAATGGCGGAGCAGGCTCGAGGGGCCAGATGGCCAACTCCTGTCCCTTCTCCATATGTTCTTATAACCCATCGTCCCTATAAGTTTTTAACTGATTAACATTAATCATTAGTTACCCATCATTGTAGCAGCAGGCAGTTTCTCCCTGTCTATTTTGCACATTTCTATTAAATCTCTCCCAGCCTTTCATTGAGAAACTCGAGTGTTGTCGAATACATGACCAGGCTGACCAGATGAGTCAAGGAAGTGATGCATTAGGCAGCTTCAGGATTAAGATATAAAAACCATTCATTTCTCAGAGAGAGCTAGGCAGGAAAATGGGAAAAGTATATCATTTAAATGAGAGATTGCAGAACTATGTGGTACAGAGGGATCTGGGTGTCCAGGTACATGAATCACAAAAAGCTAGTCTGTTACTATAACAAATGCTTAGGAAGACAGCTGGAATGTTGGTGTTTATTGCAAGGGGAATGGAATATAAAAGTAGGAAAGTTTTACTGAAGCTGTCGAGGGTGTTGGTGAGACCACATCTGGGATACAGTGTACAGTTTTGGTCTCCTTCAATGAAAAAGGATATAATTGCACTTGAAGCAGCTCAGGAGTTTAGAAGAGTAAGAAGCGACTTGATTGAAACATGTAAGATCCTGAGGGATCTTAACATGGTGGATGTGGGAAGGATGTTTCAATGTTTATGCTTATTTATTAGTGTCACAAGTAGGCTTACATTAACACTGCAATGAAGTTACTGTGAAAATCCCCTCGTCGCCACAATCCGGCGCCTGTTCGGGTACACTGAGGGAGAATTTAGCATGGACAATTCACCTAACCAGAATGTCTTTCAGAGGAACTGGAGCACCCGGAGGAGACCCACGCAGACACAGGGAGAAAGTGCAGACTCCGCACAGACGGTGACCCAAGCCGGGGATCGAACCCGGGTCCCTGGCGCTGTGAGGCAGCAATGCTAACCACTGTGCCGCCCCGATGTTTCCTCTTGTGAGAAAATCTTAGACTCTGTTAGGTTGCCTTTTTTTCATTCATTCGTTGGAAATGCTGGCTGGCCAGCATTTATTGCCCATCCCTAGTTGCCCGCGGGCAGTTGAGAGCCAACCTCTGTTTAAAACAGAGATGAGGGAAAACTTAATTCTCTGAGGGTTCTGAGTCATTGTTCTGTTCCTCAGAAGGTGCTGGAGTATTTGAATATTTTTAAGGCAGAGCTAGATGAATTCTTGAGTAACAAGGGGGTGAAAGGTTATCAGGGTAAGCAGGAATGTGCGGTCGAGGTTAACATTATATCAGCCATGATCTTATTGAATGAAGGAGCAGGCTTGAAGGGCCGAGTGGCCTAGTCCTGCCCCTAATGAGTAAGTCCGTGTGTATCTATTGGAGTTTGGACAAATGAGAGGTGATCTTATTGAAGATTTAAGATCCTGGGGGGATTTGATAGGGTGGATACCATGAGGGTGATTCCTCTTGTTGGGAGGGACAAGAACGAGGGGACACAGTTAAAGAATAAGAGGTCTCCATTGAAGATTGGAAATGAGAAGAAATTCTTTCTCAGACCGTGGCTAGTCTTTGGAATTCTCTGCGTCAAAAAGTAGTAAAGATTTCATCATTAAATTTATCTAAAGATAGGCAGAAGGAGTCTGTGGCAAGAGGGTGGCCTTGAGACCAGAATCGGATTAGCCAAGATCTTATTGAATGGTGGAGTAGGCTGAAAGGGCCGAGTGGCCTTCTCCTCCTATGTTCCTCTCACTACCAAGCTGTAGAATTGCTATAAAATCCCAGCTGATTCACTCATTCCCTTTCGGGAAGGAAACTGCCCTATCTGCTCGAGCCTGTGGTGAGGAGATTATGCACTCTGGGACAAACTAGATGGGAGGTTTTCTGTTGGAAGTCTGCAGTAGATTGGAGTACTGCAGTAGATCCTTTGTTTTTATATTTCAGGTTTACGGGATTGACAGGTTCTCAATTTAATGTCTCAACCAAATGGCACTTGCGGCAGTGCTGCACACCCTTTGTCCTGCACTGTCGAGCATCAGCCATGATTTAAAATCCTTGAGTGGGACTTAAATCCACGATAACTTTCTGTCTCGGAGGCTTGGCCGACAATAGTCCAATATACAGTGATGTTTCTATTGGTGGTTATGATTCTGGGTTTTGTTTGAGTTTATAGGACTTGGCTGTGCAGGTTAACCTAAATCCAGAGCAACACCGCAGGGCTTTAGGAAAACTACTGAACAACCTCAAGAAAAATGCCGTAATCCAGGAGGATCTGGCACACTGGGGGCTGGTCATAGAAGATGATATTTATAAGGTGCGTACTTGTACTTTCCCTCGTAGGAAAGCAGCTTCCCAATCTGTTTTAAAAGTTTGAAGTTTATTTATTAGTCACAAGTAAGGCTTACATTAACATTGCAATGAAGTTACTGTGAAATTCCCCTCGTCGCCACAGTCCCAACGCCTGTTTGGGTCAAGGCACCCTAACCAGCACATCTTTCAGACGTGTGGGAGGAAACCGGGGCACCCGGAGGAAACCCACGCAGACACGGGGAGAAAGTGCAAACTCCACACAGACAGCGACCCAAGCTGGGAATTGAACCCGGGTCCCTGGTGCTGTGAGGCAGCAATGCTAACCACCGTGCCACCGTGCCGCCCCGGGTCCCTGGTGCTGTGAGGCAGCAGTGCTAATCACCGTGCCGCCCCGGGTCCCTGGTGCTGTGAGGCAGCAGTGCTAATCACCGTGTTGCCCCAATCTGAGAGCTCTGGGTGAGAGGGAAATGTCACCATACTGCAGTGTTGCAGGCTGGGTATATCCCCAGGCGGAGAAGGAGAGCCCAATTCCTGAGGTACTCATGCAGCACTGCGCAGTTCCATCTTGTTATACCGCAAAGCAGCTAGGTGTGGATTTGCCCATTCTCCATGGGATGAGTTTGGCGCTTATCCACAGGGGAACCTGGGGAATAGTGAGTCAGCCATCATCACCATGCACCATCAGTGTCAGGCTTGCCTTGGTGGAATCAGGCAACCACTTGCCCCTCTTGGTGCATGTTATGGAGAGATTCAAGAAAGAAAGACTCTTATATGTTTCTTTCAACAACCGTAGGAATTCCCAAAGCACTTCACAGCAATAAAGTAGTCTCTGTTAGAGTGTAGAAAATGTGGCAGTTTGCTCACCGCCTGATCCCAAACAGCAATTGACAAATGGCCCTTAAAAATTGATCAGAAGTCCAGGACTAACTCGAAATCAGATCCATCTGGGATTGGGTGGGGCCTTGGTTGAACTTCTCATCCTGAGAAGACAGCACCTCTGATAGTACAGCACCCCCTCAATACTGGCCCTGGAGCATCAGCCTCTGGAGTGAGGCTTGAACCCACTACGTGGCCCAGAAATGTGCTTGCCACCTACTGAGCCACAGCTGACACATTTCAAGATAAGAGAACACAAGAAGAAAAGGGACTCTATTTTTAAATTGGGACAGAGAAAGGTGAATGGAACCAGCGGTTAGTTAGTTACACACCATCATGAAAGGAAGTGTACCTTCAGATAGCAAATCAGACTGAATTATTCAGTTGTAAGTTAAATTGACTGTTTCTCCCCATTGGCTGAATCCTCTGATAGCTGGAGGGAAGAATCTTGCCTCCTGAGAAGATCATCGTGCGATACAAGTCATTTCCGAGTGGGACTGATGTTAACTGGTCCAGAGATGTTGTGCGAGAGAAAGTGATATCAGCGGTAAGCCCTGTGGGGAACAAATGCAGCTGCCTGTTACACATCTGATTGAAATTCTTGTTCCTTTCATAGCAGTAATCCATACATAAGCTGGGGTTTATTGATGTATTCGATTCAGTGATGAATCATCTAGAAATTACACCCTGGAAATAGACAGCTAAACCCTTCCAGTCCTTATTGGCATTTACTCACTTTTTAAAATTCATTCGAGGGACAAACAAACAAAGAACAATACAGCACAGGAACAGGCCCTTCGGCCCTCCCAGCCCATGCCGCTCCCTGGTCCAAACTAGACCATTCTTTTGTATCCCTCCATTCCCACTCCATTCATATGGCTGTCTCGATAAGTCTTAAATGTTCCCAGTGTGTCCGCCTCCACCACCTTGCCTGGCAGCGCATTCCAGGCCCCCACCACCCTCTTGTGTAAAATATGTCCTTCTGATATCTGTGACCCCTCGTGAACATCACCACCGACCTGGGGAAAAGCCTCCCACCGTTCACCCTATCTATGCCTTTCATAATTTTATACACCTCTATTAAGTCTCCCCTCATCCTCCGTCTTTCCAGGGAGAACAACCCCAGTTTACCCAATCTCTCCTCATAACTAAGCCCCTCCATACCAGGCAACATACTGGTAAACCTCCTCTGCACTCTCTCCAAAGCCTCCACGTCCTTCTGGTAGTGTGGCGACCAGAACTGGGCGCAGTATTCCAAATGCGGCCGAACCAACATTCTATACAACTGCAACATCAGACCCCAACTTTTATACTCTATGCCCCGTCCTATAAAGGCAAGCATGCCTTATTCACTACCTTCTCCACCTGTGACGTCACCTTCAAGTATCTGTGGACTTGCACACCCAGGTCCCTCTGCGTATCTACACCCTTTATGGTTCTGCCATTTATCATATAGCTCCTCCCTACATTATTTCTACCAAAATGCATCACTTCGCATTTATCAGGATTGAACTCCATCTGCCATTTCTTTGTCCAAATTTCCAGCCTATCTATATCCTTCTGTAGCTTCTGACAATGTTCCTCACTATCTGCAAGTCCTGCCAATTTTGTGTCGTCCGCAAACTTACTGATCATGTATTGCACATCCCGAGTTGGCCTTGGAGGGCAGTTGAGAGTCAACCACATTGCTGTGACTCTGGAGTCACATGTGGGCCAGACCGGGTAAGGACGGCAGATTTCCTTCCCTAAAGGACATTCGTGACCCAGATGGGTTTTTCCAACAATCGACAATGGTTTCATGGTAATCAGTGGATTCATAATTCCAGATATTTTTTATTGAATTCAAATTCCACCAGCTGCCATGGCGGGATTCGAGCCCGAGTTCCCAGAACGTTAGCTGAGTTTCTTGATTAATAGTCCAGTGATAATTCCACTAGGCCATCACCTCCCCACTGTTGCAGGCTTTGATGTCAACCTTTAAATTGATCACAACTTTACCCTTAAAGTAACCAGACCAAGTCATGGAGTTCTCTTAAACAGCTGTTTTAATCATGCTATATAGCTTGGACCCTGTTGAGCCACAGGTCACAGCCTGTAACTAGCCAGAGTGCAGAATTCAGAAATACATAAGCAATTATAGTTTCAAATTCGATTGCAGATAATTAGCATTTACCAATCACAGTATAGGAGTCCTCTCGATCCACTCAGTTATTGATTAAGGTTACATCATTCAGATATTAAAAATAATCACCTTACACTTAATTAAAATATGCAATCAGTGTTAAGACTTATCATGAGGAGTGTACATATTGCAGAGAAGGAGGTGCTGGAAGTCTTAAAAGTGCATCAAGGTAGATAAATCCCCGGGACCTGATGAAGTGTATCCCAGGACATTGTGGGAGGCTAGGGAGGAAATTGCGGTTTCCCGAGCCGAGATATTTGAATCATCGATAGTCACGGGTGAGGTGCCTGAAGATTGGAGGGTGGCAAATGTTGTACCTTTGTTTAAGAAGGGCTGCAGGGAAAAGCCTGGGAACTACAGGCCAGTGAGCCTCACATCTGTGGTGGGTAAATTGTTGGAAGGTATTTTGAGAGACAGGATCTACAGGCATTTAGAGAAGCAAGGACTGATTAGGGACAGTCAGCATAGCTTTGTGAGTGGAAAATCATGTCTCACAAATTTGATTGAGTTTTTTGAAGGGGTAACCAAGAAGGTAGATGAGGGCAGTGCAGTTGATGTTGTCTACATGGGCTTTCGCAAGGCCTTTGACAAGGTACCACATGGTAGGTTGTTGCATCAGGTTAAATCTCACGGGATCCAGGATGAGGTACCTAAATGGATACAAAATTGGCTTGATGACCAGCGATGTGCCTCAGGAATCGGTGCTGGGTCCACTGTTATTTGTCATTAGTATTAATGATTTGGACTAGAATTTAGGAAGCATGGTTAGTAAGTTTGCAGATGATACCGAGATTGGTGGCATAGTGGACAGTGAAGAAGGTTATCTCGGATTGCAAGGGGATCTTGATCAATTGGGCCAGTGGGCTAGCAAATGGCAGATGGAGTTTAATTTAGACAAATGCGAGGTGATGCATTTTGATAGATTGAACCAGGGCTGGACTTACTCAGTTAATGCTAGGCGTTGGGGAGAGTTACAGAACAAAGAGATCTAGGGGTACATGTTCATAGCTCCTTGAAAGTGGAGTCACAGGTGGACAGAGTGGTGAAGAAAGCATTCAGCATGCTTGGTTTCATTGGTCAGAACATTGATTACAGGAGTTGGGATGTCTTGTTGAAGTTGTACAAGACATTGGTAAGGCCACACTTGGAATACTGTGTACAGTTCTGGTCACCCTATTATAGAAAGTATATTATTAAACTAGAAAGAGTGCAGAAAAGATTTACTGGGATGCTACCGGGACTTGATGGATTGAATTATAAGGAGAGGCTGGATAGACTGGGACTTTTTTCTCTGGAGCATAGGAGGCTGAGGGGTGACCTTATAGAGATCTATAAAATAATGAGGGGCATAGATCAGCTAGATAGTCAATATCTTTTCCCAAAGGTAGGGGAGTCTAAAACTAGAGGGCATAGGTTTAAGGGGAGAGATACAAGAGTGCAGAGGGTCATTTTTTCACACACAGGGTGGTGAGTGTCTAGAACAAGCCGCCAGAGGTAGCAGTAGAAGCGGGTACAATTTTGACTTTTAAAAAGCTTTTAGACGGTTACATGGGTAAGATGGGTATAGAGGGATATGGGCCAAACGCGGGCAATTGGGATTAGCTTATGGGTTTTTAAAAAAAAGGGCGGCATGGACAAGTTGGACTGAAGGGCCTGTTTCCATGCTGTAAACCTCTATGACTATGTTAGCTAATCTAATCCATCTATCCAGTCAAAGGTAGGGTTCTGAAGACTGTGGAGGAACAGAGAGATCTTGGGGTCCATATCCACAGATCTCTAAAGGTTGCCACTCAAGTGGATAGAGCTGTGAAGAAGGCCTATAGTGTGTTAGCTTTTATTAACAGGGGGTTGGAGTTTAAGAGCCGTGGGGTTATGCTGCAACTGTACAGACCTTGGTGAGACCACATTTGGAATATTGTGTGCAGTTCTGGTCACCTCACTATAAGAAGGATGTGGAAGCGCTGGAAAGAGTGCAGAGGAGATTTACCAGGATGCTGCCTGGTTTGGAGGGTAGGTCTTATGAGGAAAGGTTGAGGGAGCTAGGGCTGTTCTCTCTGGAGCGGAGGAGGCTGAGGGGAGACTTAATAGAGGTTTATAAAATGATGAAGCGGGTAGATAGAGTGAACGTTCAAAGACTCTTTCATCGGGTGGATGGAGCTATTACAAGGGGGCATAACTATAGGGTTCGTGGTGGGAGATATAGGAAGGATATCAGAGGTAGGTTCTTTACGCAGAGTGGTTGGGGTGTGGAATGGACTGCCTGCAGTGATAGTGGAGTCAGACACTTTAGGAACATTTAAGCGGTTATTGGATAGGCACATGGAGCACGGCAGGATGATAGGGAGTGGGATAGCTTGATCTTGGTTTCAGATAAAGCTCGGCACAACATCGTGGGCCGAAGGGCCTGTTCTGTGCTGTACTGTTCTATGTTCTATATTGTTACAAGTTAGCATTGTCCCAGTGTGTGCCTGTGAATATCACTCCCTTTTTCCAGTTCCAGGTGTCTGATAGAATGAATTTTCTCAGGCTGATGGCCTTGGTGCTTATCTCTGAAAACTTTTAGAAGAGGACCTTTGTTTTCATAGCAGCTTCTGTGTTTTTTAACCTTGTGTGATTATTAACCCTTTCAGTAAAGAACGTGTTGGCATGACATTGAGATACTGCATAAGTGTGCAGATGAGTTGCTTATGAAGTAACTGATATGCAGGAAACCTGTCCAAAATCAACCCATTCAAGGGTTTGAAAGTGCTTACAATTATGCATTTAAGAAGAAGTCTCAGACGTGCATACCCATGCATGCATTTAGTCCGAATCACAGTTCTAGATGACAGATTCCCTTCCCACCTGTATCCAGGGTTGAAGTTGGCCTAGTTTCTGACTCCACCACTGTTCCTGAAGTGCTTTCATATGTAGAACTCCAGAGCGCAATTTTATCGCTTTGGGTGGCACAGTGATTAGCACTGCTGCCTCACAGGGCCAGGGACTCGGGTTCAATTCCAGCCTTCCGTGACTCCGGTTTCCTCCCACACTCCAATGATGTGTGGTTTAGGTTGATTGATCCATGCTAAATTGCCCCTTCGTGTCAAGGGGATTTGCAGAGTAAATATATGGGGTTCCAGGGATAGGGCTTGGATAGAATTGTTGTCAGTGCAGGCTGGATGGGCCGAATGGCCTCTTCCTGCACTGTACGGATTCTATGATTTAGGAGTGCACAAGGCTGCCAAGCTTTAAATCTATTCTCGACCTCTTTCTGACCTCCGTCTTGATTGGTGTCATGAGTTTAGTGCTTAAAATTTCCATCTCTTATAAACTCCAGAATTAAACAAGTTCTTGATGCTACGAGTGACCTGCAAGATCATCTGATCTGGACCCATCTGTACTTGGTTTTCACTGGTTTCAGTGGTACTAAATACAATATTAAATTGGTTAAACTTTGAACTTTCCCATGCACTTACAATGTGAAATATGGAGTAAAAGTAATGCTTGGGATTGGGAGATGGAGCAGGTACGAGGCACATCGGCTTTTTAAAAACCTGGATATAGACAAAGCCTTTCACAACCTCCCGATTATGCAAAGCCCTTCACAGCTGATGAAATGTTTTTAAAGTGCAGTCACTTATAACATTGGACACAGAGTTGCCAGGCTACACACAGCAATCTTCCACAGAAATGACCAGATGATAGCTTTTTTAACGAGTTGTTTGAGGGTTAATTATTGGCCAGGAATAATGTTCTGTGTGGGGGAACTCCTTTGCTCTTCCACAAATGCCAAAGAAACTTTACATCCACTTGAAAGGTCACATAGGGCCTCAGTTCAACATCAGATCCAAAAGATGGCACCCTGTGAGAGAGCAGCACTGAAATGTGGGCCTAGATTTTGTGCTTAGCATAGAGTGGGACTTAAACCCACAACTTCATGCAAAAGCAGAAGGAGTTTTCTTTCTAAAATGCTACTGCTGAATGTTGGCTTTCTTGCTTTGAGCACAGGCCCCGTTACACTGCTGGGCTCTCTTTTACACCAAGCAAAGTGCCACACATGCCAAGGATCTGGTCAACTTTATGTCCAAGGTGGCAGAACCCATTGGAATGCCCTTCCAGCAGCCTGCGTACATTGAGCTCAAGGATGATCGCACACAGACCTATATCCGAACGCTACAGTCGCACTTGGAGAGCAACGTAAGTTCCAAGTTACTCTTTGCACTTTTATGTTTCAGTTGGAACTAACCTCCTGTTCTCAGCAGTGTATTATCTGTGTGCAGCTGTATAGGACAATTTACTGACTCCACTGAGTCAGGAAGGTCGGACAAAACATGCTTACAAATTCAAGCGCAGGTAAGTTGGTGTGGAGTGATAATCTGCCACTCTGAGGAAGTTATGACCCACTGTCTTTCAGACCAGACATTAAGCCATGTCTGTCCTTTCAGGTGGTCATAGAGAGCCCCGTCACAGGAGAGTTTGCCAGTTTCTCCCCGGTATTTATGCCTCAACTGCAAAGGCAGATTCAACAAGCGTTTGACTATCTGTGGCGTTGTGCTGCTGAAATTGGATGCCCTGTTTGCATCCGCAGCAATAATTCCAGTTCCAAAGACACTAGCTGCAGCAAATTAATGCCTGTGGGATGTCCTGAGGATGTGAAAGACACGAGCAACTGCAGTTTATTTCCCCCGTCTCTGGAGCTTTAGAAATACCAAACTGTTCCATTAAAGGCTTTGGTGAAGACAAATTGGGGCTGAGTAGGAGAAGCTGAACTTTGGGCCTCCCATGCTGTTAGTGGATATGTCAGTACTCACCCCTGAACCTGGCAGTGGAGGATGGGTTTTATTGTCCTGTCACTGTTGTGATGATACTGGGCTGCTTTGATATATTTTATGTTTAAAGTGGGGTTGCTTTAAGCGGAAGTGCTTTGTTACAAGAGCCCATTTGTCTGCTAAACAGGTAGCAAGTGGCTAAGAACACACACTAATTATTGATTTGAGCTAGGGAAGTAATGGATCTTTTGTTTATTTAGGTTCTCCTGAGATAATAGACTCGGTATGCAGAGTCTTATGTGAATTTTGATTTGGATAGTTGACAGGGATAGAGTCATGTGATTAATGGGAGGAGCTAAGCTTGTAGGAAAGAGTTTCAAATTCATTTTAAGCCAAGAATAGTTGCTGCCTGGGCTGCCAAGAGAAAGCAATGTCTCTCTTTCTCCAAGGGCTTTCTGAAAGCTCCAAGCCTGATAACGTAAACCAAAGCAAGTATCCCTGTGTTTTGCTCAACTTATAACTCACCATTGCTCAAGAGGGGTTTAAGTCTGTCAATGAAATATTGCTTGATTGGTTAGCAGTTAAGGATTGTGTTTTGTCATATTTAAGTACTGTTCAATTGTTAAAAGTTAAGCTAATTCATTTGTTACAGTTAAACTGTGTTCAATAAAGTTTGTTTTGATAAAAGCTTCCTGGTCTGTCAGTGGAACCACGCCTGGAGTGAAATATGTTATCCTCCCACTGATGCCGAAGTAGAAAAGTTGTTGGAGTCTAGTATGGCTTCATCATAAAGCTTGGGGTTTCTGATCTGGTACCCTAACACTCATCAAGTCCAAAACATCATTAAAGGTGGAACAAATCAAATAATGCTGCCACAGTGAAATTTCAGATCAATTTAACAATGTCACACTTGTGTTTCACGTTCGCAGGGCTTGGTTAAGATTGTAGTGTGTATTGTGACTGGAAACCGTGACGACCTGTACCACGCCATTAAGAAACTCTGCTGTGTGCAATTTCCGGTCTCCTCACAGGTAGGCGTTAATTTGCTGGACAGCTGGAAGATCCTGATGATGGTGGAAATAACCTTATTCACACGCATCTTCTGAAGCCTTGACATTCCACTGTTGTCAATGGGCAGCAATTGTCCCTGAAACTGCACTGTCTCAGTGTAATGTCCGATCTGTGTGAGGGGTTGTGGGTTTTAAACAAAAATAAGGATGTGGTTTGCACACACCCATTCAAACTAACAATTGATATATTCCCTGTACAGAGAACAAACTGAAAGTCAAACAGCCGCCTCTGTCAACACCCTAACGACATCACCATCAAATCAGGCGACCATCTCTTAAAGCATTGCTGCCTCACAGCACCGGGGACCCAGCTTCGATTCCCGGCTTGGGTCACTATGTGGAGTTTGCATATTTTCCCCGTGTCTGCATGGGTTTCCTCCGGGTGCTCCAGTTTCTTCCCACAGTCCAGAGATGTGCAGGTTAGGTGCATTGACTATGCTAAATTGAACCTAGTGTCAGGGGGACTAGCTAGGGTTACGGGGATAGGGCGTGGGTGAGATTGTGATCGGTGCAGACTCAATGGGCCGAATGGCCTCCAGCACTGTAGGATTCTATGATTCTATAACCCTTTTTAATATATTACAGTCCGGGATTAGTGTTGAGCAGTTGCTGTACAACATATTAAAAGGAGCAGTAGAGGACATTCAGCCTCGAGCTTTTCCGATCAAATGATAGCTAATGTCTAATTCCACTTTGTTTATTATGATGTGGAGATGGTGTTGTGAGACTTCTGACTTTATTTACCCACCGTAGTTTCATACCTCTTCAAGCGAAGTTGGAAGTGGAAATGGAACTTTGTGCGTCACATGGAAGTGTAAGTGACTGTGAAGAAAAAAGGAACAGACTGATCAAATCTTGAAGGATCTGGATAGACTGAGGAGCTGGGTTGAGGAGGGGCAGACATCATTGAGCACTGTCAAATGCAAGTCACGCAGTTGAGAATGAATGATGACCAGTTGGACAAGGCAGTGATGCAGTAGTGACTGCCTAAGGGCAAGTTCCTCTGCTTCTTTGTCCAAGCCCCTCAGTCTTGTTCTTCAATGAACGCTATGACTAGGGGAAAGAATACATGAGGTGAATGAATACATCGAGGTGTGACCTTCCTTGTGTGGTTATAAGAAACAACCCGCCCCCTTCCCCAAGAATCCTGTAAGCGACTGTTGACCCTTGAGGTTCTAGCTTATCACTGCCATCACTGTCTCTCCGCATGCTTCAACCTTTCATCCCCGGAATCAATCTGGTGAATCTCCTCTGAACTGCCTCCAGTGCCACCACATCCATCCTCAAATAAGAAGACCAAAACTGGACACAATACTCCAGATTTGCATGTGATACAAAGTTGGGTGGGAGGGTGAGCTGTGAGGATGATGCAGAGATGCTTCAGCGTGATTTGGACAGGCTGAGTGAGTGGGCCTCTGCATGACAGATGCAGGATAATGAGGATAAATGTGAGGTTATCCATTTGATAGCAATAATCAGAAAACAGATTGAGTGCAAATTGAGAGACAGGATACTCAACGAGACCTTGGAGTCCTCATGCGTCAGTCGCTGAAAGTAAGCACGCAGATACAGCAGGCAGTGAAGAAGGCAAATGGTATGTTGGTCTTCATTGCGAGAGGATTTGAGTATAGGAATAGGGATGTTTTTCTGCTAATGTATAGGGCGTTGGTGAGGCCACACCTGGAGTATTGTTTGCAGTTTTGGTGTCCTTATCTGAGGAAGGATGTTCTTGCTATAGAGGGAGTACAGCAAAGGTTTACCAGCCTGATTCCTGGGATGGCAGGTCTGTCCTATGGGGAGACACCAGGTCGGTTAAGATTATATTCACTGGAGTTTAGAGTGAGAGGGGATCTCAAAGACATTTATAAAATTCTAACAGGGTTAGACAGAGTAGATTCAGAAAGAATGTTCCCAATGGTGGGGGAGTCCAGAACTAGGGGTCATAATTTGAGGATAGGGGATAAACCTTTTAGAACTGAGGTAAGGGGAAATTTCTTCACCCAGAGGGTGGTGAATGTGTGGATTTCACTAACACAGAATGTAGTTGAGGCCAAAACATTGTCTGATTTCAAAAGAAATTAGATATAGCTCTTGGAGCAGGCTGAGGGTAAGAGAGTGGGTTTTCTGACTGTAATTAATTATTTATTTTTTCAGTTAATTTTGGGTTTAAAATCGGAGGTTTTTTTCAAAACCGGAAGTCAGGCCAGGGGAAGTTTTTGGAGGGTTTAAAAAGGGCTTACCTTGGAGGTTCAGCTTCATTGTTCCCAGGAGCAGGCTGAGGGTAAGAGAGTGGGTTTTCTGACTGTAATTAATTATTTATTTTTTCAGTTAATTTTGGGTTTAAAATCGGAGGTTTTTTTCAAAACCGGAAGTCAGGCCAGGAGAGGCCAGGGGAAGTTTTTGGAGGGTTTAAAAAGGGCTTACCTTGGAGGTTCAGCTTCATTGTTCCCAGGAACAGGCTGAGGGTAAGAGAGTGGGTTTTCTGACTGTAATTAATTATTTATTTTTTCAGTTAATTTTGGGTTTAAAATCGGAGGTTTTTTTCAAAACCGGAAGTCAGGCCAGGGGAAGTTTTTGGAGGGTTTAAAAGTGCACCAAAGTATACAGCGGGCAGCAGAGTGAGTGGGAAGTTGAGTGAGCTGTCAGGGCTTTGGCTCACAGGGCTTGGACGAGCAGGGGTGAGTTTTTGTTTCCTTACACTCTTATTAACTTTTCACTGTCTTACTTGACATAAAGTGTCCAGTATGAGTGTGAAACCAGTGTGTTGTTCCCAGTGTAGGATGTGGGAGGTCCTGGAGGCATCTTGCCTCCCGGACATCCACATCTGTGAGGGGTGTGTCGAGCTGCGGTTCCTGAGGGACCGTGTTAGGGAGCTGGAACTACAGCTCGAGGATCTTAGGCTGATGAGGGAGAATGAGGAGGTGATAGACAAGAGCTATCATCAGGTGGTCACACCAGGGCCACGGGAGGAGGCCAAGTGGGTGACGGCCAGGAAGGGTAAGGCTAGGGTGGTTGAGAGCACCCCGGTGGATTTGCCCCTGCACAACAAGTACTCCTGCTTGAGTACTGCTGGGGGGGACAGCCCGCCTGGGGGAAGCAGCAGTGGCCGTGTCTCCGCAGTGGAGTGCAGCCCTGTAACTCAGAGGGCTAAGGAGAAGAGGAGGAAGGCGGTATTAATCGGGGACTCGATGGTGAAGGGGACAGACAGGCGTTTCTGCGGAGGTAGGCGGGATTCTCGCATGGTGGTCTGCCTCCCTGGGGCCGGGATCCAGGATGTCGCTAGTCGCGTCCCGGAAATCCTGAGGTGGGAGGGAGAGGAGCCTGAGGTAGCGGTACATATTGGTACCGCTGATGTGGGTAGGAAGGGAGAAGGGGTCATGAAAAGGGAGTACAGGGAATTAGGGAGACAGCTGAGAAAGAGGAAAGCAAAGGTAGTAATCTCAGGATTACTGCCTGTGCCACGGGAAGGTGAGGGCAGGAATGGAGTGAGGTGGAGGATGAATGTGTGGCTGAGGGACTGGTGCAGGGGGCAGGGATTCAGGTTCCTGGACCATTGGGACCTCTTTAGGGGCAGGGGTGATCTGTATACAAAAAACGGGTGGAACTTGAATCACACGGGGACCAATATCCTGGCCGGTAGGTTGGCTAAGGCTACTGGGGAGAATTTAAACTAGATAGGTTGGGGGGAGGGGAGCTAGAAGAGTTGACTAGGATCAAGGAACTAATTGATGGGGGGGAGGATGCAGGGGTAAGGGGAATTACAAAATTAATGGTAGAGGAGAGGGTGCAAGTGAATGAAGGCGGTAATTTAGATAAGGGAGTAGAGGGAGAGGGTGTTCGCGACTCATCAAAGCGGGTCCAGATAAAAGCTGGAATAAGGACACTTTGCCTGAATGCACGAAGCATTCGGAACAAGGTGAATGAGTTGATGGTGCAAATCAGCACAAGTGGGTACGATCTAGTGGCCATTACAGAAACGTGGCTGAAAGGTGACCAGGACTGGGAGATGAATATCCAGGGGTATCAGGCGTTTAGGAAGAATAGACAGGAAGGAAAAGGTGGTGGGGTCGCGCTATTAATAAGAGATAATATCAGGGTAGTACTGAGGGATGACATAGGCTCTGAGGAACAAAACGTGGAATCGTTATGGGTAGAGATGAGGAATAGTAGAGGGAGAAAGACACTAGTAGGTGTGGTATATAGGCCCCCGAATAATAATGTTGAGGTAGGGAGGGCACTAAACAAGCAGATAAGGGATGCGTGTAAAAACGGAACGGCAATAATCATGGGGGACTTCAACATGCACATTGACTGGCAGACTCAAGTCGGTAAGGGTGGAATGGAGGAAGAGTTCTTAGAATGCTGTCGGGATAGTTTCCTTGAACAGCATGTTACGGAACCGACGAGGGAACGAGCTATTTTGGATCTGGTATTGTGTAACAAGGTAGGTAGAATTAAGGATCTTATTGTGAAGGACCCTCTTGGGTCTAGTGACCACAATATGGTTGAATTTCTGATTCAGATGGAAGAGGAGAAAGTTTGGTCTCAAACCAGTGTCCTCTGTTTGAACAGAGGGAAATATGATAGGATGAGGGATGAATTGGCTAAGGTAGACTGGGAGAGCAGGCTGGCAGGTAGGACAGCTGAGGAACAGTGGAGGATTTTTAAGGAGATCCTTTTCAGTTCTCAGCAAAAATATATTCCAGCAAAAAACAAGGATTGTAAGAAAAGGGAGAACCAGCCGTGGATAACGAAGGAAATAAAGGAGAGTATTAAAATAAAAACAGCTGCGTACAGAGTGGCCAAAAATAGTGGAGAAACAAGTGATTGGGAAAAATTTAAGAAACAACAAAGAGAGACTAAGAAAGCGATAAAGAAAGGAAGGATAGACTATGAAGCTAGGCTAGCAATTAATATAAAAAATGATAGTAAAAGTTTTTATAAATATATAAAACGGAATAGAGTGGCTAGAGTGAATGTTGGACCCTTGGAGGACGAGAAGGGGGAGTTAATCGTGGGAAATGAGGATATGGCTGAGTCTTTAAATAAGTTTTTTGTGTCGGTCTTCACGGTGGAGGACACAAATAGTTTGCCAAATATTAACGATAGAGGGTTGGCAGCAGGAGAAATACTTAATACGATTAATGTTACCAGAGAGGCAGTGCTGGGTAGACTAATGGGACTGAAGGTGGACAAGTCCCCGGGTCCGGATGGAATGCATCCCAGGGTATTGAAAGAAATGTCAGAGGTAATAGTGGATGCGTTAGTGATTATTTATCAAAACTCGTTGCATTCTGGGGTAGTGCCGGTTGATTG
The DNA here is from genome assembly GCF_964213995.1 of Mustelus asterias. Classification (NCBI taxonomy): domain Eukaryota; kingdom Metazoa; phylum Chordata; class Chondrichthyes; order Carcharhiniformes; family Triakidae; genus Mustelus; species Mustelus asterias. Next base: position 75,768,839 of record NC_135822.1, read on the forward strand.
GAAAACGGCTAATGTTACGCCGCTGTTTAAAAAAGGAAGGAGACAAAAGGCGGGTAACTAGGCCGGTCAGCTTAACGTCTGTAGTAGGGAAAATGCTGGAATCCATTATTAAAGAGGAGAGAGCAGGGCATCTGGATAGAAATGGTTCGATCAATCAGACGCAGCATGGATTCATGAGGGGAAAGTCGTGCTTGACGAACATGTTGGATTTTTATGAAGATGTGACGAGGGCGGTTGATGGAGGAGAACCGGTGGATGCGGTGTTTTTGGATTTCCAAAAGGCGTTTGATAAGGTGCCCCATAAAAGGCTGCTGAAGAAGATTAGGGCACACGGAGTTGGGGGTAGTGTGTTAAAGTGGATTGGGGACTGGCTATCCGACAGGAAGCAAAGAGTCGGAATAAATGGGTGTTTTTCCGGTTGGAGGAAGGTAACTAGTGGCGTGCCGCAGGGATCGGTACTCGGGCCGTAACTGTTTACCATTTATATAGATGATCTGGAGGAGGGGACGGAGTGTAGGGTAACGAAGTTTGCAGACGACACAAAGATAAGTGGAAAAGTGAATCGTGTGGAGGACGGAGAAGATCTGCAGAGAGATTTGGACAGGCTGAGTGAGTGGGCGAGGATATGGCAAATGGAGTATAACGTTGATAAATGCGAGGTTATACACTTTGGAGGAAATAATAACAAATGGGATTACTATCTCAATGGAAACAAATTAAAACATGCTACCGTGCAAAGGGACCTGGGGGTCCTTGTGCATGAGACGCAAAAGCCCAGTCTGCAGGTACAACAGGTGATCAAGAAGGCAAATGGGATGTTGGCCTATATTGCGAGGGGGATAGAATATAAAAGCAGGGATGTCTTGATGCACCTGTACAGGGCATTGGTGAGGCCGCAGCTGGAATACTGTGTGCAGTATTGGTCCCCTTATATGAGGAAGGATATATTGGCATTGGAGGGAGTGCAGAGAAGGTTCACCAGGTTGATACCGGAGATGAGGGGTTTGGATTATGAGGAGAGGCTGAGGAGATTGGGTTTGTACTCGTTGGAGTTTAGAAGGATGAGGGGGGATCTTATGGAGACTTATAAGATAATGCGGGGTCTGGATAGGGTGGAGGCGGAGAGATTCTTTCCACTTAGTAAGGAAGTTAAAACTAGAGGACACAGCCTCAAAATAAAGGGGGGTCGGTTTAAGACAGAGTTGAGGAGGATCTTCTTCTCCCAGAGGGTGGTGAATCTCTGGAATTCTCTGCCCACTGAGGTGGTGGAGGCTACCTCGCTGAATATGTTTAAAGCGCGGATGGATGGATTCCTGAGCGGTAAGGGAATTAAGGGTTATGGGGATCAGGCGGGTAAGTGGTACTGATCCACGTCAGATCAGCCATGATCTTATTGAATGGCAGGGCAGGCCCGAGGGGCTAGATGGCCTACTCCTGCTCCTATTTCTTATGTTCTTATATGGGAGGAAAGGGGGATCAGGATGTTGAACTGAGTTTCTGGTCAATGGTAACCCTAAGGATGTTGACAGTGGAGGATGGTAACACCATTGAATGTCAAGGGGCAATGGTTAGAGTGTCTCTTATTGGTGATAATCATTTGTGTGGCGTGAATGTTATTTGCCACTTGTCAGCCCAAGCCTGGATATTGTCCAGATCTTGCTGCATTTGAACATGGACTGCTTCAGTATCTGAGGAGTCGCAAATGGTGCTGAACATTGTGCAATCATCGGCAAACATCCCCACTTCTGACCTAATGAATATGACCCGATTTGTTCTTGGAGGAATGCAGGGTTGGTGACAGTGAAGGAATCAAGTGGGATAAGGAAAGATAAATGAATTCAAAATAGTTCAAGGGATCTGGACTGGCTGGATATACTGGTTGCAATGGGTTAATAAGAATCAGGTGGCAAGGGCAACATGCCCCAGTAAGGAGTCTTCCTGACATTGCAAGCAATTAATGAAATAGAAATTGAGGGATTTCTGTGCCTGCTTTTCGTTTGTATCCTGTGTCCACATTACCCAGTACTGCGCATGCCAAGAACATGGCAATCTACCCCGTGATTCTTGAAAGGGGTGGGCATGGACTGGCATCGATATGTTAATGATGTAATGTGGTGCTGATTTTAACTCCTCCAGGTGATTAATGTGAGAACCGTCTCTCAGACTGCTCGGATGAGAAGCATCTGCCAAAAGATCCTGCTACAGATCAACTGCAAGCTGGGTGGAGAGCTGTGGGGTGTGGACATACCACTGGTGAGTGCACTGACCTTGGTTCCAAACCCATTCAGTATCGTTGGATGCAAGTGGTTTCAGTGTCACCAGGGCTGCAGACTCCAGCAACCAGTATCAGTTAGATTCAGTGGGCAGCACTCCCTCCTCTGAGTTTGAAGGTTCTGGGATCAAGCCACCATTCTGAATCAAGAGCAGATACTCCAGATTGTGGCTGAAGCTTTGATTCGATTTATTTTATTATTGTCACATGTATTGGTATACAGTGAAAAGTATTGGTTCTTGCGCGCTATACAGACAAAACATACCGTTCATAGAGAAGGAAACGAGAGAGTGCAGAATGTCGTGTTACAGTCATAGCTAGGGTGTAGAGAAAGATCAACTTAGTGCAAGGTAGGTCCATTCAAAAGTCTGACAGCAGCAGGGAAGAAGCTGTTCTTGAGTCGGTTGGTGCGTGACCTCAGACTTGTATCTTTTTCCCGAAGGAAGAAGGTGGCAGAGAGAATGTCCGGGGTGTGTGGGGTCCTTAGTTATGCTGGCTGCTTTGCCGAGGCAGCTGGAAGTGTAGACAGAGTCAACGGATGGGAGGCTGGTTTGCGAGATGGATTGGGCTACATTCACGACTTTTTGTAGTTCCTTGCAGTCTTGGGCAGAGCAGGAACCATCCCAAGCTGTGATACAACCAGAAAGAATGCTTTCTATGGGGCATCTGTAAAAGTTGGTGAGAGTCGTAGCTGACATGCCAAATTTCCTTCGTCGTCTGAGAAAGTAGAGGCATTGGCCTCAGTGCAGTCCTGAGGGAGTGTTGGAGTAGTATAGTCAGAGGTGCTGTCTTTTAGATGTGACATTAAACCAAGGCCCCGACCTGTCCATCCGCTTTGTAATACATTCACAACACTGTTTCCAAGAACAGGAGGGAGTTCTCGCCAGTGTTCTGGGGCCAGTATCACGCCCAGTTGCACTATCTGGTTTTGGTTCAGGTTCAGTGACATTCTCCGTCTGAGTTTCCCTGAGGCTTGATTTGTAAAATTTAGATAGCTCAGTAATATTCAGATGCTGAAACACATCCAAAACAGTTATTACACAAGAGCTTTCACAAAACCACATTATCCACTGAGTGTAATAGATGAAAACCTTTACTATAAACTGCATTACTGCATTAACAATCTGTGCCTGCAAACTATCAGATTGTTAGTTACTAAATCTGGGTGGCACCACAAGATGTTCCACCTTGACTGCAGCTGTCCTGGGAGCACAGACACTGACGTAGCTGCCCCTCTATTAAAGGCCTAAAACTACAGTCTATGTGGCACATGGTAATTAACTCAGAGGCAAGTTACAGAGCAAACATCTTGTGTATGAACGAGTGTTGTTGCCTCATCATTGAACTTATTCCTTTCACATGTACATTTCCCAGTACATTAGATTTATGCATTTAACCCTCTTCCCACAATTGAGTTTCAGTAGCGAGACTGTGACGTTTGTCGACAATGTTTTTCCCTCTGAAAGGAACGTTCGTCTTTTGTTTGCCCCTTGAAACAGCAGCACTGAGTTGGCTCCAGTAAGAGATCCCACATCCCTCTGAGCTTCAGAAACAAACGCTTTTGAAGTTTCGTCACTGATGTAAAGTAGGAAACGTAGCAGCCAACTCGCACACAGCAAGATCCCACAAACTAAACAGAAACATGTTTGATCATCAGTTGTAGTTTTGTTGGAAGAGGGATGAATATTTTCCCCCAGACATCAGTGAGACCTTCCTGCCCGCCCCCCTTTGAATAGTGCCATTGGATTTTTTAACATCCACCTGAGAGGGCCAATGGGACTTGATGCTTAATGTCTCACCTGAAGAATGGAGTTTACGATAGTGTAGCCCTGACTTCGTACTGCCCAGGTAATGTCAGCCTGGATTCTGTGCTCAGGGCTCCAGCCTCGATCTCAAATCCACAACCTACTCACTCGTGGAAGCAAAGGCCGACAGTTCTGATTGCTTTCTCCCTCAAGTGAAACAGAGAAGGTTGAGAGGAGATTGGTAAAGGGTCTTCAAAATAACGAGGGACTGCACAGAGTAGAGTGGGAAAAGCTCTTCCCACTGATAGGAGAGAGAATGAGGGGCACAGATTTATGCAAAAACCTACCATGCGGTACCTTATCAAATGTACATGTGAAAGGCATAAATCTCACGGGATCCAGGGTGAGGTAGCCAGTTGGATACAAAATTGGCTTGATGACAGAAGCCAGAGGGTGGTTGTAGAGGGGTATTTTTCAAACTGGAGACCTGTGACCAGCGGTGTGTCTCAGGGATCATTGCTGGGTCCACTGTTATTTGTCACTTATATTAATGATTTGGATGAGAATATACGAGGCATGTTTGCAGATGACACCAAGATTGGTGGCATAGTGGACGGTGAAAAAGGTTATCTCAGATTGCAACGGGATCTTGATCAATTGGGCCAATGGGCTGATGAATGGCAGATGGAGTTTAATTGAGATAAATGCGAGGTGATGCATTTTGGTCAATCGAACCAGGGCAGGCACCACTCAGTTAATGGTAGGGCATTGGGGAGAGTTATTGAACAAAGAGATCTAAGGGTACATGTTCAAAGCTCTTGAAAGTGGAGTCACAGGTGGACAGAGTGGTGAAGAAGGCATTCGGCATGCTTGGTTTCATTGGTCAGAACATTGAATACAGCAGTTGGGACGTCTTGTTGAAGTTGTACAAGACATTGGTAAGGCCACACTTGGAATACTGTGTGCAATTCTGGTCACTATTATAGAAAGGATATTATTAAACTAGAAGAGATTTACTAGGATGCTACCGGGACTTGATAGTTTGAGTTATAAGGAGAGGCTGGATCGACTGGGACTTCTTTCTCTGGGGCGTAGAAGGCTAAGGGATGATCTTATAGAGGTCTATAAAATAATGAGGGGCACAGATCAGCTAGATAGTCAACATCTTTTCCCAAAGTTAGGGGAGTCTAAAACTAGAGGGCATAGGTTTAAGGTGAGAGGGAAGAAATGCAAAAGTGTCCAGAGGGGCAATTTTTTCACATAAAGGGTGGTGAGTGTCTGGAACAAGCTGCCAGAACTAGCAGTAGAGGCGGGTACAATTTTATCTTTTAAAAAGCGTTTGGACAGTTACATGGGTAAGTTGGGAATAGAGGGATATGGGCCAAATGCGGGCAATTGGGATTAGCTTAGTGGTAAAAACTGGGCAGTATGGACAAGTTGGGCCAAAGGGCCTGTTTCCTGCTGTAAACTTCTACGACTTTATGATTACAAAAGAAGCAATGGTGACATGATGAAAAACTTTTAAATTAGCAAGCAGTTAATATCTGGAATGCACTGCCTGTGGTTCAGTCAAGGTGTTGGAAAGGAATTGGACTGTTGTTTAAATGTCAGTCTTCTGTGCTGAAACCATTCTGTGATACTGTGCGATACACTCTTACTGCTGTCAAAAAAAAGACTTTTCAGGAATTCAACTTCTACCTGCAGAGGGTGGCGGAAGTTTGGAACTATCTTCTGTAAAGGGCAATTGATCAATTGTCCATGTTAAAATAGTTTGTTTAGAATAGAAAAGCAGTATGTTATTTAAATGAATAGAGATTGCAGAATTCTGAAATACAGAGGGATCTGGGTGTCCTGGTACATGGATATAAAAAGTTAGTCTGCAGGTACAGCAAGTGATTGGAAAGGCAGATGGAATGTTCTTGTTTATTGCAAGGGAAATTTTGTGACAGTTGCACAGGTGTTGTTGAGACCACATCTGGAGTACTGTGTGCAGTTTTGGTCTCCTTAGTATGGTATCATTGCATTAGACATAGTTCAGAGAAGGTTCGCTCAGCTGATTCCTGAGGTGAAAGGGTTAAGTAACGAAGAAAGGCTGGACCTGTCTCCATTGGAATTTGGAAGAATGTGAGGTGATGTTATGGAAATATATCGGATCCTGAGGGGACTCGACAAGGTGGGTGCTGAGAGAATATATCCCCTTATGAGAGAGACTAGACTGTGGGGGATATCGTTTAAAAATGAGGGGTGTCCCATTTAAAACGGAGGTGAGCAGATTTTTTTTCTGAGGGTCGTCAATCTGGAATTCTCTTCCCCAGAGTGCGCTGGAGGCAGGATCATTAAGTATCTTTAAGACTGAGTGAGATAGCTTGTTGATTAACAAAGAGTATGGGGGACGTAGACTGGAAAGGAGAGTTGAGACCACAGTCAGATCAGCCATGATCTTATCAAATGGCTTGAAGGGTTGAAAGGCCCATTTCTGCTCCTAATGTTTAATATAAGAACTAGGAGCAGGAGTAGGCCATCTGGCCCCTCGAGCCTGCTCCGCCATTCAATAAGATCATGGCTGATCTTTTCGTGGACTCAGCTCCACTTACCTGCCCACTCACCATAACCCTTAATTCCTTTACTGTTCAAAAATGTATCTATCCTTGCCTTAAAAACATTCAATGAGGTAGCCTCAACTGCTTCACTGGGCAGGGAGTTCCACAGATTCACAACCCTTTGTGTGAAGAAGTTCCTCCTCAACTCAGTCCTAAATCTGCTCTCCCTTATTTTGAGGCTATGCCCCTAGTTCTAGTTTCACCTGTCAGTGGAAACAACTTCCCTGCTTCTATCTTATCTATTCCCTCCGTAATCTTATGTGTTTGTTCGAGTATTCGGGGGTTATGGGGCCAGAATAAATACAAGAATTTGGGTTGCAGATCAGCGATGATTTCATTGGCAGTGGAACAGGCTCAGGGGTCTAATTGGCCTCCTCACGTAAAGCTACTGAATTGTATCTGTGCCCTTTGCCTCAAACAGATATCTCCCATTCACTGATAATCTTTATCAAGTTGCTGTCAGATCTGGTGTGTAGAAATAACTCCTGGCCTTGCTGAGATTAATATCATAGTGAACTATCTGCATGCCCCTCGTGCTCACTTTGTGTGTCTTCCCTGTTTCAGAAGCAGCTGATGGTGATAGGAATGGATGTGTACCATGACCCTGTCAGGGGCAAGCAGTCCGTTGTTGGGTTTGTTGCCAGCATGAATAAGTAAGTCCCTGCTGCTGCTTTGGATTACTTGTGTGACTCTCTGCTGTTGTCTTAAACAGTATTTCTTTCCAAGGGATCTTTCTCTGAATCACATCAAACACTGCCATTCAGTGGCTGTGCATTTGGATAAGGAAAATCCATCATGAGTGAGCTCAGGTGGTATAGAAGCTGCAAGGACCGAGCAGCCCTTGCTTTAGAGGAAGAGAAAACTGTCTGGGTTGTTACTGTGGCTCTGTTTATTAATTCTATGCCTGACCTGGGATTAATTAATGAAGGTGTGCATCGGTAGCAGTGATTATAATATGATGGACTTTTAATTGAGAGAGACGAGTGGGTCTAACATCTTAAACTTCAGTAAGGGCAGTTATGAAAGCAAGAAAGCAGAACTGGCAATTTACGTAAAGAGATACCTCAATAGAGGTGGAGTGACAGACATTTAAGGTGATATTTCAGAACACGCAGAGTAGATGTATTCCAACGAGAAAGACAGATTCCAAGGGGAGAACCAACGATCCGTGGGGAACTAAAAAAAAGTTAAAGATGGTATCAGATTTGCAGATAAAGTATATAATTACACAAAGATGGGTGGCGGGTCAGAACATTGGACAGAATCTAAAAGCAAAGAATGACTAAAAGATTAATAAAGAGGGAAAAATTTGAGTCTGAGAGAAAGGTGGATAGAAATGTGAAGACAGATAAGAAGAGTTTCTATCGATCCTTTAAAAAAGAGTTAAAGTGAGCATTGGTCTTATAGAAAGTGCGTCTGGGGAATAAATAATGGAAAATAAGGAGATGGCAGGTGAATGGAGCAGGTATTTAACATCAGTATTCACAATAGAGGATACAAGTAACATCCCAGAAACATCTGTAAATCAGGACTTGGAAGGCAAGGAGGAACTCAAGAAAATTACAATCACCAGGGTAGGGGTACGTAGCAAATTGCTGGAACTGCAGGTTAACAAGTCCCTCAGCCTGAGGGATTTCATCCTAGCATCTTAAAAACATGTGGCAACTGCAATAGTTGATGCGCTGTGTTTAGTTTTCCAAATTCCCTAGATTCAGGGAGTAAGTTCAATTAAACTGGAAAATAACTAATGTAACTACTTTATTCAAACATGGAGGAAGACAGAAAGCAGGAAACTATAGGCCAGTTAGCCTAACATTTATCATCAGGAAAATGTTCAAAGCTATTCTTAAAGACATTATAATAGGGCACTTAGATAAATTCAAGGTAATCAGGCAGAGTTAACATGGTTTTGTGAAAGGGAAATCATGTTTAACCAATTTATAGGAGTTCTTTGAAAAAGAAACAGGTGCGGTGGATAATGGGGAACCGGTGGATGTACTGTACTTGGATTTCCAGAAGGCATTCGATAAGCTGCTTCACCAAAGGCTATCACAGAAAATAAAAGTTTATAATGCAGGACGTAACGTATTGACATGGATGGAAGATTGGCTAGTTAACTGAAACAGAATAGACATGGGTGGCACAGTGGTTAGCACTGCTGCCTCACAGCGCCAGGGACCCGGGGCAGCACGGTGGCACAGTGGTTAGCACTGCTGCCTCACAGCGCCAGGGACCCGGGGCAGCACGGTGGCACAGTGGTTAGCACTGCTGCCTCACAGCGCCAGGGACCCGGGGCAGCACGGTGGCACAGTGGTTAGCACTGCTGCCTCACAGCGCCAGGGACCCGGGGCAGCACGGTGGCACAGTGGTTCACACTGCTGCCTCACAGTGCCAGGGACCCGGGGCAGCACGGTGGCACAGTGGTTCACACTGCTGCCTCACAGCGCCAGGGACCCGGGGCAGCACGGTGGCACAGTGGTTCACACTGCTGCCTCACAGCGCCAGGGACCCGGGGCAGCACGGTGACACAGTGGTTAGCACTGCTGCCTCACAGCGCCAGGGACCCGGGGCAGCACAGTGGTTCACACTGCTGCCTCACAGCGCCAGGGACCCGGGGCAGCACAGTGGTTCGCACTGCTGCCTCACAGCGCCAGGGACCCGGGGCAGCACGGTGGCACAGTGGTTAGCACTGCTGCCTCACAGCGCCAGGGACCCGGGGCGGCACGGTGGCACAGTGGTTAGCACTGCTGCCTCACAGCGCCAGGGACCCGGGGCAGCACGGTGGCACAGTGGTTAGCACTGCTGCCTCACAGCGCCAGGGACCCGGGTTCAATTCCCAGCTCGGGTCACTGTCTGTGTGGAGTCTGCACGTTCTCCCCGTGTCTGCGTGGGTTTCCTCCGGTTTCTTCCCACATTCTGAAAGGCATGGTGGTTAGGGTGCATTGACCCGAACAGATGCTGGAGTGTGCCAACTCGGGGAATTTCACAGTAACTTCATTGCAGCGTTAATGTAAGCCTTACTTGTGACTAATAAATAAACTTTAACTTTTAACTTTAAATAATTTTCTGGTTGACAGGATGTGGTGACTGATGTGCCACAGGGATCAGTGCTGGGGCCTCAACTCTTAATTTCTGTAAATTATTTGGATGAAGGGCTCAAAAGTATGTTGTTAAATTTGTTGATGACGCAAAGATAGTTAGGAAAGGGGCAGCACAGTGATTAGCACTGCTGCCTCACAGCGCCAGGGACCCGGGGCAGCACGGTGGTTCACACTGCTGCCTCACAGCGCCAGGGACCCGGGGCAGCACAGTGATTAGCACTGCTGCCTCACAGCGCCAGGGACCCGGGGCAGCACAGTGGTTCGCACTGCTGCCTCACAGCGCCAGGGACCCGGGGCAGCACAGTGGTTCGCACTGCTGCCTCACAGCGCCAGGGACCCGGGGCAGCACAGTGATTAGCACTGCTGCCTCACAGCGCCAGGGACCCGGGGCAGCACAGTGGTTCACACTGCTGCCTCACAGCGCCAGGGACCCGGGGCAGCACAGTGATTAGCACTGCTGCCTCACAGCGCCAGGGACCCGGAGCAGCACAGTGGTTCACACTGCTGCCTCACAGCGCCAGGGACCCGGGGCAGCACAGTGATTAGCACTGCTGCCTCACAGCGCCAGGGACCCGGAGCAGCACAGTGGTTCACACTGCTGCCTCACAGCGCCAGGGACCCGGGGCAGCACAGTGATTAGCACTGCTGCCTCACAGCGCCAGGGACCCGGGGCAGCACAGTGATTAGCACTGCTGCCTCACAGCGCCAGGGACCCGGGGCAGCACAGTGATTAGCACTGCTGCCTCACAGCGCCAGGGACCCGGGGCAGCACAGTGATTAGCACTGCTGCCTCACAGCGCCAGGGACCCGGGGCAGCACAGTGATTAGCACTGCTGCCTCACAGCGCCAGGGACCCGGGGCAGCACAGTGATTAGCACTGCTGCCTCACAGCGCCAGGGACCCGGGGCAGCACAGTGATTAGCACTGCTGCCTCACAGCGCCAGGGACCCGGGGCAGCACAGTGATTAGCACTGCTGCCTCACACGGCCAGGGACCCGGGGCAGCACAGTGGCACAGTGATTAGCACTGCTGCCTCACAGCGCCAGGGACCCGGGGCAGCACGGTGACACAGTGATTAGCACTGCTGCCTCACAGCGCCAGGGACCCAGGGCGGCACGGTGGCACAGTGATTAGCACTGCTGCCTCACAGCGCCAGGGACCCAGGGCGGCACAGTGGCACAGTGGTTAGCACTGCTGCCTCACAGCGCCAGGGACCTGGGTTCAATTCCCGGCTTGGGTCACTGTCTGTGCGGAGTCTGCACCTTCTCCCCGTGTCTGTGTGGGTTTCCTCCGGGTGCTCCAGTTTCCTCCCACAGTCCGAAAGATGTGCTGGTTAGGTGCAATGGCCATACTAAATTCCCACTCTGTGTACCCGAACAGGCAAAGGAGTGTGGCGACTAGGGAATTTTCACAGTAACTTTATTGCAGTGTTAATGTAAGCCTACTTGTGACACTAATAAGTAAACTAAACTGAAACTAAAAACCACTTCTGCCTCTCAGCACCAAGGACCTGAGTTCAATTCCGGCTTTGGGTGACTGTGCGGATTCTGCATGTTCTCCCTGTTTCGGCGTGCGTGAGTGCTGCACTTCATTCCCACACTCCAAAGATGTGCATGTTAGGTAGATTGGCCATGCTAAATTGCCCCTCAATGTCCAAAGAAGAGCTGGATAGGTGGATTAGCCATGGTAAATGTGATGGTTACAGGGAGGGGAGAGCCTGGGTGAGATGCTCTTTCAGAGAGTTGGTACAGACTAGATGGACTGGAATGGCTCTTTCTGCCTCTTTCTATGTTGTGGGGATTCTATAGAAAATAAGTTCAGGACATAAAGAGGCTACAAAAGGATATAGATAGGTGAGTGGGCAAAGATCTGGCAAATAGAGTATAATGTGGGCAGGACAAATAAATGGTAAGAGATTACAGAGCTCTGAGATCCAGAGGGATCTGGATGTGCTCCACATGAATCACAAAAGGCTAGTATACAGGTACAGAAAGTAGTCAGGAAAGCTCATCAAATGTTATTGCTTATTGTGGAGGGGGATTGATTATAGAAGTAGGAAGTTTATGCATCTGTTACACAGGGCATTGGTGAGACCACATCTGGAGGGCGATGTATAGTATTGGTCTCCTTATTTCAGGAAAGATGTAAAAGCATTGAAAGCAGTTCAGCGAAGGTTTACTAGATTATCAGCTGGAATGGGCAGGTTATCGGGACAGGCTTGACTTGTATCCGCTGGAGTTTAGAAAAGTATGATGAACTTGATAGACCTGAGAGGCCTTGACAGAGTGGATGTGGAGAGGATGTTTGCTCTTGTGGGAGAATCTAGAGCTGGGGGGCCGCTGTTCAAAAATTAGGTGTCACCCATTTAAGACAGAGATGTGAAAAAGTGATTTGACTGAGGGTTGTGAGACTTTGGCATTCTCTTTGTCGAAAGGCAGAGTATTTGATTATGTTTAAAGCAGAGCTAGACAGATTATTGATAAACATGGAGGAGCGAGGTTTTCACCGATAATCAGGAATGCAGAGTTGCGGTTAAAATCAGATGAGCCATGATCTGACTGAATGTGGAACAGACTCGAGGGGCCTTCCCCTGCTCGTCATTCCTTTCTTTGTAAAACTTGTTTTCTGTTGCCGCTGTCAAGTTGTAAGTGGCTCATGATAGGACACACCCAGAACCTATGTGCCAATGTTCCAGCACACTGGCTGGACGACTTCCTGGTTGTTTTATTCTCCACTGCAAAGTTTCACCAAACAGTGTGATAAGTCATCTCGGTGCTGCCGTATGTTTAAATTCCGAATGTTTGCCCATGGGGGCACATCTGTTCTAGAACATTTTGTGGGAGACCGGTCTACGTGTACCAGATTTCACGTGTAGGGTTGGTTACACAGCTGATGTGACCTTGTCCTTGAGAGTGAGCTGCCTTCCCGCATTACTGCAGTCCATGTGTAATACTCCCAGGTTAACCTGGCTGGCTAGCTAACACAAATGTTGTTTGAGAGTATTTGATTTTCTTCTCTAAAGAAGAGGTCAGAGCCTTCCCACCAGCCAGTACTGAACTGAGAAAGGGAAAATCCTGTTGCATTTCATACACAGCTGAGAGTGATCGGAATTTTGATAAAATCTGAGGCCGATCTCTTTGACCAGGCATTCAGTGAGTGTTTTTATTTCTCCACTAGCTCATGGCAGCTTTTGTTTGATTCCACTCCTGTAATAAAAATAAAAACTTGCTTTTATATCATGCCTTTCACAGCTCCACCTCACAAACTGCTTTCCAGTTAAAGGCGGCGTTTTGGAGTGTGTTCACAGTTGTAATGGTAGCGATTTGCATGCAGTGAGGTCCCACAATCAGAATAATCAGATAATGTACATTTGAAATGTTCGTTGTGGGATAAATATTAGTAAAGACACCAGGGAAAATCTCCCCTGCTGTTACAAATAGTGCATTGCAATCTCGAGTAGCTAGAACCTCGGTCTGGTGTCTCATCTGGTTCATTAATGTCCTTTAGGGAAGGAAATCTGCCATGCTTACCCGGTCTGGCCTACGTGTGGCTCCAAAGTGACAGCAATGTGGTTGACTCTCAATTGCCTTTGGGCAACTAAGGATAGGCAATAAATGCTAGGCAGCCAGTGACTCTCATGTCCCATGAATGAATTTAAAAAGTGAATACATTTAAGTCTGAATTATTAATCGTGGACAATACAGCGCACTCTCACCACTGTGCTGGAATCATAGAATCCCTACAGTGCAGAAGGAAGCCATTTAGCCCATCGAGTCTGCACCGTCCACAATCCCACCCAGGCCCCATCCCCACAACCCTGCTTACTTACCCTACTAACCCCCTGACATTAAGGGACAATTTAGCATGGCCAATTCTCACCCACACATCTTTGTAGAGTGGGAGGAAACCAGAGCACCTGGAGGAAACCACTCAGACTCGGGGGGGGAATGTGCAAACTCCACACACAATGCCAGCCTGGATTATTGATACAAGTCTGTGGAGTGGGATGCAAGCCCATGACTTCCTGAGAATGCCAAGAATTCTGCCATTGATCCAAGACTAATTCCTGTTCAGATCATTTTATGACATAAATGTGTCATGTTGTTGCGGGTAAAGTCAGCAATCCTACATTCTCGAGCAGAATCCTCCTAAAACACTGGTCCTAATTTCCTCCAGTTGCCCATCACCTGATAAGATGTGGTGAGGCATACAGGAGCTTGATCCAGACCACCTCTCCATGTAGCTGAAAACTCTGAGACTACACAATGAGATTGCAGCAGAATAAATCTGCAGTTACATTACCGCGGGTAAGAGCGTGGAGTAAGATTGGATGCTGAGGTGAAGGGGCTGCAATTTCTCTCTCATTCTGTGTTTCTTTTACCAGGTCAATGACCAAATGGTTCTCGAAGGTGGCATTTCAGCTGCCCAATCAGGAAATCATTGACGGCTTAAAGATTTGTATGGTGGCATCCCTGAAGAAATATTACGAGGTAGCCAGCAAAGGAATCAAAGTCAACATGCTGCGTACCTATTATCTCACACAATAGGTTGGAGATAAGCTAGTCTCATTCAGAGGGTTCTCCCATCTGCCTTTGTTTCTACCCTCTTTCAATCCTTGTTCAGAATCAGTCTGCTCAGCTAGTCTTTCTGTGCAGAGTTTGCTCCCAATCAGAATGTCTTTTATTTCTCTGTCACCGTAAACCGCCTTCAAATTAAACATGGTGATACCAGAGCCTGTAGATGTGGGAGAATCTACCGACCTCCCTGGGGTCGGAGAAGGGTTCTCTTTTGCCTCTGTCAGAAAGGAAGGTAGTCAGTGCTGATATTTTTATTCATCCGTGGGACATCGATGTCGCTGGCTGACCAGCATTTATTGCCCATCCCTAGTTGCCCTTGGAAGGCAGTTGAGAGTCAACCAGATTGCTATGGCTCTGGAGTCACATGTAGACCAGACTGGGTAAGGACGGCAGATTTCCTTCCCTAAAGGACATTAGTGAACCAGGTGGGTTTTTCCGACAATCGACAATGGTTTCATGGTCATCAGTAGATTCTTAATTCCAGATATTTTTTACTGAATTCAAATTCCACCACCTGCCGTGGTGGGATTCGAACCCGGGTCCCCAGAACATTAGCTGTGTTTCTGGATTATACTAGCGATTGTACCACTAGGCCATCACCTCCCCCTCTGAAGGAAATAGTCTGGTGACGGAAGATTCACAGGCAATAGCTATGGTGACAGCAAGGAAATAGTTCTGAAATATAAAAGGGGTGTAAATGGCACATGGCACCATGAATTATTCAGACAGTGTACCCTTCCCTACATTTACAGTGGGCTTGGGTACAAGGCATCTGCTTAGAATGGGCAGGGGTAGAAGGCACCAACTCTCTGCTATTCCTCTAGTTCCAGTGTACAGTATCTCTCTCTCTTCTTGTCCCTTTTTCTCTGTTCAACATGGGCAGGATGTGGCCCTGGATTGAAGTGGGTGAATGCTGGTGGCCTTGACTGGCTGCAGTGAGCAGAATGGCTGGGGTCTGACATACGCTGACACACTGTCTCTTCACCCTTCAGATGAACCACTGTCTCCCAGAGAAGGTAGTCGTGTACCGGGATGGAGTATCTGATGGCCAGCTGAATACAGTAACAGACTACGAACTGCCTCAACTTTTGAAGTGCTTTGAGGTGTTCAGCAATTATCACCCAAAAATGATGGTGATTGTGGTGCAGAAGAGGATCAGCACCAATTTGTATGCACAGGCGGGCTCTGGAAGGCTCGAGGTGCCACCTCCTGGAACTGTGATGGACCACACTGTCACCCACAAGGAATGGTGAGCTACAGTCACTCATGACCAGACTTGGCATCAGTGTTTCCAGGGACTGTTAACACAGGGTAGGCCTCACTTCCTGCAGCTGATTCTGCATTTGCATCGGTGGAGCCCTGGGATCTGCTGCTTGGCTTGCTGTGTGAACTGCCCTCTGATCTGGTCATGCACAGTGCAAGGTGCAAGAGACAGAGCTCTGGAGAGTGAAGCACAGGCATTAAACACGAGCTTTACTCGTGGAGCCGATGCTGACTGCGAATCTCACTGATGTGTTAAAACAAGGCCCCTGTAACTTGTGGTCATGGGAGAAACCTGGTGTTCAGAGTAATAACCTTTCCATTTCAAGCTGTATCCAAGATCTGGCAGTAACCGTTACTGACCAGCAGCAGAAAGTAAGATGTGAATCCAAAAATCAATTCTGTCAAACCTACCAAACCGTTATCTCACACCCCGCTTTATGCCAGCCTTATTGTCCAGCATGTGTTGTTGGGGTTCAAATCTGATATGTTGAAGTCTCTTTTCTTTGGCTTAATTTGTCTTCCTGTGTGTTCCAGTATCAGAACCACTTCACCAACCTGAGAAGCAGCTGCAAGTTTCCCATACCATGGATTAGGCACACTTTCTGTCTTTGTACTCTTGTGCTATTAGCATTCTTCACTGCCTGACCAGTTCCATTGTGCATGAAGCAGTGTCCGTGTGAGCTTAGTTCCTCTCAACACTGATTGTGCTTTTCCTGTTTTTAAGGACCGACTTCTTCCTGTTGGCCCATACTGTTCGTCAAGGTTGTGGAATCCCAACGCACTACATCTGTGTATTCAACAGCCTGAAGCTCAGCCCTGACCACATGCAGAGGTAAGGTGGGCAGGACAGAGCACGGCATAGAAAACATTAAAAAAGCTTTACATTTTACAAAGAAAAGTTTGAGGATGTGAGATTTCCACATTTATGTAAAGGCGATCTCATTCTGTGCTTCATAATTCTGGTTATGGAGAGAATAAAGTCCACAAGTAGTGAAGTGGGTTTAAAAGACACTGCGTAACTGAACCACAGCACAAAGCTTTGCTAAACAAATTACAGTAAGAGGTCTCACAACACCAGGTTAAAGTCCAACAGGTTTATTTGGTAGCACAAACTTTCGGAGTGTCGCTCCTTCTTCAGGTGATTATAGGTAGCTTTAATTATAGGTAGATGTAAATTATAGGTAGGTATAAAATGCAGAAACAATCAGTCTCCATTTTAAAGTTGTACATGCCATCTTTATCTTTTGTATGATTAATTACAAATTAACCAAACATCAGTGAAATCTGGGAGGCAGAGTTTATTCAAAGAACAATACAGCACAGGAACAGGCCCTTTGGCCCACCAAGCCTGCGCCGCTCATGTGCCCACTAGACCATTCTTTTGTATTCAATCAAAGGAATTTTTCTGACCAACGAGTTGGTGAGTGCACTTTAGAATTGTCAGTCACAAAAACGTGAGACTTGGATACTCCATTACGCCTGGGTACAGGGAGTTAAAATGGGAGAAGTGAAGGCAAAGGGAGTCAGGTTTGTTGAAGTGAGATTAATGTAAATGTTAGATTTTTCCAGGGTTAAATGCAGTTCTACATTTGTGATGTAAAATTTTGTATAAACTGTGGAATGCAAATCTAAGTTGTGTAATCTCATCACTTTGCACTTGAGCTCATCTGTGTTTAAAATAACAAATGATGACAAAATGACATTTCACTTGTGGCACAGCTACAGGCCATAAAATGTAGCCATTCATACCAGCTTCGAGGAATCTATTTCCACTTCAGTTATACTGAAGCCCCGAATCTTCTTAGAATATTTTCACCAGTAGCCACTGTTGCTCCAGTATTATATCCCCAAATACTTGTCAGGTTTTCTAGGCACAAGTAATAAAGGAAAGGCTGCCTCCCAAGTTAGAGTAAGTTTGGATTTGTACGTTGCCTTTAACATCCTCAGGATATCCTAAAGCACATGACCAACTTGGACGTGCTTTTAGAGTCATTGTTTGTTGCCAGATATTACAATGAATTTGGACACACACAGCAGTGTGATAATGACCAGAAATCCCTTTCTGTGATGTTGGCTGAGGGCTGAATGTTGGCCAGATGCAGGAGAACACCTTTGCTTTACCACAGGGTCTGTTGCATCCACCTGAACAGGTAACTGGGGTCTTGGTTTAGTGCCTTGTCCAAAAGACAGCATCAGTAACGGTGCAGTATTCCCTCAGTGTTGTGATACTGAATTACTGGATACTGGATTATCTGCTCATGTCTCTGAAGCGAGAATTAAAACCACAATTTATGACTCGAGGTGTGAGTGCGATCCACGGCTGATGCAAATATTAGGGTTGGCTTGAATTACAGACAGCTTTTATTCTCAGAACTGTGTACAGCTGCATTTGAAATACAACCATGACTCAATGCGTTTGAGTCAGATGGTTGAGGTTCAAGAGCCATTCCCGAGACTTGTAAACACAATCCAGACTGACTTTCGGGGAGTTAGGCAGATTGGCTGTGCTAAGTTGCCCCTTAGTGTCCCAAGGTTAGGGGAATTAGCGGGGTAAATACGTGGGATTGCAGGGACAGGGCCTGGGTGGGATTGTGGTCGGTGCAGACGCGATGGGCCGAATGGCCTCCTATGATTTCTGAGTGTTGAAATGTACCATGATTCAGGTGGATGCAACAGACCCTGTGGTAAAGCAAAGGTGTTCTCCTGCATCTGGCCAACATTCAGCCCTCAGCCAACATCACAGAAAGGGATTGTCTGGTCATTATCACACTGCTGTGTGTGTCCAAATTCATTGTAATATCTGGCAACAAACAATGACTCTAAAAGCACGTCCAAGTTGGTCACGTGCTTTAGGATATCCTGAGGATGTTAAAGGCAACGTACAAATCCAAACTTACTCTAACTTGGGAGATGTTAAACTAAGGTCTTGTCTGCCCTTCTAGATAAGAAGCTGCAAGTGAGTTCTCCCCGGTGATGTGGCCAACATTTATTTACCTCTCAAATAACATTTTTAATGATTTTCTGCTCAGTATCACATTGATGATCTTGGGAGCTTGCTGTGCACAAATTGGCTGCCATATTTCCTACATGACAGCAGTGATACTTCAAATGTACTTCATTGGCTGTAAAGCACTTTGGGAATGTCTAAGGATGTGAAAGGTGCTATATAAATGCAAGTTTTTTATTTTTCTCTTACTGGCTTATGCATTCTGGGTACCGTTAGGTCACTCATCCACTTAATCCCAATGAAAACCTTGCTGTGTTTATTTTTTACAGGCTCACCTTCAAGCTGTGCCACCTGTACTGGAACTGGTCGGGCACAATCCGCGTACCGGCGCCCTGCAAATACGCCCACAAACTGGCCTTCCTGTGCGGCCAGTCTCTACACCAGGAGCCGGCCGCCCTGCTGTCCGAGCTGCTGTTCTACCTGTGAAGCCGAGTGGCACAAACTGTGGGAAAACTGTTGGGACAGTGGCGTGCCAAGGACACCTTCCCAAAATGGGATCCCCGCTCAGGGTGGGATAGAGGTTTCTTTCCTCTGAGACTTTGCTTATTCCAACTGCAGAGGATTCTCTTGTTAAAGCATTTTATTTTCCTTTTCAATGTGCCGCATGGTTAGGGGGGAAATGATGAAATGAGCCTTATGCAACAAACCAAGCAAACATTGGCTTGGGCTGAATCGGTTTGTGTGTTTATTCAGTGTTTTTATTTTATTGTTTACAATTAGTGCCAATGACACATTCCCCTCACCATGCAACAGATTTATTTTTTGGGTTTAACACTAAAAATGTGGCTTGTCTTCAATGTGCTGCACATTTGACCATTTGCTTAATTTTGGGAGGGATCCAGGAATTTGAAGGAATGCTGGAGGAAGATCTTGAGCAAGGCCTTGGCGAAAGGGGAGGTATAAATTGGAATCAATGCCAAAGGGCTACGTTATTCTGAGCAAACATCCATTGTGATTGGCCAATTCCTGTAACAGTCCGCAGTGTCCGGGACTGCACATCTTCATCTCGATTAGGTAGGATCTTATTCTAACCCTTTGAAACTCTTGCACTGAGGAATATGGCAACAAGAGTAGGTTAGTCATCCATAGTGAAAACTGGAGATGCTGGAAATACTTGGTATGTCTGGCAGCATCCGTGAAGAGAAAAACAGAACCTTCCTCTCCTGATGCTGCCTCAGCGGCTGGGTATTTCCATACAAACAATGGCAGGCAGGAAAAAGATCCACTGCTCTATCCGGGGTAGCCTGTCACGCACACGCCATTGCAATGTGCCATGCGTCACCCCATCTCCCAGGAGAGGCAAAATAATAAGTAAAACCCCAGAACACTGAAGGGAAAGAAATCTGGAAATTTCTTCTTCAACCTGCTCTGGCGATTGGAGCTATTTGAGTAGATCAATCTGTCTAATGTAAGGTCAATTCCACCCCAGCACTTGGTCGAAGGGATTGAGTGAGTCAGTGTTCCATCAGCCTGCTCCACAGATCCACTGTTGTCTGGAACAAGAGAACTCCAACAAAGTTCCGGCTGTTTCTGTTTTCATTTCATTCAAAAGGGGATATGTGTTGCCATCTAATCAGTGTGAAAGGGACAGTTTCTTTGGGTCAAATTAGTTTTTCTTTTTCTGGGACCAGAAGTTCCCCAAGATGTTGATGTTTTTTGGAAGGAGTGGACAAAGGGCTTTCCTCTGCTTTTTGTTCATGTGAAGTGATTGGTGCTGCTGCCTGACAGCTGCTCATTTACAAACACAGCAACAAATGGGAAGTTCTTTCTCTTTCCCGGCGCTGTCATTACACCTTTAGTTTAATTTTGTTGCCCTTTTTTCATGAGCTAATTGCATTTGCATTGAAATTTGCTTGTAATAATGAAGAACTGTTTATCTCTGAAAGATATTTACATTTTCATTGTCACATCCCTAAAGGACCTGGGCATTGTCGACAAGGTGAACATTTATTGCCCATCCCTGGGTCGCCCTTTGAGGAGATGGTGACGAGCTGCCTTCTTCATTTGCTGCAATGTGTGTGTGGTGTAGGTACTCCCACAGTGCTGTTAGATGGGGAATTCTAGGATTTTAACCTGTGACGAAGCTTTGTCTGATTATACCT
The DNA here is from genome assembly GCF_964213995.1 of Mustelus asterias. Taxonomy (NCBI): domain Eukaryota; kingdom Metazoa; phylum Chordata; class Chondrichthyes; order Carcharhiniformes; family Triakidae; genus Mustelus; species Mustelus asterias. The sequence goes on from NC_135822.1 coordinate 75,789,506, forward strand.
GTTATGTTGTGTGTTTTTTTTACAAGCTTTGTTATTTTGGGGCTAAGTCTCTGGATCTTGAATGATGTTGGAGGAGTGACCTCCTCTTCCTATTGCTAACTGAACTTTCAAAGAACAGTCCATTCATTTAATCCAATCTTGATGCCATCTGATACCAAATGAAGATCATCTCTGTAAATTCTCAAAAATAAAGGGAGAGTTATTCTTACACACACCAGTCAGTCACCTGAATTTGTTCTGTGCTACAGGACGAGGGATTCGCGAGGCTAGTTGAAAGAATTTTGTTGGGGTTTTATTTACAAACTCTTCAACTTGAAAAGTTAACATTTTCAGCAAATGTTTGTCTGTAATGAGGAAATGAATCTGAGGAGAGTCTCAAATCCATTACCTATCAATCCCATCTTCTCAAAATCCAAAGATAGAATACAGGAAGAGGCGGAAGCTAATCAGCTCTTTAAAGCTATTCTATCATTCAGTTAGATCCCATCTGCTCAGTATCTGAAATCCACCTAGGTTCCTTCATCCCTAAATTTTAGCTGGCTAAGTTTATTATCAATCATCCTCCTCCCCCGCCCCAGTCTCCAACCTCAACTTGGGTGAGTTACTATTGGTGGGAAGAATTGCCAATTAATCCTTGGACAGCCCAGTTCACATTTTTAGATCATGTCCCTTGTACCGGACTCCACAACCAGAGCAAATAGTTTCTCCTTATCTGCTCCATCAGCTCCTTTTAGAATCTTAAACAACACAATTAGATCACCCTTTAATCTATGCTCAATGGGTGGAACTCTGTGCAAAGGTTGTTCTTCCAAACTCAGCAGGGATGATTTGCTGCCTGCTAGTTATTAAAAGAACACTGTAACCTCCAGCTGGGAAGGAGTCACCAGCTTGGTTACTTACTGCTGTCTGCTTCATCAGTGAAGAGCCAACATGTCAATCCTAAATTGTTCCATCATATGAAGTGTGTCTAGCCATCTGGTTAGCGGAGGAGAAGCATGTTCTGTCTTGAACATATACTTCATTTGAATTGTTTTCATTGCTTTAAGACCATAAGAAATAGGAGCAGAATTAGGCCGCTCAGCCTATCGAGTCTGCTCTGCCATTTGATCATGGCTGATCTGTTTCTGAACCCCATTCTCCTGCCTTTTCCCCGTAACCTTTGATCCTCTCACCAATTAAGAACATATCTATCTCTGTCTTAAAGACACTCAATGACCTGGCCTCCACAGCCTTGTGTGGCAAAGAGTTCCACAGATTCACCACCCTCTGGCTGAAGAAATTCCTCCTCATCTCTGTTCTAAAGAGTCATACCTTTAATCTGAGGCTGTGCCCTCGGATCCGAGTCTTGCCTACTAATGGAACCATCCTCTCCACGTCCACTCTATCCAGGCCTTTGTGTTCTGTAGGTTTCAAGGAGATCCCCCCTCATTCTTCCAAAGTCCATCGAGTACAGACCCAGAGTTCTCAAATGCTCCTCGTACGTCAAGGTTTTCATTCCTGGGATCATTCTCTGGACCCTTTTCAAGGCCAGCACATCCTTCCTTAGATACGGGGCTCAAAACTGCTCACAATATTCCAAATGGGGTCTGACCACAGCCTTATACAGCCTCAGCAGTCCATCCCTGCTCTTATATACTAGCCCTCTCGACATGAATGCTAACTTTGCATTTTCCTTCCTAACTGCCGACTGAACCTGCAAGATAGCCTGAAGAGAATCCTGAACTATTACTCCCAAGTTCCTTTGCACTTCCAATTTCTGAATTCTCGCCCCATTTAGAAAATAGTCTATGCCTCTATTCATCCTACCAAAGTGCACAACCTCACATTTACCCACATTGTTTTCCATGGTTCACTAATGTCCTTTAGGGAAGGAAATCTGCCGTCTTTACCTAGTTTGGCCTACATGTGACTCCAGAGCCACAGCAATGTGGTTGACTCTCAACTGCCCTTGGACAACTCGGGACGGGTAATAAATGCTGGCCAACCAGTGATGCCCAGGTCCCACGAATGAATAAAAAATAAACCTGCCACTTCCTTGCTCACATTCCTAACCTGTCCAAGTCCTTTTGCAGCCTCCCCACCTCCTCAATACTACCCGCCCCTCCACCTATCTTTGTATCATCTGCAAACTTAGCCACAATGCCTTCAGTTCCTTCATCTAGATCACTGATATATAAAGTGAAAAGTTGTGGTCCCAACACTGACCCCTGTGGAACACCACTCGTTGCTGGCTGCCATCCTGAAAAGGACCCCTTAATCCTCACTCTCTGCCTTCTACCAGTCAGCCAAACTTAAATCCATGCAGTACCTTGCCTCTAACACCATAGACTCTTATCTTACTCAGCAGCCTCCTGAGCGGCACCTTGTCAGAGGCCTTTTGGAAATCCATGTACATAACATCCACTGGCTCTCCTTTGTCTAATCCACTCGTTATCTCCTCAGAGAATTCTAACAGATGAAGTATGCCTGGAAGAAGAACTTTGTCTTGCAGAATAAAACTACCATCTGGTCTCAAGTTTTTGTCAGCAACTCCTGTCTTAATCAGTGTGCCTTTCAGTTCTTCACATCTGATTCTGCAATCCTGCTTGTGCGAGTCTGACCAGTTCTATTTAGATTCCAGCCCTGCGATTGTCCAAAGCTCCATTCAATGTGATCGTTCTACACTACCAGCTTAATACCAATGGGCAAACCTGCAATATCATCCAGGTAGTAAACTTGTGGATTGTCAAAATTACTCTGAAGCCAAGACTGTTTCATCCAGTGATTCTTTCACCTCCAGCTCTGAATCAAGTTAAACACTGACTCCAGATTCAGATTGCACCTACACTTTATCCACAATGCCAATGCAAAGCATGTTCACTTCATGCAGAGTGCATAATCATGATGTGAGTGCAATGTTAAGAGTTGGTGTGGAGACTTCAGGGCAGCACGGTGGCACAGTGGTTAGCACTGCTGCTTCACAGCGCCAGGGACCCGGGGTGGCACGGTGGCAGAGTGGTTAGCACTGCTGCTTCACAGCGCCAGGGACCCAGGTTCGATTCCCGGCCTGGGTCACTGTGTGGAGTCTGTACATTCCGTATCTGCATGGATTTCCTCCGGGTGCTCCGGTTTCCTCCCACACTCCAAAGATGTGCAGGTTAGATTGATTGGCCATGTTAAGTTGCCCCTTAGTGCCAGGGTAAATAAGTAGGGTTATGGGGATAGGGCCTGGGTGGGATTGTGGTCGGTGCAGACCCGATGGGCCGAATGGCCTCCTCCTGCACTGTAGGGATTCTATGGCTTGTCCACCATTGTCAGGCTGGCTGGGCTTGACTAGTTCATGGGTAATCGCACTGCAGTGTGTTCAAACATCTGATGTGCAGATGCTCCGTTTCATTCTATCCATCTTTTTTCTCTCTCCCTCTCTCCACATCCCACTTGCTCAAGGCTAAAGAACATTGGCTCAGGTTGATGAATGTCCAGGCTTAGGAAGAGTACAGGGAACGTTTGACTTACCAGCTGAAAGAGAGGTTTCCTTCAGAACAGAGCTTGCTGCGAATCCAGTTGGAACCACCGACCCATTCGGGCATTGTCACCCGAGACCCATGGGCCTGTCACGCCAGGAAGCTTGACTACCTGATTCACTGTGCTGTGGATCTGCCTGGCTTGTGTACCATATAGCCAAGTCTGCCACTGAGACAGGATTCGATTCCAATCACCCTGTCGCCAGAATGGTTATCTGGAACTCAGCTTAACGCTGTTTCATTCACATGAAGAGTAAGAAGTCTCACAACACTGGGTTCACCTGATCAAGGAGCGGCGCTCCAAAAGCTCATGATTCCAAATAAACCTAATGGACTTCAACCTGGTGTTGTGAGACTTCTTACTGTGCCCACCCCAGTCCAACGCCGGCATCTCCACATCATTCCTATTACTCACATGAATGATCGTCTGGTTGTTCAGTGATTGGCAGTCGAGGATCAGGGGTGGTTGGCTGTTAGCAGCTCCGAGGAACTGTACCTTTGCAGAACAAGCCATGGTGAGGAAGTAGCCCACTGTTACTGCAGGCCCACAGTCTCATTGGAGGGCAGGCTGCAGGGCCCATTGAAGAGGCTGACCTTTCAACAACCCAAAAGGCCAGGCAGCTGGAGAAACAAACTCATGTTTATGTCCATTATATTTAATATGCAGCATGTTATTGTGATCAGGAGTAAAAAGATGATGGAAGCAGATTTAATAGTAACTTTCAAAATGAATTGGAAAGATACTTCAAAATGGAGCATCTGGGCGACGGAAACAGCAAAGTAATGGGACTAATTAGATCACTCTTGTCGTCACAAGCAAGATGGGTCCAAATGGCCTCTTTCTCTGCAGTACGATTCGAGACGGCAGTTCCAGCACTCCAGTTGAAGTGTGATGGACACGTGTCTTCAGCAATTTCAAAAGACCTTTGCAAAGTAAGATTGTGCCACCATAAATCTTACTCCACATCTTCCTTCGGGTTCTTTTATCCATTGTTCATCGAAACTGTTCTTGACACCAGAGTCCAGAGGCATGCTCCCCAGGATAAGCCACTACCTGCTTAAGCCTGATCCTTATTAAAGAGGCTTTGTAAAGGATGTTAGGCTGTCTCTCCCGCTGTGCTTAGCTTGAGCAGGTTGGTGTGACCTGCTTCCCTCCGACCATGGTATTGTGTTTGTCTTTGACACACGTTGTTATCTTCTGGCTTTGCCCTGAAACTTGCCGATGGGCAATGGGAGCCCGCAGTCTGTGGGTCTAACAGCTTTATAAAGGAGAGTTTTTCAGGGATACATCCTGTACACCATAGGATTTAAGATTCAATTTGTCTAGACAAAGAACAAAACACCTTTTGACCTCATCTTGGGCACAGTCCAGAAGGTGGTGTCTGAGTTTCAGAGCCAGGACTCAATCTGGAATTTTAAAAACTTGGATCAATAAAAGTGACTGTGAAACTAGCAGATTGGCATAGAAACCCGGTGCTTCACTCAGCTTCTTCAGAGCGCAGTGCCTAACTTGTTCTGGTTTGTGTGTGACCCCAGACTCCCAGCAATGTGGTTGACTCTTAATGTTCTCTGAAATGCCTCATAAAGCTGCTCAGTTATTTTCCCACCATCTCAAGGCAACTATAGGATAGATAACAACTTCTGGCCTTGCCAGTGACATCCAGGTTCTGAAAAAGAACTGAGAAACAATAGTGCAGTGTTTTATCTCTGTCAAGCCGCAATACCACTGATTGGCAGCACCACCACTCCCCCTGGCTAGCCAGAGGCTGAGGACAGAGCTTTAAATCCCAGGGGATTTCACCAATGCGCCCACAAAAATAATTACCTTTTTAATTGGATGAGAGGTTTCAAAACCATCATTGACAATGCTATCTAACATGTTGGGAGAGGCATGGAGTAGAATAATGAGAGTAGGCAACCTTGCCTTACCCCACTTCTAAGAGAGAGGGGACCTCATCCATCAACTGTGTGAACAGGGTCAAAGAGAAGATTCATCCAGTTTCCTGGTGACGTGATAAACTTGTGTCCAGTGCCAATTCAGAATTGCATATTTACCTGGCACAGTGGCCTTTTGAACCCCGAATTGAATGTTCCTGCGCCCTGAATTAAGGAACTTTGAATGAACTGGAGCAAACCATCTTCCCAGAGCTATTGGCACCTTTGTGAGCTCAGCATGAAGCACAGGCCACAGAACATCTCCTGCAGACTGATATCAAACAACAAGCTGTTTGAAATCTAACCTGTATCTTTTTAATTATTCTGTGGCTCTGTAATGCATCTGACACACATACTGCAGTGATCAGTCAAGCCATGGAAATAGTGCAGCCTAATTCACCTGCCTTCACTCGTGTGCCTAGGCTTCTAATTCACCAACATCTCATTTAAAATTCTTGTCCTTGCTTCTCTACCCCATTCTCTGCTCCTTTCAGAGATTCCTCAGCGCCACATTGTCCTCTCCTGATACCTCATTATGTAACTTCAGGGCCTGTGAAGTGACTGGGCTTTAACTTTGTTAAAGATGCGATATAATTGGAAGTTGTTGTTGGTCTTTGACTTGTCATTACAAGTAAATGCGTAAAATGAAGCCAGACTTTGAAAAAAGCAAGTTCTTGTGTTTGTGTTTCGATGTTGGAAATGTGGACATCTCATTTTCACTGAGGTTTCCTTCTTGTTCCTCTTGATTCCATTTTACTAAACTCCTGATCACCCAACCCTCTGGATCGAAATGTTGGTTTGCATTATAAATCACTGCCTTTCTCCCTTCCAGACTTTCCAAATCCCTCCTCAGTAAGATCACTGTTTACCTCTCAGTCCATCCCCAATCCAACTTCCTAGCCAGAGGATAAAGTGTCCAGCTTTCCAGAGGAACTTAGGAATTGCTAAATGAGTGAAGACCACGGTCCGTGTAGAAATCATGGAAACCCTACAGTGCAGAAGGAGGCCATTTGGCCCATCGAGTCTGCACCGACCACAATCCCACCCAGGCCCTACCCCCATATCCCTATATATTTACCCGCTAATCCCTCTAACCTACACATCTCAGGACACTAAGGGGCAATTTTTTTTAGCGTGGCCAATCAACCTAACCCGCGCATCTTGGAAACTGTGGGAGGAAACCGGAGCACCCGGGGGAAACCCACACAGACACGCGGAGAATGTGCAAACTCCACTCAGACAGTGACACGAGCCGGGAATCGAACCCAGGTCCCTGGAGCTGTGAAGCAGCAGTGCTAACCACTGTGTTACCGTGCCGCCTCCTAGTTTGCCTCCTACCATCCTGGCAATCACACAATGTGATAATAGAATTGTTGATTAATCATAGCTATCAGTTAGTCCACAGCAGACCTAGACACGGTGAAGAAATCCCCAACGGTGGAGAACTTTGGAAATCATTGGACCAAAGTCACCTGATCCCCCTCTCCCTTCCGGGTATGTTATACTTAGCACGTCATGACTCTGTGCTTATTTTCTGCAAATCCCTGTTTGTATCTCTCCATCTCACGCAACATTAAATGTTGACGCTTTCTGAGACTTCTCCCTCCTTGACCTCAAAGTAACCTTTAACAGATTAAAAATAAGGAGTTGCATGAGGCAAAAAGATTTGGACAGTAGTTTGGAATACTCTTCCTGAAAAGACGGTGGAAGTCTTTGAATATTTTTAAGGCAGAGTGAATAGATTCTTTGGAGGTGAGTGGGATGCAGCTTTGAGGTTACTATCCGATCAGCCGTGATCTAATGGCAGAGCAGGCTCAAGGGGTCCATAAGACTAGGAGCAGAATTAGGCCACTCGGCCCATTGAGTCTGCTCCGCCACTCAATCCTGGCTGATATTTTTCTCATCCCCATTCTCCTGCCTTTTTCCCCATAACCCCTGATCCCCTTATTAATCAAGAACCTATCTATCTCTGTCTTAAAGATACTCAATGACCTGGCCTTCACAGCCTTCTGCAGCAAAGAGTTCCACAGATTCACCACTCTCTGGCTGAAGAAATTCCTCCTCATCTCTGTTTCAAAGGATCATCCCTTTAGCCTGAGGTTGTGCCCTCCAGTTCTAGTCTTTCCTACTAGTGGAAACATCCTCTCCACATCCACTCTATCCAGGCCTTGCAGTACCCTGTAAGTTTCAATAAGATCCCCCCTCATCCTTCTAAACTCCGAGTACAGACCCAGAGTCCTCAACCATTCCTCATACGACAAGCTCTTCATTCCAGCGATCATTATTGTGAACCTCCTCTGGACCCTTTCCAAGGCCAGCACATCCTTCCTTGGGTCAAATGGCCTACTCCTTGTTCGTGAGTTCGTAACTACACCACCAGCTTCTGTAAGAACGTAAGAATTAGGAGCAGGAATAGTCCATTTGACTCCTGCAACCTTTCCCACCATTCAGTCTTGGCTGATCTTCTACAACAACTCCACTTACTCTGCTGTACCCAAATCCATCGATCCCTTTAGTACCCAAGATCTTCTGATCTGTCTGTACTCCGTGACCGAGCATCCACACATCTCTGAGGTAGAATCATTCAGAGTCACAACTCTTAAATTGATTTCCCCCCATTGCAGTCTGAAATAGCTCTTATTCTGAGACTGTGACCACTAGTTCTAGACTCGCCAGCCAAAGAAATATCCTCTCGGCATTTACCTTATCAAGCCTCAAATGAATTTTATACCTTTCAGTGAGATCACCTCTCAGTCTGAGCTTCAGGGAATATAGACTTTGACTACTCAACTTCTCATCATAGGGGAATCGCTCCATCCCAATAGTCAGGGTAGTAAACCTTCATTGCATTCCATCCATATCGAATATATCCTTGCTTAGCAAGGGGGCAGCACGTGGTTAGCACTGATGCCTCACAGCGCCAGGTACCCGGGTTTCAGCCTTGGGTGACTGTGTGGAGTTTGCACCTTCTCCCCGTGTCTGCGTGGTTTTCCTCTGGGAGCTCAGTTTCCTCCCACAGTCTAAAGATGCACAGGTTAGGTGGATTGACCATGGTAAATTGCCCCTTAATGTTCCAAAATGTGTTGGTTAGGGGGATTGGTGGGGTAAATGTGCAGGGTTACGGGGATAGGGTGGGGGCTTGAGGTAAGATGCACTTTCAGAGAGTTGGTGCGGGCTTGATGGGCCAAATGGCCACCTTCTGCACTGTAGGGATTCTATGAGACCAAAATTGCACACACTACTCCTGGTGTGGTCTCATCAAAGTTTAATATAATTGCACTAACAATCTCTTACTCCCTATCTTTGCAATAAAGGTTAACATGCATTTGCTTTCCGAATTGAAACAGTGGAGGCAGATTCAGTTGTGGCTTTCAGAAGAGAATTATCTGAATTGTGTGCGTGCGTGCGTGCACACGCAGGTGAATTGTAAACGAGAGCCAGCACAGACAAGATGGGCTGAAAGGCTAGTTAAACACTGGAAAGAATGAGAAACATTCAATTTAACATTTCTTTCTTTTGACAATAGTTCTACCTTCATTTCTCAGACACAGAACAGACGGAGACCATTAACCCCTTACTTGAGGAGGGATGTTGTTGGATTGGAGGCAGTTCAGAGGAGGTTCAATAGATTGGTTCCAGAGATGAGGGGTTTGTCGTATGAAGAGAGACTGAACAGTTTAGACCTATTCTCAGTGTAGAAGAATGAGGGATATCGAATTGAGGGATACTTTGAAAGAGCAAGTCAGTTCGTACCTTTGTTCTTTCCCCCACCCCTTGTGAAATATTTATCCAACTCCCTTTTTTAAATTGTTAGTGAATCTGTTTTAATGCAGCGCAGTTTAGGTCACAGTTTGATCCAGAAAACAATTTCTTGCCTTTAATTTTACAAACTTTTATGACCTGTAATTGGCAATCAGGCTGGACAGTTATTAAGCCACATTTTAAAATGGAAGCAGTCTTCATTCTCCTCTGTAAATCAGTAATAAATTTAACTTGGTCTCTTATTCATAGAGTGCAGTTGTCTAAAAGGAATCAGGAAGTTGTCCATTGGGTTTAGTTAAGAAGCCCTGAAGCAAACTCTTTAGTAAATGAAGCAATAAAATGTGGTGAATTGTAGCTCATATTATGAAGCCAGAGTGGAACCTTCAAACAAAGTAGGAACTGGTAGTTCTTGTACACTTGCTGCTTAGCAAGCTGATATGCAAGAGGTTGGCCACTTCTGCATCCGGGCTTTCTGGACTAACAGAGACCACAACTGCCGTGACAACTTGGGCATTGCTCTGCTTTGAGTGCTTGTAACATAATAAGAAACGTTTTTTCTCCGGGATGAGAGAAAACAAGGCGGAGATGAGAATATTTTCCTTGATGTAAGATGGCCTGGAATCCAGTGTCTGGAAGGACGGTAGAAGCCAATTCAGTTGTAACTACAGAGGAACTTGTTTTCCTTTTTAAGCATATGTTCAATGTGGGACTGTGGAAAGTGGGGTGAATTGAATCGCTGTTTCAAAGAGATGGCACAGACATGATGGGTCAAATGGCCTCCTATTGGGGATAATTCTATTAAATGTTCATGTCTCATTATCATTGCTGGGAACCTTACTCCTGCATTGTCACCATGAAGGTTTTTCTTCAACAAAGTTCACTTTGGAAATTCCAACATACTCATTGACATGCCTCATTTCCCACACTTACATGGGTAAGATGGGTATAGAGGGATATGGGCCAAATGCGGGCAATTGGGACTAGCTTAATGGTTTTTAAAAAAGGGCAGCATGGACAAGTTGGGCCAAAGGGCCTGTTTCCATGCTGTAAACCTCTGACTCTCTGACAGTACCACTCACCGTGTTATTGCAGAGATTCCTGACACTCTCTGAACTGACTTCAAGGTTGTGTCCCTTGGATTCCAATCTTTCCATGGTCCTAATGTGTCCAGTTTGAGCTTACCCTGCTTGACCCTGGATTACTGTCACACTCAAACAGAGGCTGCTTCCTGGTTGTTTTTGGGAATCCTCTCCCAGGTTCGCTTTCCTTACCAGCTCCCTCCCTGTCACCAAATCTGTCTCCTATTTCTGAGGCCCTGGCCTCTTGGATGTCACATGAGGAGTGTTGTAGAATTATCTGCTGTGGTGTTGGATTCTTGAGTTACTCATCTTGTTTCCTGCCTGTTTTTGAGATTAAAAGAGCTTGAACGTTAGTTGTAGCAGTTTGGATTTGTGACTGACCCTCTGCACACGTCACAGCTGCCACTGCACTTACACCTTTGGACTTGTGACCTCTTCCATCCTGACATTCTCATTGCAGCTCTGCTGTGGCAGGATAGGGTACACCAGCTCACCCTGTTATAGGGCTCCTGGCCCATGACACATCTCTCACATTCATCACCAGTGCAGCATGAGTTTGTTTCAAGCTGTGAGATTGTAACATAAGAACATAAGAAATAGGAGCAGGAGTAGGCCATCTAGCCCCTCGAGCCTGCCCCGCCATTCAATAAGATCATGGCTGATCTGACGTGGATCAGTACCACTTACCCGCCTGATCCCCATAACCCTTAATTCCCTTACCGATCAGGAATCCATCCATCCGCGCTTTAAACATATTCAGCGAGGTAGCCTCCACCACCTCAGTGGGCAGAGAATTCCAGAGATTCACCACCCTCTGGGAGAAGAAGTTCCTCCTCAACTCTGTCTTAAACCGACCCCCCTTTATTTTGAGGCTGCGTCCTCTAGTTTTAACTTCCTTACTAAGTGGAAAGAATCTCTCCGCCTCCACCCTATCCAGCCCCCGCATTATCTTATAAGTCTCCATAAGATCCCCCCTCATCCTTCTAAACTCCAACGAGTACAAACCCAATCTCCTCAGCCTCTCCTCATAATCCAAACCCCTCATCTCCGGTATCAACCTGGTGAACCTTCTCTGCACTCCCTCCAATGCCAATATATCCTTCCTCATATAAGGGGACCAATACTGCACACAGTATTCCAGCTGCGGCCTCACCAATGCCCTGTACAGGTGCATCAAGACATCCCTGCTTTTATATTCTATCCCCCTCGCAATATAGGCCAACATCCCATTTGCCTTCTTGATCACCTGTTGTACCTGCAGACTGGGCTTTTGCGTAACTACACTCACTGACCTCTAATCTCACCGACTTGTAGAATTTTACAGTATTGAAGGGAGCTAATCAGCCCATGATGCCTGTACTATTTCACTTTATCACTTTCCCCTTTTAATGATTAACTTTTCAAATGTTTCTCCACTTTCCCTTTCAGAATGTTTGATTCTGACCTCTTCCTCACCACCCAGTTTCTGGTCAAACTTTACTTGTCCAGCTATGTGAAAAGAATTTGTCCTTGAAGTCCCTTTTCTCTTTCTATTTTTGCACCTGCACCAAGGTCTAATTTAAAAATAAGCTTATTTTTTTTGGAAAGGCACCTGAGAATGATACAGTTCCATTTATACCTGCTCCCCACTTTGTGAAGGTGTGAGTGGGAACTGTGAGGTCCGGCGGGTGTCAGTGAAATTAGAACTAACCCACCGATTACTCTCAGAATCAACTCTCGGGCGTAAAAAAACTGATGAGGGACTTGCTTTGTCCACTAACTCAGAGGCTGTGCAAGCACCTCGTGATAAGTGCTGCTTTTAAGTAATCCATTTTCCGAGTCCACAGCTCTATAGGTGGTGAATGTGTGAGTCATAGTGGAACTTGGCTTTCAGTGGGGAAGTCAAAAGCCAGTTAAAGTTTAGGGAGCTGGTTACCTGATTCAGCTCCTGCATTATGAAATGGAATTGCGTCATGATTTATTATGAATGATGACTGCTTTGATTCAACCACTTCAGCCGTGCCCCAAATTCCACATGTTCACCACCCTCTGGGTGAAGAAATTTCTCCTCACCTCAGTTCTAAAAGGTTTACCCCTTATCCTCAAATTATGACCCCTACCTAATGGTGGACTCCCCCACCATTAGGAACATTCTTTCTCAATCTACTCTGTCTAAGTCTGTTAGAATTTTATACGTTCCAATGCGATCTCCTCTCACTTTCTAAACAAGTCAACCATTCATGTCCCCATTGCTGTTGGTAGGATGCTGCTTTTCCTATATTACAGCCAATACTACAGCCCAAATGTCCTTCATGGGGAGGTGATGGCCCAGTGGTATTATCACTGGACCATTGATCCAGAAACGCAGCTATCACTACAGCTCTGCTATTTGTGATATATATAAATGATTTGGAAGAAGGTGTAACTGGTGTAATCAGCAAGTTTGCGGATGACACGAAGATGGCTGGAATTGCGGATAGCGAAGAGCATTGTCGGGCAATACAGCAGGATATAGATAGGCTGGAAAATTGGGCGGAGAGGTGGCAGATGGAGTTTAATCCGGATAAATGTGAAGTGATGGATTTTGGAAGAAATAATGTAGGGAGGAGTTATACAATAAATGGCAGAGTCATCAGGAGTATAGAAACACAGAGGGACCTAGGTGTGCAAGTCCACAAATCCTTGAAGGTGGCAACACAGGTGGAGAAGGTGGTGAAGAAGGCATATGGTATGCTTGCCTTTATAGGACGGGGTATAGAGTATAAAAGCTGGAGTCTGATGATGCAGCTGTATAGAACGCTGGTTAGGCCACATTTGGAGTACTGCGTCCAGTTCTGGTCGCCGCACTACCAGAAGGATGTGGAGGCATTGGAGAGAGTGCAGAGAAGGTTTACCAGGATGTTGCCTGGTATGGAGGGTCTTAGCTATGAGGAGAGATTGGGTAGACTGGGGTTGTTCTCCTTGGAAAGACGGAGAATGAGGGGAGATCTAATAGAGGTATACAAGATTATGAAGGGTATAGATAGGGTGAACAGTGGGAAGCTTTTTCCCAGGTCGGAGGTGATGATCACGAGGGGTCACGGGCTCAAGCTGAGAGGGGCGAAGTATAACTCAGACATCAGAGGGACGTTTTTTACACAGAGGGTGGTGGGGGCCTGGAATGCGCTGCCAGGTAGGGTGGTGGAGGCAGGCACGCTGACATTGTTTAAGACTTACCTGGATAGTCACATGAGCAGCCTGGGAATGGAGGGATACAAACGATTGGTCTAGTTGGACCAAGGAGCGGCACAGGCTTGGAGGGCCGAAGGGCCTGTTTCCTGTGCTGTACTGTTCTTTGTTCTTAATGTTCTGGGACTCGGGTTCGAATCCTGCCACGGCAAATGGTGAAATTTGAATTCAATTAAAAGAAATATCTGGAATTAAGAATCTACTGATGACCTGGAAACCATTGTCGAAAAAACCCATCTGGTTCACTAATGTCCTTTAGGGAATGACATTACCTTGTCTGCCCTACATGTGTTGAATTTTTAAAAAAATTTATTAGTGTCACAGGTAGGCTTACATTAACACTGCAATGAAGTTACTTTGAAAATCCCCGAGTGGCCACACTCGGCGCCTGTTTGTGTACACTGAGGGAGAATTTAGCATGGCCAACGTACCTAACCAACACGTCTTTCAGACTGTGGGAGGAAACCCACGCAGACACGGGGAGAATGTGCAAACTCCACACAGACAGTGACCCAAGTCGGGAATCGAACCCAGGTCCCTGGCGCTGTGAGGCAGCGGTGCTAATCACCGTGCCACTATTCCATCCTCCAGAGCCACAGCAACGCGGTTGACTCTCAGCTGTACTCGGGCAACCAGGGATGGGCAATAAATGCTGGCCAGCCAGCGACGCCAATGTCCCACGAATGAATTTAAAAAAACTTCATTGGTTTTGAAACACCAAGAGGTCCAATCTTTGTGAAAGGTGCAATATAAATCCGAGTCTCCCTGTTTGTAGAATCTTTCTTCCAGCAGCATGTGAATTAAACAGATGGATCAGTGTTTGTAGATCCTTCCCAGTCCCTGTATCAATGGAGATTGATCCATTCGTGCCCTCTGTGTGAATTGGCCAACAATGAACTTGTAGCATTGCTATCGGCTGGCTCTCTGCTGCTGACTCGGGAAAAAGTGAGTCTGAAAGAACTCCTGTTTCGTGAGCAGAAGTGCGTTAAAATCAAAATTTCTTCCCTTTCTTCGAAGTCTATAAAATAATGAGGGGCATAGATAAAGTAGACAGTCAACATCTTTCCCCAAAGGTAGGGAAACTAGAGGGCATAGGTTTAAGGGAAGAAATACAAATGTGCAGAGGGGCAGTTTTTTCATACAGAGGGTGGTGAGTGTCTGGAACAAGCTGCCAGAGGTAGTAGTAGAGGCAGGTACAATTTTGTCTTTTAAAAAGACAGTTACATGGGTAAGGTGGGTATAGAGGGATATGGGCCAAACGGGGGCAATTGGGACTAGATTAGGTGTTTAAAAGCTGTGCGGCATGGACAAGTTGGGCCGAAGGGTCTGTCTCCATGGTGTAAACCTCTATGACTTACAGCGTGTATTTAGTGAAAAATAAACTGGCTATCACAACTCCCTGATAATAGAATAACAACAGTTTACACAGCTGATCAATGTGCCTTATAAATAGAGCACAGAAACATTGAGGTTAAAGTAAACTTTTTATAAACCAGTGTTTAGGCCTTGGCTGGAATTTTACAGCTCTTCATGCCAACGGGATCTTCCTGTGCAATGTGAGCAGCGATTTCAATGGCTCGCCAGCCCTACTGCGGGGAAACCTAGGTGTGTGTGATGTGGGGGGAGTGGGGGATTCTGGCCTATTTGTCTAATTCTGGGCAGCACACTTTAAGAAGAGTGTGAAGGCTCAGGAGAGGGTACTGAGAAGATTGACTAGAATGGGACTAAGGATGAGTCTTGCTCCTTTGAGCAGTGGAGATGAGCGACCCAATCAGAGAATCCCTACAGTGCAGAAAGAGGCCATTCAACCCATCGAGACCATACCAACTCTCTGACAGAGTATCTTGCCCAGGCCCTCTCCCCCACCCTATCCCCACATATTTACCAGACTGATGCCCTTTAGGGAAGGAAATCTGCTGTCCTTACCCAGTCTGGCCTACATGTGACTTCAGAGCCACAGCAATGTGCTTGACTCTCAGCTGCCCTTGGGCAACTAGGGATGCTGGCCAACCAGCGACACCCATGTCCCACAAATGAATTTTTAAAAAATCCCAACACATCTTGGGACACTAAGGGGCATTTGTTTTAAACCATGGCCAATCCATCTAACCCGCACATATGGTAGGAAACCTGAGCACCCGGAGGAAACCCACACAGACACGGGGAGAATGTACAAAGTCCACACAGTTACCCAGGGCTGTATGCACACCCGGGTCCCTGGCGCTGAGAGGCAGCAATGCTAACCACTGTGCCACCGTGTCGCCCCCGTGGCAACCTTCAGAAGGAAATTGGATCATTGCTTGAAGTGAATGAATTTGCAGGGCTGCCAGCACAAGGCGAGGGAGTGGCAGAGAGCAGACAAAGATGCCACAGAATGGCTTTCTTCTGTCCTGTAACCATTCTCTGATTCTCTTCTGTGATTTAATAGAGGTTTTAAAATGATGAAGGGTTTTAATAAGGAAAAATGTTTTCGCTGGTAAGTGGGCCAGTAAATAACCAGTGGGCACCTGAGTTTAGTTCATTGAGAGAATCAGAAGAGGAGATTGTTTTTTTGCACAGTGCATTGTTACGATCTGGGATGTGCTGTCTGGAAGGGCGGTGACATTTCAAGAAAAGCTTTCAAAATGGAATTGTTTAAATGCTGATGGTGAAAGAGTGGGAGGACTGGGATTAATTGGATAGCTCTTTCACAGATACAGACGTCATGGGCTGAAAGGCCTCCTTCTGTGCTCTCATGCACATCAGAGGGAAAGCCAATAGCGTCCAAACAAAAATGGCATTAGAGATTAATTTAGAATATGAGCAAAGAAAGGTACAGTACAGGAACGGGCCCTTTGTCCCTCCAAGCTGATCCCTCTGTCAAATGCAGTAATGCTGCTTTAATATTATTGAGGAGCACCCTCACCCAGAGCTCAAAATCAGCCCGTTTTAACTTTCCCAGTTCTGGCACAGGGTCACAGACCTGAAACATTAACTCTGTTTCTCTGTCCACGAACGCTGCCTAACCTGCCGAGTTTTTCCACATTCTTCTGTTTTTATTTTATGATCTGTAGATAGTTTATTTGAGTCGGTATAGTTAAGCTGGAGACAGTCTCACTCCAGGAGTTAAACTGACTCAACCTGCCTCAGTAGTCTTCCTGCCAGGTTAAATAGTTTTGCTCACAGTCCCCAGGACAATTATTGATTGAAATGATTATCGGGAAATTCTTGGCATTCACATGACATTCAGAAATGCCAGCCATCAGCATTGTTTTCATTGTGACTGAAAGGTCTTGTCATTTTGGAGATGACTAACATTCCAACATTGTGATCGAATTTGGCTGGGGACATGAATTGACAGCAGTGCCTTTTTAAGGAGCTTGTGGACTGGACTGCACTGTCCCTTTGACCAGGCTTACCCATCACTTTCCTAACCTGTCCTCAGCAATTCCTCTTAACTCGTGATCCTGACTGTTCCAATGATCTCATAGAATCATAGAAACCCTACAGTGCAGAAGGAGGCCATTCGGCCCATCGAGTCTGCACCGACCACAATCCCACCCAGACCCTACCCCCATATCCCGACATATTTACCCGCTAATCCCTCAAACCTACACATCTCAGGATTCTAAGGGGCAATTTTTTAGCATGACCAATCAACCTAACCCGCACATCTTTGGACTGTGGGAGGAAACCGGAGCACCCGGAGGAAACCCACACAGGCATCAGGAGAATGTGCAAACTCCACACAGACAGTGACCCAAGCCGGGAATCGAACCCAGGTCCCTGGAGCTATGAAGCACTGTGCTAACCACTGTGCTACCATGCCGCCCTAGATCTGTTTACCAACCTGCTCTGAACTTCGTTACCCATTTCTTAACTTGCTCCTGGTCCAACAACATGTTGACTTTCGCATTCCCATCCTCGAGCTCAAATCCTTCCATGGGCTATCCCTTTTCCTCACACTGATCTCCTCCAGTCCTGTCGTATTCGCCATCTCTGCACTTTTCCCATCTGGGGCTTCCTCTGATTTAAACTGGTCCATCATTGGGTGGCTGCGAATTCAACCCTGCTCTAGAATCTCCCCAAAACACCTCGCCCCCTCTCTTCTCCTTGGAGACTCTCATTAAAACCTCCCTCCTTAATTGAGAGCTTGCTCACTAACCTGGTACCTCCTGATAGGACTCCATAAGAGATATCGGAGCAGAATTTGGGGAAGGCGATGCCTAGTGGTATTATCACTCGACTATTAATCCAGAAACTCAGCGAATGTTCTGGGGGACCCGGGTTCGAATCCCGCCACGGCAGATGGTGGAATTTGAATTCAATAAAAAATCTAGAATTAGGAATCTTGATTGTCGGAAAATCCAATCTGGTTCACGAATGTCCTTCAGGGAAGGAAGTCTGCCGTCCTTACCCGGTCTGGCCTACATGTGACTCCAGAGCCACAGCAATGTGGTTGACCCTCAATTGCCCTCCGAACAAGGGCAAACTAGGGATGGGCAATAAATGCTGGCCAGCCAGTGACGCCCATGTCCCACAAAGGAATAAAAAGAAGAATTAGGCCATTCGGCCCATCAAGTCAGCTCCACCATTCAATCAGGGCTGATATTTTTCTCATCCCCATTCTCCTTCCTTTTCCCCGTAACCCCTGATCCCCTTATTAATCAAGAACCTATCTATCTCTGTCTTAAAGACACTCAATGACCCGGCCTCCACAGCCTTCTGCGGCAAAGAGTTCCACAGATTCACCACTCTCTCTGGCTGAAGAAATTCCTCCTCATCCCTGTTCTAAAGGGCCGTCCCTTTACTCTGAGGCTGTGCCCTCGGATCCTAGTCTCTCCTACCAATGGAAACATCTTCCCCGCGTCCACTCTATCCAGGCCTTTCAGGATTCAGTATCCGGCCTCACATTTTGTTTGATAAGTTTGCTAGAAATGCAAGTTGCTGCATGGTCCACCCCTGTCCCTGTGCCCTCCTGCCTGGGCACTCAGCACACCCCAGGGTGGCTGGTTTAGAGGTGTCCAATCTGAATGGATGGGACCCAGTTTGGGGGTAGTGTCCCTTTAAGGGGGCGGGACAAGCCAGGCGGCCTGTGATTGGTCGGGTGACGCGGCTCCGGTGACATTGCCGGGAATTGACACATTGTATCGGCGGAGAGGGAATCCCCGGGAGCGGAATCCCAGCGGAGAGCGGCCGGGCCCGGCACAGACACAGCTACAGGTACCCCATGCAGCCCACCTGGACACTGCGCTGACAGAGGCACAGCTGCAGCAGCGAGGCCTCCAGTCACAGCGGAGCCGGCCGCAGAAACTGGCACAACAGGGAGAGACAAACTGGGGCATAGGATCAGAGAGAGAGACAAACTGGGGCATAGGATCAGAGAGAGAGACAAACTGGGGCATAGGATCAGAGAGAGAGACAAACTGGGGCATAGGATCAGAGAGAGAGACAAACTGGGGCATAGGATCAGAGAGAGAGACAAACTGGGGCATAGGATCAGAGAGAGAGACAAACTGGGGCATAGGGTCAGGCAGAGAGTGAGAAACTGGGGCAAAGGATCAGGCAGAGAGAGAGAGAGAAACTGGGGCAAAGGAGGAGAGGATCATAGGACTCCGGGTCCATAGGACTCTTAAATCGGCCTCGCAGGTGGAGGATGCGGTCAAGAAGGCGTACGGCGTACTGGCCTTCATTAATCGAGGGATTGAGTTTAGGAGTCGGGAGATAATGCTGCAGCTTTATAGGACCCTGGTTAGACCCCACTTGGAGTACTGCGCGCAGTTCTGGTCACCTCATTACAGGAAAGATGTTGAAGCCATTGAAAGGGTGCAGAGGAGATTTACAAGGATGTTGCCTGGATTGGGGGGCATGCCTTATGAGGATAGGTTGAGGGAGCTTGGTCTCTTCTCCCTGGAGAGACGAAGGATGAGAGGTGACCTGATAGAGGTTTACAAGATGTTGAGAGGTCTGGATAGGGTAGACTCTCAGAGGCTATTTCCAAGGGCTGAAATGGTTGCTACGAGAGGACACAGGTTTAAGGTGCTGGGGGGTAGGTACAGAGGAGATGTCAGGGGTAAGTTTTTCACTCAGAGGGTGGTGGGTGAGTGGAATCGGCTGACGTCGGTGGTGGTGGAGGCAAACTCGTTGGGGTCTTTTAAGAGACTTCTGGATGAGTACATGGGATTTAATGGGATTGAGGGCTATAGATAGGCCTAGAGGTAGGGATATGATCAGCGCAACTTGTGGGCCGAAGGGCCTGTTTGTGCTGTGGCTTTCTATGTTCTATGTTCTAAACTGGGGCAAAGGATCAGGCAGAGAGAGAGAGAGAGACAAACGGGCAAAGGATCAGACAGAGAGAGACAAACTGGGGCAAAGGGGGAGAGGATCAGGCAGGGAGCGAGAGACAAACTGAGGCAAAGGATCAGAGAGAGAGAGAGATAAACTGGGGCAAAGGATCAGGCAGAGAGAGAGGGACAAACTGAGGCAAAGAGGGAGAGGATCAGGAGAGGGGAGACTGGAATTAGGAGCAGAAAGTGGCAAATTCAGCCCCTTGGAGCTGCCTCCGACTGAGAGAAATACAGGGAAAAGGTCAGCCAGAGAAAGGGGCAAATACAGGGGAAGACAGAGAGAGGGAGCCACAGAGGGAGCCACAGCAGTGCCAACCCTGCCGGCACCTTCCTGTGCTTTCAGCTCACTTTCCAATGATTCTGTGTTACCCTGGAAACGTGTAATTGGAATTTCAGCTTCCAGTATTGAATTAAAGCAATAGACAGCACCAGAAAGTCTGATCTGAAGATGGAGTGAGAGGCGGGGGAAAGGTGCACTTGTTTGCTCTGTCAGAAATCAGAGGAGAGCGATGGCAGTGTATGTTCATGGCGAGAGCGTGCGGCAGTCGGTGGTACAGAGGCATCTGGGTGTCCGGGTACATCATTAGGTTAATCTGCAGGTACATTCAGCAATTTGATAGAGAAATGGGATGATGGTGTCTGTAGCCAGGGGAATGGAATATAAAAGGGAAGCTGTACAGGGCCTTGGTGGGACCATATCTGGAAAGCTGCGTGGAGTTTTGGTCTCTTTATTTGAGGGAAATATATGTTTGAATTGGAAGCAGTTTGGAGAAGGTTCGCTCAACTCATTCCTGGGATGAAGGGCTTATCCTAATGTTGAACAGGCTGGGCCCTATACTGACAGCCTTAGAAAAGTGAGACGTGACCCAATGGAAAAATATAAGATAACAGATACATATATAATATAAATATATAATTATAATATAAAAATATAAGATAACAGATACATATATAATATAAATATATAATTATAATATAAAAATATAAGATAACAGATATAAATAAAACATCACAGATATATATATATATATAAGTAGAAATAACACATATAAAATTATAAGATAATATACATAAAAGATAACATATATATCTAAATATAAGGTAACATGTATAAATATAAGATGAGGAGATTTAATCGGGTAAAACACTGGAAGGAAGTTTCCACTTGTCGGGGAAACTTGGACCAGGAGACACAGTTTAAGAATAAGACGCTATTTTTAAGATAAATGAGAATTTATTTTTCTCAAGCAGTCATTACTTTGAACAATTCACTTCCCCAGGAGCAGTATGCTGTTGAATATACGCAGGGTAGAGTTTCCAGATTGTTGATAGAAACAGGAGTTGAGGGTTATGGGGAGCGCAGATGAGAGACTGGCATTGAGGTTCCAAACAGATCAGCCACGAGCTTATTGAATGGCAGAGCAGACTCGAGGAGCCAAGAGAATGGCCGACTCCTGCTCCTAAATGTACCGTAAGAGTTTTAACAACACCAGGTTAAAGTCCAACAGGTTTATTTGGTAGCAAATGCCATTAGCTTTCGGAGCGCTGCTCCTTCGTCAGATGGAGTGGATATCTGCTCTCAAACAGGGCATACAGAGACACAAAATCAAGTTACAGAATACTGATTAGAATGCAAATCTCTACAGCCAACCAGGTCTTAGAGATACAGACAATGTGAGTGGAGGGAGCATTAAGCACAGGTTAAAGAGATATGTATTGTCTCCAGACAGGACAGCCAGTGAGATTCTGCAAGTCCAGGAGGCAAGCTGTGGGGGTTACTGATAGTGTGACATAAACACAAGATCCCAGTTGAGGCCGTCCTCATGTGTGCGGAACTTGGCTATCAGTTTCTGCTCAGCGACTCTGCGTTGTCGTGTGTCGTGAAGACTGCCTTGGAGAATGCTTACCCGAAGATCAGAGGCTGAATGCCCGTGACCGCTGAAGTGCTCCCCGACAGGAAGAGAACAGTCTTGCCTGGTGATTGTCGAGCGGTGTTTATTCACCCATTGTCGTAGCGTCTGCATGGTTTCCCCAATGTACCATGCCTCGGGACATCCTTTCCTGCAGCGTATCAGGTAGACAACGTTGGCCGAGTTGCAAGAGTAGGTACCGTGTACCTGGTGGATGGTGTTCTCACATGAGATGATGGCATCCGTGTCGATGATCCGGCAGGTCTTGCAGAGGTTGCTGTGGCAGGGTTGTGTGGTGTTGTGGTCACTGTTCTCCTGAAGGCTGGGTAGTTTGCTGTGGACAATGGTCTGTTTGAGGTTGTGCGGTTGTTTGAAGGCAAGAAGTGGGGGTGTGGGGATGGCCTTGGCGAGATGTTCGTCTTCATCAATGACATGTTGAAGGCTCTGAGGAGATGCCGTAGCTTCTCCACTCTGGGGAAGTACTGGACGACGAAGGATACTCTGTCCACCGTGTCCCACACGGTGTATCCACAGAGATACTATGCATGTCATCCCTATTGTCGCTGTCCTGGAAGTGTTTGATGGGGACAGTGTAGAGGGAGCTTTACTCTGTATCTAACCCCGTGCTGTACCTGTCTTGGGAGTGTTTGATGGGGGACAGTGTAGAGGGAGCTTTACTCTGTATCTAACCCCGTGCTGTACCTGTCCTGGGAGTGTTTGATGGGGGACAGTGTGGAGGGAGCTTTACTCTGTATCTAACCCCGTGCTGTACCTGTCCTGGGAGTGTTTGATGGGGACAGTGTAGAGGGAGCTTTACTCTGTATCTAACCCCGTGCTGTACCTGTCCTGGGAGTGTTTGATGGGGGACAGTGTAGAGGGAGCTTTACTCTGTATCTAACCCCGTGCTGTACCTGTCCTGGGAGTGTTTGATGGGGACAGTGTAGAGGGAGCTTGACTCTGTATCTAACCCTGTGCTGTACCTGTCCTGGGAATGTTTGATGGGGACAGTGTAGGGGGAGATTTACTCTCCCCGTGCTGTACCTGTCCTGGGGGTGTTTGATGGGGGACAGTGTAGGGGGAGATTTACTCTCCCCGTGCTGTACCTGTCCTGGGGGTGTTTGATGGGGACAGTGTAGAGGGAGCTTTACTCTGTATCTAACCCCGTGCGCAAAAGCCCAGTCTGCAGGTACAACAGGTGATCAAGAAGGCAAATGGGATGTTGGCCTATATTGCGAGGGGGATAGAATATAAAAGCAGGGATGTCTTGATGCACCTGTACAGGGCATTGGTGAGGCCGCAGCTGGAATACTGTGTGCAGTATTGGTCCCCTTATATGAGGAAGGATATATTGGCATTGGAGGGAGTGCAGAGAAGGTTCACCAGGTTGATACCGGAGATGAGGGGTTTGGATTATGAGGAGAGGCTGAGGAGATTGGGTTTGTACTCGTTGGAGTTTAGAAGGATGAGGGGGGATTTTATGGAGACTTATAAGATAATGCGGGGGCTGGATAGGGTGGAGGCGGAGAGATTCTTTCCACTTAGTAAGGAAGTTAAAACTAGAGGACACAGCCTCAAAATAAAGGGGGGTCGGTTTAAGACAGAGTTGAGGAGGAACTTCTTCTCCCAGAGGGTGGTGAATCTCTGGAATTCTCTGCCCACTGAGGTGGTGGAGGCTACCTCGCTGAATATGTTTAAAGCGCGGATGGATGGATTCCTGAGCGGTAAGGGAATTAAGGGTTATGGGGATCAGGCGGGTAAGTGGTACTGATCCACGTCAGATCAGCCATGATCTTATTGAATGGCGGGGCAGGCTCGAGGGGCTAGATGGCCTACTCCTGCTCCTATTTCTTATGTTCTTATGTTCTTATGTTTGATGGGGGACAGTGTAGGGGGAGATTTACTCTCCCCGTGCTGTACCTGTCCTGGGGGTGTTTGATGGGGGACAGTGTAGGGGGAGATTTACTCTCCCCGTGCTGTACCTGTCCTGGGGGTGTTTGATGGGGGACAGTGTAGGGGGAGATTTACTCTCCCCGTGCTGTACCTGTCCTGGGGGTGTTTGATGGGGGACAGTGTCGGGGGAGATTTACTCTCCCCGTGCTGTACCTGTCCTGGGGGTGTTTGATGGGGGACAGTGTCGGGGGAGATTTACTCTCCCCGTGCTGTACCTGTCCTGGGGGTGTTTGATGGGGGACAGTGTCGGGGGAGATTTACTCTCCCCGTGCTGTACCTGTCCTGGGGGTGTTTGATGGGGGACAGTGTTGGGGGAGATTTACTCTCCCCGTGCTGTACCTGTCCTGGGGGTGTTTGATGGGGGACAGTGTCGGGGGAGATTTACTCTCCCCGTGCTGTACCTGTCCTGGGGGTGTTTGATGGGGGACAGTGTCGGGGGAGATTTACTCTCCCCGTGCTGTACCTGTCCTGGGGGTGTTTGATGGGGGACAGTGTCGGGGGAGATTTACTCTCCCCGTGCTGTGGGCTGCACATAACGCAGGAGTGACATTTGTTTTCTGTTGTGAATGGATAAGATGTTTTGTTCTTTTGTCAAGGTTACTGAAGGTTATCGTTTGCAGTCATTCTCTGGCCTGTTGTTATCTGAAGGCTTGCATCCCAATTTCCAAGTCTCTGTCAACACCCTAATCACTGCCTTTCTATAGTGGGTGTTATTGTGATGGACACTGGGCAGACCTTCACCAATCACATACTGTCCGATGCGTGCACATTACGAGAGAAATGGAGTACCAGAGGACACCGACTGGGAAAAGCAGCAATGGCGACCTGAGGAAAACCTTTCGTTATGCAGTCAGGATGTAGAATGTACTGTCTGAGTGTGATGGAGGCAGCTTTAATCCAGGCATTCAGGAGGCAATTGGAATGTTCTCTGAAAGGGAAGAATGTGCAGGGTGACGGGGGGGAGTGGCACCAGGTGAACAACTCCTGCAAAGAAACAACACTGACGTAATGGGCTGAATGACCACCCCCTGGCATGTCACCATGCTGTGGCTCTCCGGAGCTCTTCGAACTGTCCCGTGCCCTGTTCTCTCCACAGCCCTAACGTCACACCTCAGTCAGCCCCTGGAATCTGCAGCGTGCTTCTGGGCACAAAGCAGATCGCAAGGGGAAAGCATGCGACCGTTGCAACCCAAACCAAAATCCAGGGATTATCAGTCCCAAAAAAACCCAGAAAATGGTGGAAAATCTCAGCAGGTCTGACAGCATCTGTGGAGACAGAACAGAGCCAACGTTTTGAGCACTGGCACTGGAGGGGGTGCAGAGGAGATTCACCAGGTTGATTCCGGAGTCGAGAGGGTTGGCTTATGAGGAGAAACTGAGTAGACTGGGGCTATACTCATTGGAATTCAGAAGAATGAGGGGAGATCTTATAGAAACATATAAGATTATGAAGGGAATCGATAAGATAGAAGCAGGGAAGTTGTTTCCACTGGCAGGTGAAACTAGAACTAGGGGGCATGGCCTAAAAATAAGGGGGA
The DNA here is from genome assembly GCF_964213995.1 of Mustelus asterias. Taxonomy (NCBI): domain Eukaryota; kingdom Metazoa; phylum Chordata; class Chondrichthyes; order Carcharhiniformes; family Triakidae; genus Mustelus; species Mustelus asterias. The sequence continues at coordinate 75,814,716 of NC_135822.1, forward strand.
GCAGATTTAGGACTGAGTTGAGGAGGAACTTCTTCACACAAAGGGTTGTGAATCTGTGGAATTCCCTGCCCAGTGAAACAGTTGAGGCGACCTCATTGAATGTTTCTAAGACAATGATAGATACATTTTTGAACAGTGAAGGAATTAAGGATTATGGTGAGCGGGCGGGTAAGTGGAGTTGAGTCCACTCCAACTGGCGGGGATGGGTCTGTCACTGTATAACACTGGGGTACAGTACTGGTGGGGATGGGTCTGTCACTGTATAACACTGGGGTACAGTACTGGTGGGGATGGGTCTGTCACTGTGTAACACTGGGGTACAGTACTGGTCGGGACGGGTCTGTCACTGTATAACACTGGGGTACAGTATTGGTGGGGACGGGTCTGTCACTGTATAACACTGGGGTACAGTACTGGTGGGGACGGGTCTGTCTCTGTGTAACACTAGGGTACAGTACTGGTGGGGACGGGTCTGTCACTGTATAACACTGGGGTACAGTACTGGTGGGGACGGGTCTGTCATTATAATATTGGGGTACAGTACTGGTGGGGACGGGTCTGTCACTGTATAACACTAGGGTACAGTACTGGTGGGGACGGGTCTGTCTCTGTGTAACACTAGGGTACAGTACTGGTGGGGACGGGTCTGTCTCTGTGTAACACTAGGGTACAGTACTGGTGGGGACGGGTCTGTCTCTGTATAACACTGGGGTACAGTACTGGTGGGGACGGGTCTGTCTCTGTGTAACACTAGGGTACAGTACTGGTGGGGACGGGTCTGTCATTATAATATTGGGGTACAGTACTGGTGGGGACGGGTCTGTCTCTGTGTAACACTAGGGTACAGTACTGGTGGGGACGGGTCTGTCATTATAATATTAGGGTACAGTACTGGTGGGGACGGGTCTGTCACTGTATAACACTGGGGTACAGTACTGGTGGGGACGGGTCTGTCATTATAATATTGGGGTATGGTGCTAAAGGAACCAGGTCTCTTCCACCTTCAGTTGCCATGCTGTCAGAATGTGTCGGCACATATGTACCTTTATTGAATTAACCTATGATTATTCTTGGCCATGTTCTGCCGTGCTTTGCCATTTCCCTGTGTTGTGTGACTGACCCAGACCTGACTTGATTTTACCACCAGCCATCAGGTGTAAGAGAATTATTTACAAACTGATCATCTATTTGGCCACATTGTGAATGCATCTTCCCTGGCAATCAAGTGCTGAAGTGGCTTCGGAAGCTGCAGTTTCTGAGGTAGTAATGAAACCTCTGTGCCTTAGGATCTCTCTGGTTCAGGTCTAACATTGTTCAACTCCTGATTATCGGACTTGTGGCAACTCCCACAGAATCTCCAAACATCCCGCAACTGTGATATCAGATGATAAAATTCACACCAATTCAGGGAAGGAGGTTTTCAGACCGGTGAACAAGTCGTTGGCCAAAGGGTTTGGATTTTAAGGAGAGAGGTGCGGACTTTTAGGGAATCAGTTCCAGAGGTTAGGACCCAGGAAGTTGAAGACAGAGCCACCAATGGCAGGGCAGTTAAAATGATGTGGAGATGCCGGCGTTGGACTGGGGTGAACACAGTCAGAAGTCTCACAACACCAGGTTCAAGTCCAACAGGTTTATTTGGTAGCAAAAGCCACTAGCTTTTGGAGCGCTGCTTCTTCATCAGGTAAGTGACACTTAACCTGACGAAGGAGCAGCGAGCGCTCTGAAAGCTAGTGGCTTTTGGTACCAAATGAACCTGTTGGACTTTAACCTGGTGTTGTGAGACTTCTTACAGGGCAGTTAAAATCAGGGATGTGTAAGGCGCCAGAATTGGAGGATTGCCAAGGGGAGTGATAGAGAGTCCAGAGGGGCAATTTTTTCACACACAGGATGGTGAGTGTCTGGAACAAGCTGCCAGAGGCAGTAGTAGAGGCGGGTTCAATTTTGTCTTTTAAAAAACCCTTTGTTTCGAGCGGAGCAAGCTGAGAGGAGCGACTTGTGGAGGGAGCTTTTTACTGGTAAGAGTTTTACTTGCTGTATCTGATTTTTAGCGGGGTTTTTGTTTTTAAAAGTTTATTATTTTTAATGGTAAAAGTGGAAGGAGGCCGCGGGGTGACCTGGGAAGGGGTCATTTAGCGCGTGAGGTTTTAAAAGACAGGCCGCACTATTCAGCGGGCAGCGTTGTAGCGGGCAGCGGAGTGAGCAGGTAGCAGAGTGAGAGCTGAAGGGCTTTGGCTCAACGGGCTTAGGAGGAAACGGGCAGAGGGAGGGTAGGTTTAAAGAAAGAAAAAAAAATTTTTTTTTTGCTTTCAACTTTTAAATCTTAGTTCTTTCCCTGTGGAATCTGAGGAAAAGGGGCATTATGAATGTGAAACCAGTTTGCTGTTCTCAGTGCCGGATGTGGGAGGTCGTGGAGTCTCCGAGCCTCCCAGAAGTGCATATCTGCGCTGGGTGCATCGAGCTGCAGCTCCTAAGGGACCGAGTTAGGGAACTGGAGCTGCAGCTCAATGACCTTCGTCTGGTCAGGGAAAACGAGGAGGTGATAGATAGGAGTTATAGGCAGGTGGTCACACCGGGGCCACAAGAAGCAGGCAAGTGGGTCACAGTCAGGAAAGGGAAAAGTCAGGTGGTAGAGAGTGCCCCAGTGGTTGTGCCCCTTAAAAATAACTACTCTTGTTTGAGTACTGTTGGGGTCGACAGCCCACCTGGTGGAAGCAGCAGTGGTCGTGTCTCCGGCGCGGAGTCCGGCCTTGTAGCACAGAAGGGTAAGGAAAGGAGGAGGAAGGCAGTGGTGATCGGGGACTCTACAGTGAGGGGGTCAGACAGGCGTTTTTGTGGAGGAAGTCGAGAAACGCGGATGGTGGTTTGTCTCCCTGGTGCCGGGATCAGGGATGTTTCCGACAGGGTCCAAGAAATCCTGAAGTGGGAAGGAGAGAAGCCAGAGGTCGTGGTGCATACTGGTACCACTGACATAGGCAGGAAAGGGGAAGGGGTTATGAAAAGAGAATATAGGAAATTAGGTAGGGAGTTAAGAAGAAGGAACACAAAGGTAGTAATCTCGGGATTGCTGCCTGTGCCACGAGACAGTGAGGGAAGGAACGGAATAAGGTGGAGGATAAATGCGTGGCTGAGGGATTGGAGCAGGGGTCAGGGATTCAGGTTCCTGGATCATTGGGACCTCTTTAGGGGCAGGTGCGACCTGTACAAAAAGGACGGGTTTCACTTAAATCCCAGGGGGACCAATATCCTGGCGGGAAGGTTTGCTAAGGCTACTGGGGAGTGTTTAAACTAGAATGGTTGGGGGGTGGGAATCAAAATGAGGTGACTGGGAGAGAGGAGGTTAGCTTAAAAATAAAAGGGGCTTGTTGACAGTGTGAGAGGGAGGATAGGCAGGTGAAGGGGAAGTGGAGCTCTCAGACCGAAGGGTTGAGACGTGTCTATTTTAACGCAAGGAGTGTAGTGAATAAAATGGATGAGCTCAGAGCGTGGATCACTACTTGGAAGTGTGATGTGGTGGCCATTACAGAGACTTGGTTATCTCAGGGACAGGACTGTTTACTTCAAGTGCCGGGTTTCAGATGTTTCAGGAGGGACAGGGAAGGAGGCAAAAGAAGTGGGGGAAGTGGCACTGTTGATCAGGGATAGTGTCACGGCTGTAGAAAAGATGGACGCCACAGAGGGATTGTCTACGGAATCTCTGTGGGTGGAGGTTTGCAACAGGAAGGGGTCAATAACTTTACTGGGTGTTTTCTATAGGCCGCCCAATAGTAGCAGGGATGTGGAGGGGCAGATTGGGAAGCAGATCCTGGAGAGATGTGATAATAACAGAGTGGTCGTGAGGGGAGATTTTAATTTCCCAAATATCGATTGGAATATCCCTAGGGTAAGGGGTTTAGATGGAGAGGAGTTTGTTAGGTGTGTTCAGGAGAGCTTCCTGACACAGTGTGTGGATAAGCCTACAAGAGGAGAGGCTGCACTTGATTTGGTATTAGGGAATGAACCTGGGCAGGTGTCAGATCTATCAGTGGGAGAGCATTTTGGGGATAGTGATCATATCCTTTCCCAAAGGTAGGGGAGTCTAAAACTAGAGGGCATAGGTTTAAGGTGAGAGGGGAGAGAAATAAAAGTGTCCAGAGGGGCAATTGTTTCACACACAGGGTGGTGAGTGTCTAGAACAAGGTGCCAGAGGCAGTAGTAGAGGCGGGTACAATTTTATCTTTTAAAAAGCATTTAGATAGTTACATGGACACAATGGGTATAGAGAGATATGGGCCAAATGCAGGCAATTGGGATTAGCTTAGAGGTTTAAAAAAAGGGCGGCATGGACAAGTTGAGTCGTAGGACCTGTTTCCATGCTGGAAACCTCTATGACTCTCTCTCCTTTACATTAGCATTGGAGAGAGATAGGATTAGTCAGGCTAGGAAAGTGTTTATTTGGAGTAAGGGCAATTATGAGGCTATTAGGCAGGAAATTAGAGGCATAAATTGGAAGGCGGTTTTCTCAGGGAAATGTACAGAAGAAATGTGGCAAATTTTCAATGAAAATTTGTCTGGAGCTCTGCACGGCAACGTTCTAGTGAGACAGGGGAGTTATGGTAGGTCACAGGAACCATGGTGCACGAAAGCTGTAATGAATTTAGTCAAGAAGAAAAGAAAAGCCTACAAAAGGTTCAGGGAGCTAGGTAATGTTAGAAATCTAGAAGAGTAATGACTAGTAGGAAGGAACTTAAGAGGGAAATTAGAAGAGCAAGAAGGGGTCATGAGAAGGCCTTGGCAGACAGGATAAAGGAAAGCCCCAAGGCATTCTACAAGTATGTTAAGAGCAAGAAGATAAGATGTGAAGGAGTAGGACCTATCAAATGTGACAGTGGGAAAGTCTGTATAGAACCGGTAGAAATAGCAGAGGTACTCAATGATTACTTTACTTCCATATTCACAGTGGAAAAGGATCTTGGTGGTTTCAGTGCAGACTGAGAAGATTGAGCATGTGGACATTAGGAAAGAGGATGTGTTGGAGCTTTTGAAAAGCATCAAGTTAGATAAATCACCGGGACCGGATGGGATGTACCCCAGGTTACTGTGGGAGGCGAGGGAAGAGATTGCTGAGCCTCTGGCGATGATCTTTGCATCATCAATGGAGACGGGAGAGGTTCCGGAGGATTGGAGGATTGCGGATGTGGTTCCGTTATTCAAGAAAGGGCAAAGAGATAGCCCGAAATTATAGACCAGTTAGTCTAACCTCAGTGGTTGGTAAGTTGATGGAGAAGATCCTGAGAGGCAGGATTTATGAACATCTGGAGAGGAATAGTATGATCAGAAATAGCCAGCACGGGGGGCTTTGTCCAAGGCAGATCATGCCTTACGAGCCTAATTGAATTTTTTGAAGATGTAACTAGACACATAGACGAGGGAAGAGCGGTAGATGTAGTTTATATGGATTTCAGCAAGGCGTTTGATAAGGTGCCCCATGCAAGGCTTATTGAGAAAGTGGAGGGGCGTGGGATACAAAGGGACATTGCTTTGTGGATTCAGAACTGGCTTGCCCACAGAAGGCAAAGAGTGGTTGTAGATGGGTCTTTTTCAGCATGGAGGTCGGTCACCAGTGGGGTGCCCCAGGGATCTGTTCTGGGACCCTTGCTCTTTGTGATTTTTATAAATGACCTGGATGAGGAAGTGGAGGATGGGTTGGCAAGTTTGCTGATGACACAAAGGTTGGTGGGGTTGTGGATAGTGTAGAGGGATGTCAGCAGTTGCAAGGAGACATAGATAAGATGCAAGACTGGCCGGAGAAGTGGCAGATGGACTTCAACCCAGGTAAGTGTGTGGTGGTTCATTTTGGCAGGTCGAATAGGATGAAAGAATATAATATTAAGCGTAAGACGCTTGGCAGTGTGGAAGATCAGAAGGATCTTGGGGTCCGGGTTCATAGGACGCTCAAAGCAGCATCGCAGGTAGAGGCTGTGGTTAAGAAGGCGTATGGGATACTGGCCTTCATCAATAGAGGAATTGAGTTTATAAATCGGGAGATAATGCTGCAGCTGTATAGGACCCTGGTCAGACCCCACCTGGAGTACTGTGCCCAGTTCTGGTCGCCTCATTACAGAAAGGATGTGGAAGCCATAGAAAGGGTGCAGAGGAGATTTACAAGGATGTTGCCTGGATTAGGTGGCATGCCTTATGAGGATAGGTTGAGAGAGCTCGGTCTTTTCTCCTTGGAGAGGCGAAGGATGAGAGGTGACCTGATAGAGGTGTATAACATGTTGAGAGGTATTGATAGAATGGATTCTCAGAGGCTTTTACCCAGGGCTGAAATGGTTGCTACGAGAGGTCACATGTTTAGGGTGCTGGGGAGTAGGTACAGAGGAGATGTTAGGGGTAAGTTTATCACTCAGAGGGTGGTGGGTGCGTGGAATCGGCTGCCGGTAGTGGTGGTGGAGGCGGATTCGATCGGGTCTTTTCAGAGACTTTTGGATAAGTTCATGGAAGTTAGTAAGATAGAGGGTTATAGGTAAGCCTAGTAGGTAGAGACATGTTCGGCGCAACTTGTGGGCCGAAGGGCCTGTTTGTGCTGTAGCTTTTCTATGTTCTAAAAAGCATTTAAACAGTTACATGGGTAAGATGGGTATAGAGGGATATGGGCCAAATGTGGGCAATTGGGACTAGCTTAGTGGTAAAAACTGGGCAGCGTGGACAAGTTGGCCGCAGGGCCTGTTTCCGTGCTGTAAACCTCTATGACTATCTCATAAGGATGTAAGGTTGGAGAAGATTACAATAATAGGGAGAGTTGGGAAACTCTGGGGCAATGTGAATGTGGGGGTGAAAGTTCAAAGACGGAAGCATTGCCAAACCAGGACCAAATGTAGGAGCAGAATCGCGGATACTTTTATCCAGGAGTGAATCCAGGTCAGTGAAGGTCGGGGTGATGAGTCAACAGGACCCGGTGTGAGTTTGAGCTCAAATTTATGAAGCACAGGCTCAGGTAGAAAGTTGCAATATTCAAATCTGGAGGGAACAAGAGAACAGATGGAGATTCAGCAACAGGAGGGGTGAGTACGGAGTGGAGTCAGGATAGGTTGGAATGGACAGTGGGAATAGTCATGGCACGGGAGATGGTTTATAAATCCAGTGATTCTGTCAACTCTCTGATTCAGGCTGAGACTGTTGCCAGGGTGATGGGTGGTGTTGGTGGTTAATAAATGGAGTTTGTGCTCAGGATAAAGGCAATTGCTTCAGTCTTCCCACTACCTAGTCAAAAAGAAACCTTTGCTCATTGAGTCTGGATGTTGGATAAGCTTCCTCACAATCAGAACCAGGAGGTGTGGAGAGAGATTGTGGAGAGGTGGAGCTGGCTTTCAGCAGCATTTTCACTCGGGGACAGCATGTAGATGTGTAAGTGAGATTGATGTAGTTTCACCATCTCTCCAGTCCCTATTCGAGCTCGGTTCCCGTCTGACGCGCCACACTCTGCTGTCTTCAGTTTCAGATCAGACATCTACCTTCTCCCTAATCGTTGCCTTATTTCATTTTACACTTTACAACAACCAGTTTCCACTTCAGTGATTGCAAGGTAGGCTTTAAGTTGAGCTTCCCTCGTGTACTGTGCTGTGCAGTGCTGCCCTTCCCTGTGTAGAGGGAGCTTTATCTTGTATCTAACCAGGGCTGGACCTGCTGTGCGAGACTTTAATGGACCCTGGATGCCTTTCCAGTGAGGGACTGTTGATGCTTTGCCTCAATAAATACATTGCTCAGATGGGTGCAGTTAATAAATACAATGCAGGTGGCAAAGGGCTTCTTTCCAAAGAAGTCTTTTCAACCTTGGACAATTCCCAACCTGCTGCCAAGCTTTTCATTCCAACTGTGAAGCTGGTGATTTTATCTCTTGGTATTGCACTTGCAGGTATGTTGTTATGGAAATAGTTCAGGGCGCTTGGCATGGGCACTGCACACACTCAGTTCCAACTCCCAGCAGACCCATTGCATCAAGTCGAATTGGGCGGCACGGTAGCACAGTGGTTAGCGCTGCTGCTTCACAGCGCCAGGGACCCAGGTTCGATTCTCGGCTCGGGTTACTGTCTGTGTGGAGTCTGCACGTTCTCCCTGTGTCTGCGTGGGTTTCCTCCGGGTGCTCCAGTTTCCTCCCACAGTCCAAACGATGTGCTGGTTAGGGTGGATTGGCCGTGCTAAATTCTCCCTCAGTGTTCCCGAACAGGCACCGGAGTGTGGCGACTAGGGGAATTTCACACTAACTTCAGCCTACCTATGACACTAATAAATAAACTTTGAAACCTCTTTCTCCATGGAAGCTGTTGATGAGTGTGATAATCCCCAGGACTTGCATGGGGGAATTACTGATTGACTTCCCTGTCGGACGTGGAGAATACAAGCTCCCAGGTGATTGGTAATTAACTTACCAGGTGGAACTCAGATACCAAACTCTGTATAAAGCAGGCCCCTGAGTGGGTCCATTATTGCATCGCCCTGGTTGGAACCTGTTTGTGTTCACCATGGGCTTGTGGTTTTTGCTTTAGTTTGTGCAACAAAGCACTGTTTCTTTATATTATTAGATGTTATTTTGTTTATTAGTGTCACAAGTAGGCTTACATTAACGCTGCAATGAAGTTACTGTGAAAATCCCCTAGTTGCCACACTCCGGTGCCTGTTCGGGTACACTGAGGGAAAATTTAGCATGGCCAATCCACCTAACTAGCACGTCTTTTGGACTGGGGGAGGAAACCGGGGCACCCGGAGGAAACCCACGCAGACACAGGGAGAATGTGCAGACTCCGCACAGACAGTGACCCAAGCCGGGAATTGAACCCAGATCTCTGGCGCCGTGAGCTGACTCCTGGAGTTATTATACTGATAATCAAGGCACTGTTTCCTGGGCAGACAGAGCGGTCTCCCCACTGGGGAAGAGGTGAAGGGTGGGTGTATGAACAAGGGCCAGTGCAGGCGATGTGACACTTTCAGACCCAGGGGTGAAGCCATGGCAAATATAGACAAATGTTACAAACGAGACTTGCTTTTTCGCAATACCTTCTGACAGTAAAACGTATTCCGAAAAATTTTGCAGCCAATGAATAATTTTCATACTGTAATCTCTGTTACAATGTAAGAAATGCTGCAGTCAGCTGGTGCACAGCAAGATCCCATAAACAGAGACATTACAATGAACAGATAATCTGTCCAAGCGATGCTGTTTGAAGGATGAATATTGACCTGGAGACAGGAATCTTCCAGTGGGGCTGTGGGATCTTTTACATTCTCCTGAAAGAGCAGACAGGGCCTTGGTGTAAGGCCCATTTGGAAACACTGTGCGGCACTCGTTCTGTGCTGCACTGGGAGTCTTGGCTTACATTAGGTGACAAAGTCTCCAGAATGTATATAATTATCCCACAACCGACATTGCTGCAAAGAGGAAAAGCATCCATTCGCCTCGTGGCCATGTCTGTGGGATCTGGCGATCTGCCAACTGACTGGGCTGTCACCCACAACACAGCAGTGAGTTGTTTCACTCTGAGTCGATGCCTGTGAATCACTTTGCAATGTGCGACAGGGCTGAATGAAGCTGGAAAGAGCAAAGTTCTTCAAGTGTCCAGTTTGTAGAAGCTTTAAAACCACTGTTACGGAGTGATAACTGGGCAAGGAGAAGGTGTTTGTCAGACGAACAGGAAATCAGGCAGCTGGCCAGCACTAACTGATTAATACTTTATTGCAATGTGTCAGAGCAAACATGCTGATGCCAGACCAGTACTGTACCCCAGTGTTATACAGTGACAGACCCGTCCCCACCAGTACTGTACCCCAGTGTTATACAGTGACAGACCCGTCCCCACCAGTACTGTACCCCAGTGTTACACAGTGACAGACCCGTCCCCACCAGTACTGTACCCCAGTGTTATACAGTGACAGACCCGTCCCCACCAGTACTGTACCCCAGTGTTACACAGTGACAGACCCGTCCCCACCAGTACTGTACCCCAGTGTTATACAGTGATAGACCCGTCCCCACCAGTACTGTACCCCAGTGTTATACAGTGACAGACCCGTCCCCACCAGTACTGTACCCCAGTGTTATACAGTGACAGACCCGTCCCCACCAGTACTGTACCCCAGTGTTACACAGTGACAGACCCGTCCCCACCAGTACTGTACCCCAGTGTTATACAGTGACAGACCCGTCCCCACCAGTACTGTACCCCAGTGTTACACAGTGACAGACCCGTCCCCACCAGTACTGTACCCCAGTGTTATACAGTGACAGACCCATCCCCACCAGTACTGTACCCCAGTGTTACACAGTGACAGACCCGTCCCCACCAGTACTGTACCCCAGTGTTATACAGTGACAGACCCGTCCCCACCAGTACTGTACCCCAGTGTTACACAGTGACAGACCCGTCCCCACCAGTACTGTACCCCAGTGTTATACAGTGATAGACCCGTCCCCACCAGTACTGTACCCGAGTGTTATACAGTGACAGACCCGTCCCCACCAGTACTGTACCCCAGTGTTATACAGTGACAGACCCGTCCCCACCAGTACTGTACCCCAGTGTTACACAGTGACAGACCCGTCCCCACCAGTACTGTACCCCAGTGTTATACAGTGACAGACCCGTCCCCACCAGTACTGTACCCCAGTGTTACACAGTGACAGACCCGTCCCCACCAGTACTGTACCCCAGTGTTATACAGTGATAGACCCGTCCCCACCAGTACTGTACCCCAGTGTTATACAGTGACAGACCCGTCCCCACCAGTACTGTACCCCAGTGTTATACAGTGACAGACCCGTCCCCACCAGTACTGTACCCCAGTGTTATACAGTGACAGACCCGTCCCCACCAGTACTGTACCCCAGTGTTATACAGTGACAGACCTGTCCCCACCAGTACTGTACCCCAGTGTTATACAGTGACAGACCCGTCCCCACCAGTACTGTACCCCAGTGTTATACAGCGACAGACCTGTCCCCACCAGTACTGTACCCCAGTGTTATACAGTGACAGACCTGTCCCCACCAGTACTGTACCCCAGTGTTATACAGTGACAGACCCGTCCCCACCAGTACTGTACCCCAGTGTTATACAGTGACAGACCCGTCCCCACCAGTACTGTACCCCAGTGTTATACAGTGACAGACCCGTCCCCACCAGTACTGTACCCCAGTGTTATACAGTGACAGACCCGTCCCCACCAGTACTGTACCCCAGTGTTATACAGTGACAGACCCGTCCCCACCAGTACTGTACCCCAGTGTTATACAGTGACAGACCCGTCCCCACCAGTACTGTACCCCAGTGTTATACAGTGACAGACCCGTCCCCACCAGTACTGTACCCCAGTGTTATACAGTGACAGACCTGTCCCCACCAGTACTGTACCCCAGTGTTATACAGTGACAGACCCGTCCCCACCAGTACTGTACCCCAGTGTTATACAGCGACAGACCTGTCCCCACCAGTACTGTACCCCAGTGTTATACAGTGACAGACCCGTCCCCACCAGTACTGTACCCCAGTGTTATACAGTGACAGACCCGTCCCCACCAGTACTGTACTCCAGTGTTATACAGTGACAGACCCGTCCCCACCAGTACTGTACCCCAGTGTTATACAGTGACAGACCCGTCCCCACCAGTACTGTACCCCAGTGTTATACAGTGACAGACCCGTCCCCACCAGTACTGTACCCCAGTGTTATACAGTGACAGACCTGTCCCCATCAGTACTGTACCCCAGTGTTATACTGTGACAGACCCGTCCCCACCAGTACTGTACCCCAGTGTTATACAGCGACAGGCCTGTCCCCACCAGTACTGTACCCCAGTGTTATACAGTGACAGACCTGTCCCCACCAGTACTGTACCCCAGTGTTATACAGTGACAGACCTGTCCCCACCAGTACTGTACCCCAGTGTTATACAGTGACAGACCCGTCCCCACCAGTACTGTACCCCAGTGTTACACAGCGACAGACCCGTCCCCAGCAGTACTGTACCCCAGTGTTATACAGTGACAGACCCGTCCCCACCAGTACTGTACCCCAGTGTTATACAGTGACAGACCCGTCCCCACCAGTACTGTACCCCAGTGTTATACAGTGACAGACCCATCCCCACCAGTACTGTACCCCAGTGTTATACAGTGACAGACCCCTCCCCACCAGTACTGTACCCCAGTGTTATACAGTGACAGACCCGTCCCCACCAGTACTGTACCCCAGTGTTATACAGCGACAGACCCGTCCCCACCAGTACGGTACCCCAGTGTTATACAGCGACAGACCCGTCCCCACCAGTACTGTGCCCCAGTGTTATACAGTGACAGACCTGTTCCCACCAGTACTGTACCCCAGTGTTATACAGTGACAGACCCATCCCCACCAGTACTGTACCCCAGTGTTATACAGTGACAGACCCGTCCCCACCAGTACTGTACCCCAGTGTTATACAGTGACAGACCCGTCCCCACCAGTACTGTACCCCAGTGTTATACAGTGACAGACCCGTCCCCACCAGTACTGTACCCCAGTGTTACACAGTGACAGACCCGTCCCCACCAGTACTGTCCCCCAGTGTTATACAGTGACAGGCCATTCACCACCAGTACTGTACCCCAGTGTTATACAGCGACAGACCATTCCCCACCAGTACTGTACCCCAGTGTTATACAGTGACAGACTTCCCCACCAGTACTGTACCCCAGTGTTATACAGCGACAGACCATTCCCCACCAGTACTGTACCCCAGTGTTATACTGCGACAGACCCGTCCCCACCAGTGCTGTACCCCAGTGTTATACTGCGACAGACCCGTCCCCACCAGTACTGTACCCCAGTGTTATACAGTGACAGACCCGTCCCCACCAGTACTGTACCCCAGTGTTATACAATGACAGACCCGTCCCCACCAGTGCTGTGCCCCAGTGTTGTACAGTGAGAGTCCCATCCCCACCAGTACTGTACCCCAGTGTTAAACAGTGGCAGATCCATCCCCACCAGTACTGTACCCCAGTGTTATACAGTGACAGACCCGTCCCCACAAGTACTGTACCCCAGTGTTACACAGTGACAGGTCCGTCCCCACCAGTACTGTACCCCAGTGTTATACAGTGACAGGTCCGTCCCCACCAGTACTGTACCCCAGTGTTACACAGTGACAGACCCGTCCCCACCAGTACTGTACCCCAGTGTTATACAGTGACAGACCCGTCCCCACCAGTACTGTACCCCAGTGTTACACAGTGACAGACCCGTCCCCACCAGTACTGTACCCCAGTGTTATACAGTGATAGACCCGTCCCCACCAGTACTGTACCCCAGTGTTATACAGTGACAGACCCGTCCCCACCAGTACTGTACCCCAGTGTTATACAGTGACAGACCCGTCCCCACCAGTACTGTACCCCAGTGTTACACAGTGACAGACCCGTCCCCACCAGTACTGTACCCCAGTGTTATACAGTGACAGACCCGTCCCCACCAGTACTGTACCCCAGTGTTACACAGTGACAGACCCGTCCCCACCAGTACTGTACCCCAGTGTTATACAGTGACAGACCCATCCCCACCAGTACTGTACCCCAGTGTTACACAGTGACAGACCCGTCCCCACCAGTACTGTACCCCAGTGTTATACAGTGACAGACCCGTCCCCACCAGTACTGTACCCCAGTGTTACACAGTGACAGACCCGTCCCCACCAGTACTGTACCCCAGTGTTATACAGTGATAGACCCGTCCCCACCAGTACTGTACCCCAGTGTTATACAGTGACAGACCCGTCCCCACCAGTACTGTACCCCAGTGTTATACAGTGACAGACCCGTCCCCACCAGTACTGTACCCCAGTGTTACACAGTGACAGACCCGTCCCCACCAGTACTGTACCCCAGTGTTATACAGTGACAGACCCGTCCCCACCAGTACTGTACCCCAGTGTTACACAGTGACAGACCCGTCCCCACCAGTACTGTACCCCAGTGTTATACAGTGATAGACCCGTCCCCACCAGTACTGTACCCCAGTGTTATACAGTGACAGACCCGTCCCCACCAGTACTGTACCCCAGTGTTATACAGTGACAGACCCGTCCCCACCAGTACTGTACCCCAGTGTTATACAGTGACAGACCCGTCCCCACCAGTACTGTACCCCAGTGTTATACAGTGACAGACCTGTCCCCACCAGTACTGTACCCCAGTGTTATACAGTGACAGACCCGTCCCCACCAGTACTGTACCCCAGTGTTATACAGCGACAGACCTGTCCCCACCAGTACTGTACCCCAGTGTTATACAGTGACAGACCTGTCCCCACCAGTACTGTACCCCAGTGTTATACAGTGACAGACCTGTCCCCACCAGTACTGTACCCCAGTGTTATACAGTGACAGACCCGTCCCCACCAGTACTGTACCCCAGTGTTATACAGTGACAGACCCGTCCCCACCAGTACTGTACCCCAGTGTTATACAGTGACAGACCCGTCCCCACCAGTACTGTACCCCAGTGTTATACAGTGACAGACCCGTCCCCACCAGTACTGTACCCCAGTGTTATACAGTGACAGACCCGTCCCCACCAGTACTGTACCCCAGTGTTATACAGTGACAGACCCGTCCCCACCAGTACTGTACCCCAGTGTTATACAGTGACAGACCTGTCCCCACCAGTACTGTACCCCAGTGTTATACAGTGACAGACCCGTCCCCACCAGTACTGTACCCCAGTGTTATACAGCGACAGACCTGTCCCCACCAGTACTGTACCCCAGTGTTATACAGTGACAGACCCGTCCCCACCAGTACTGTACCCCAGTGTTATACAGTGACAGACCCGTCCCCACCAGTACTGTACTCCAGTGTTATACAGTGACAGACCCGTCCCCACCAGTACTGTACCCCAGTGTTATACAGTGACAGACCCGTCCCCACCAGTACTGTACCCCAGTGTTATACAGTGACAGACCCGTCCCCACCAGTACTGTACCCCAGTGTTATACAGTGACAGACCTGTCCCCATCAGTACTGTACCCCAGTGTTATACTGTGACAGACCCGTCCCCACCAGTACTGTACCCCAGTGTTATACAGCGACAGGCCTGTCCCCACCAGTACTGTACCCCAGTGTTATACAGTGACAGACCTGTCCCCACCAGTACTGTACCCCAGTGTTATACAGTGACAGACCTGTCCCCACCAGTACTGTACCCCAGTGTTATACAGTGACAGACCCGTCCCCACCAGTACTGTACCCCAGTGTTACACAGCGACAGACCCGTCCCCAGCAGTACTGTACCCCAGTGTTATACAGTGACAGACCCGTCCCCACCAGTACTGTACCCCAGTGTTATACAGTGACAGACCCGTCCCCACCAGTACTGTACCCCAGTGTTATACAGTGACAGACCCATCCCCACCAGTACTGTACCCCAGTGTTATACAGTGACAGACCCCTCCCCACCAGTACTGTACCCCAGTGTTATACAGTGACAGACCCGTCCCCACCAGTACTGTACCCCAGTGTTATACAGCGACAGACCCGTCCCCACCAGTACGGTACCCCAGTGTTATACAGCGACAGACCCGTCCCCACCAGTACTGTGCCCCAGTGTTATACAGTGACAGACCTGTTCCCACCAGTACTGTACCCCAGTGTTATACAGTGACAGACCCATCCCCACCAGTACTGTACCCCAGTGTTATACAGTGACAGACCCGTCCCCACCAGTACTGTACCCCAGTGTTATACAGTGACAGACCCGTCCCCACCAGTACTGTACCCCAGTGTTATACAGTGACAGACCCGTCCCCACCAGTACTGTACCCCAGTGTTACACAGTGACAGACCCGTCCCCACCAGTACTGTCCCCCAGTGTTATACAGTGACAGGCCATTCACCACCAGTACTGTACCCCAGTGTTATACAGCGACAGACCATTCCCCACCAGTACTGTACCCCAGTGTTATACAGTGACAGACTTCCCCACCAGTACTGTACCCCAGTGTTATACAGCGACAGACCATTCCCCACCAGTACTGTACCCCAGTGTTATACTGCGACAGACCCGTCCCCACCAGTGCTGTACCCCAGTGTTATACTGCGACAGACCCGTCCCCACCAGTACTGTACCCCAGTGTTATACAGTGACAGACCCGTCCCCACCAGTACTGTACCCCAGTGTTATACAGCGACAGACCCGTCCCCACCAGTACTGTACCCCAGTGTTATACAATGACAGACCCGTCCCCACCAGTGCTGTGCCCCAGTGTTGTACAGTGAGAGTCCCATCCCCACCAGTACTGTACCCCAGTGTTAAACAGTGGCAGATCCATCCCCACCAGTACTGTACCCCAGTGTTATACAGTGACAGACCCGTCCCCACAAGTACTGTACCCCAGTGTTACACAGTGACAGGTCCGTCCCCACCAGTACTGTACCCCAGTGTTACACAGTGACAGGTCCGTCCCCACCAGTACTGTACCCCAGTGTTACACAGTGACAGGTCCGTCCCCACCAGTACTGTACCCCAGTGTTACACAGTGACAGACCCCGTCCCCACCAGTACTGTACCCCAGTGTTATACAGTGACAGATCCGTCCTCACCAGTACTGTACCCCAGTGTTATACAGGGACAGACCCGTCCCCACCAGTACTGTACCCCAGCGTTATGCAGCGATGGACCCACCCCCACCAGTACTGTTCCCCAGTGTCGTACAGTGACAGACCCATCCCCACCAGTACTGTACCCCGGTGTTATACAGAGACAGACCCATCCCCACCAGTACTGTACCCCGGTGTTATACAGAGACAGACCCATCCCCACCAGTACTGTACCCCAGTGTTATGCAGCGATGGACCCACCCCCACCAGTACTGTCCCCCAGTGTTATACAGTGACAGACCCGTCCCCACCAGTACTGTACCCCAGTGTTATACAGTGACAGACCCGTCCCCACAAGTACTGTACCCCAGTGTTACACAATGACAGGTCCGTCCCCACCAGTACTGTACCCCAGTGTTACACAGTGACAGGTCCTTCACCTACAGTACTGTACCCCAGTGTTATACACTGACAGGTCCGTCCCCACCAGTACTGTACCCCAGTGTTATACAGTGACAGACCATTCCCCACCAGTACTGTACCCCAGTGTTACACAGTGACAGATCCATCCCCACCAGGACTGTACCCCAATGTTATACAGTGACAGACCCGTCCCCACCAGTACTGTACCCCAGTGTTATACAGGGACAGACCCGTCCCCACCAGTACTGTACCCCAGTGTTATGCAGCGATGGACCCACCCCCACCAGTACTGTACCCCGATGTTATACAGAGACAGACCCATCCCCACCAGTACTGTACCCCAGTGTTATACATAGAACATAGAACAGTACAGCACAGTCCAGGCCCTTTGGCCCACAATGTTGTGCCGAATCTTTTCCAAAACCAAGATCAAGCTATCCCACTCCCTATCATTCTAGTGTGCTCCATGTGCCTATCCAATAACCGCTTGAAAGTTCCTAAAGTGTCCGACTCCACTATCACAGCAGGCAGTCCATTCCACACCCCAACCACTCTCTGAGTAAAGAACCTACCTTGGACATCCCTCAGGACTGACGCTCTGACAGTGCGGGACTCCCTCAGTACTGACCCCAAGGCTTTTTACTCTTATGTGAGGAATAAATGAATGACCAGGGTGAGGTTAGGGCCGGTCAAGGACAGTAGTGGGAACTTGTGTATGGAGTCAGTAGAGATAGGAGGGGTGAAGAATGAATACTTTTCTTCAGTGTTCACCAAGGAGAGGGGCCATGTTTCTGAGGAAGAGAAGGCGTTACAGGCTAATAGGCTGGAGGAAGTAGATGTTCGGAGGGAGGATGTACGAGCAGTTTTGAATAAACTGAAGGTCGACAAGTCCCCTGGGCCTGATGAAATATATCCTAGGATTCTTTGGGAGGCAAGGGATGAGATTGCAGAGCCTTTGGCTTTGATCTTTGGGTCCTCACTGTCCACGGGGATAGTCATGATGTGGAGATGCCGGCGTTGGACTGGGGTAAACACAGTAAGAAGTTTAACAACACCAGGTTAAAGTCCAACAGGTTTATTTGGTAGCAAAAGCCACACGGGGATAGTGCCAGAGGACTGGAGAGTGGCATGTTGTTCCTCTGTTTAAGAAAGGGAATAGAAATGACCCTGGTAATTATAGGCCGGTTAGTCTTACTTCGGTGGTTGGTAAATTGATGGAAAAGGTCCTTAGGGATGGGATTTACGACCATTTAGAAAGATGCGGATTAATCTGGGATAGTCAGCACGGATTCGTGAAGGGCAAGTCGTGTCTCACAAATTTGATAGAATTTTTTGAGGATGTAACTAAGTGTGTTGATGAAGGTAGGGCAGTTGATGTCATATACTTGGATTTTAGTAAGGCGTTTGATAAGGTCCCCCATGGTCGGCTTATGATGAAAGTGAGGAGGTGTGGGATAGAGGGAAAGTTGGCCGATTGGATCGGTAGCTGGCTATCTGATCGAAGACAGAGGGTGGTGGTGGATGGAAAATTTTCAGACTGGAGGCAGGTTGCTAGCGGAGTGCCACAGGGATCAGTGCTTGGTCCTCTGCTCTTTGTGATTTTTATTAATGACCTAGAGGAGGGGGCTGAAGGGTGGATCAGTAAATTTTGCTGATGACACCAAGATTGGTGGAGTAGTGGATGAGGTGGAGGGCTGTTGTAGACTGCAAAGAGACATAGATAGGATGCAAAGCTGGGCTGAAAAATGGCAGATGGAGTTTAACCCTGATAAATGTGAGGTGATTCATTTTGGTAGGACAAATTTAAATGTGGATTACAAGGTCAAAGGTAGGGTTCTGAAGACTGTGGAGGAACAGAGAGATCTTTGGGTCCATATCCACATATCTCTGATGGTTGCCACTCAAGTGGATAGAGCTGTGAAGAAGGCCTATAGTGTGTTAGCTTTTATTAACAGGGGGTTTGAGTTTAAGAGCCGCGGGGTTATGCTGCAACTGTACAGGACCTTGGTGAAACCACATTTGAAATATTGTGTGCAGTTCTGGTCACCTCACTATAAGAAAGATGTGGAAGCGCTGGAAAGAGTGCAGAGGAGATTTACCAGGATGCTGCCTGGTTTGGAGGGTAGGTCTTATGAGGAAAGGTTGAGGGAGCTAGGGCTGTTCTCTCTGGAGCGGAGGAGGTTGAGGGGAGACTTAATAGAGGTTTATAAAATGATGAAGGGGATAGATAGGGTGAACGTTCAAAGACTATTTCCTCGGGTGGATGGAGCTATTACAAGGGGGCATAACTATAGGGTTCGTGGTGGGAGATATAGGAAGGATATCAGAGGTAGGTTCTTTACTCAGAGAGTGGTTGACATGTGGAATGGACTGCCTGCAGTGATAGTGGAGTCAGACACTTTAGGAACATTTAAGCAGTTATTGGATAGGCACATGGAGCACGCCAGGATGGTAGGGAGTGGGATAGCTTGATCTTGGTTTCAGATAAAGCTCGGCACAACATCATGGGCCGAAGGGCCTGTTCTGTCCTGTACTGTTCTATGTTCTATGCTGTATTATGCACAAGTTCCCACTACTGTCCTTGACCGGCCCTAACCTCACCCTGGTCATTCTTTTATTCCTCACATAAGAGTAAAAAGCCTTGGGATTTTCCTTGATCCGACCCACCAAGGACTTCTCATGTCCCCTCCTAGCTCTCCTAAACCCTTTTTTCAGCTCATTCCTTGCTAACTTGTAACCCTCAATGGACCCAAATGAACCTTGTTTTCTCATGCTTACATACACTTCCTTCTTCCTCTTGACAAGACATTCAACCTCTTTTGTGAACCATGGTTCCCTCACTCGGCCATTTCCTCCCTGCCTGACAGGGACATACCTATCAAGGACACGCAGTATTTGTTCCTTGAACAAGCTCCACTTTTCAATTGTGCCTTTCCCTGACAGTTTCTGTTCCCATCTTATGCTCCCTAATTCTTGCCTAATCGCATTATAATTACCCCTCCCCCAATTATAAACTTTGCCCTGCCGTACGGCCCTATCCCTCTCCATTGCAATAACAAAAGACACCGAATTGTGGTCACTAAATCCAAAATAGAGACGGTCTCCTTTTCACATTTAATCTAAAGGACTGACCCTCTGACAGTGCGGCACTCCCTCAGTACTGACTCTCTGACAGTGCGGCACTCCCTCAGTACTGACTCTCTGACAGTGCGGCACTCCCTCAGCACTGACCCTCTGACAGTGCGGCACTCCCTCAGTACTGACCCTCTGACAGTGCAGCAGTCCCTCAGCACTGACCCTCTGACAGTGCGGCACTCCCTCAGTACTGACCCTCTGACAGTGAGGCACTCCCTCAGTACTGACCCTCTGACAGTGTGGCACTCCCTCAGTACTGACCCTCTGACAGTGTGGCACTCCCTCAGCACTGACCCTCTGACAGTGCGGCACTCCCTCAGTACTGACCCTCTGACAGTGCAGCATTCCCTCAGCACTGACCCTCTGACAGTGCAGCACTCCCTCAGCACTGACCCTCTGACAGTGCAGCACTCCCTCAGTACTGACCCTCTGACAGTGCGGCACTCCCTCAGTACTGACCCTCTGACAGTGCGGCACTCCCTCAGTACTGACCCTCTGACAGTGCAGCATTCCCTCAGCACTGACCCTCTGACAGTGCAGCACTCCCTCAGCACTGACCCTCTGACAGTGCAGCATTCCCTCAGCACTGACCCTCTGACAGTGCAGCACTCCCTCAGCACTGACCCTCTGACAGTGCAGCATTCCCTCAGTACTGACCCTCTGACAGTGCGGCACTCCCTCAGTACTGACTCTGTGACAGTGCGGCACTCCCTCAGTACTGACCCTCTGTCAGTGCAGCACTCCCTCAGTACTGACCCTCTGACAGTGCGGCACTCCCTCAGTACTGACCCTCTGTCAGTGCAGCACTCCCTCAGTACTGACCCTCTGACAGTGCGGCACTTCCTCAGCACTGACCCTCTGACAGTGCGGCCCTCCCTCAGTACTGACCCTCTGACAGTGCGGCACTCCCTCAGTACTGACCCTCTGACAGTGCGGCACTCCCTCAGTACTGACCCTCTGACAGTGCGGCACTCCCTCAGCACTGACCCTCTGTCAGTGCAGCACTCCCTCAGTACTGACCCTCTGACAGTGCGGCACTCCCTCAGTACTGACCCTCTGACAGTGCGGCACTCCCTCAGTACTGACCCTCTGACAGTGCGGCACTCCCTCACTACTGACCCTCTGACAGTGCAGCACTCCCTCAGTACTGACCCTCTGACAGTGCGGCACTCCCTCAGTACTGACCCTCTGACAGTGCGGCACTCCCTCAGCACTGACAGTCTGACAGTACGGCACTCCCTCAGCACTGACCCTCTGACAGTGCAGCACTCCCTCAGTACTGACCCTCTGACAGTGTGGCACTCCCTCAGTACTGACCCTCTGACAGTGCAGCACTCCCTCAGCACTGACCCTCTGACAGTGCAGCACTCCCTCAGTACTGACCCTCTGACAGTGTGGCACTCCCTCAGCACTGACCCTCTGACAGTGCGGCACTCCCTCAGCACTGACCCTCTGACAGTGTGGCACTCCCTCAGCACTGACCCTCTGACAGTGCGGCACTCCCTCAGTACTGACCCCCTGACAGTGCGGCACTCCCTCAGTACTGACCCTCTGACAGTGCGGCACTCCCTCAGCACTGACCCTCTGACAGTGCGGCACTCCCTCAGCACTGACCCTCTGACAGTGCGGCACTCCCTCAGTACAGGAACTGAAGAATGTAGATTCGGGGCAGACATTTGAGGGCAAATCCACATCTGGCATGTGGGAGGCTTTGAAGTGTAAGTTGATAGGAATTCAGACCGGCACATTCCTGGAAGGATGAAGGATAAGTATGGCAAGTTTTGGGAACCTTGGATAATGAGAGATATTGTGAGCCTCGTCAAAGAGAAAAAGGAAGCATTTGTCAAAGCTAGGAGGCTGGGAACACATGAAGCAAGTGTGGAATACACGGAAAGTAGAAAGAAACTTAAGTAAGGAGCGCTAAAATGGGTCACGAAAAAGCTTTGGCCAACAGGATTAAGGAAAATTTTGGTAGGTCAAATGGGATGAAGGAGTACAATATAAAGGGAAAGACTCTTAGTACTGTAGATGATCAGAAGGACCTTAGGGTCCAGGTCCATAGGACTCTAAAATCGGCCCCGCAGGTGGAGGAGGTGGTTAAGAAGGCATATGATGTGCTGGCCTTCATCAATCGAGGGATTGAGTTTAGGAGTCCGGGGATAATGATGCAGCTATATAAGACCCTCGTCAGACCCCACTTGGAGTACTGTGCTCAGTTCTAGTCGCCTCATTACAGGAGGGATGTGGAAAAGATTGAAAGGGTGCAGAGAAGATTTACAAGGATGTTGCCTGGATTGAGTGGCATGCCTTATGAGGATAGGCTGAGGGAGCTCGGTCTTTTCTCCTTGGAGAGACGAAGGATGAGAGGTGACCTGATAGAGGTGTACAAGATTATGAGAGGTATAGATTGGGTGGATTCTCAGAGGCTTTTTCTCAGAGCTGAAATGTCTGCTACGAGAGGACACAGGTTTAAGGTGTTGGGGGGTAGGTACAGAGAAGATGTCAGAGGTAAATTTTTCACACAGAGGGTGGTGGGCGAGTGGAATCGGCTGACGTCAGTGGTGGTGGAGGCAAACTCAACAGGGTCTTTTAAGAGACTCCTGGATGAGTACATGGGACTTAATAGGATGGAGGGTTATAGGTAGGCCGAAAAGGTAGGGATATGTTCGGCCCAACTTGTGGGGCCGAAGGGCCTGTTTTGTGCTGTAGTTTTTCTATGTTTCTATGTTTCTTAATAGGATTGAGGGTTATAGGTAAGCCTATATATAGGCCTAGGTAGGTAGGGACATGACCGGCGCAACTTGTGGGCCGAAGGGCCTGTTTGTGCTGTAGTTCTTCTATGTTCTATGTTCTAAAATCCCAAGGCTTTTTATACATAAATAAAGAGCAAGAGGGTAGCCAAGGAGAGGGTTGGCCCAATCACGAACAGGGGAGGAAATCTATGTGTGAAGCCAGAGGAAATGGGCGAGGTATTAAATGAGTACTTTGCGTCAGTATTCACCAAAGAGAAGGACTTGGTGGATGATGAGTCTGGGAAAGGATGTGTAGATAGTTTGAGTCATGTTGAGATCAGAAAGGAGGAGGTATTGGGGTTCTTGAGGAACATTAAGATAGACAAGTCCCCAGGGCCTGATGGGATATACCCCAGAATACTGAGAGAGGCAAGAGAGGAAATTGCTGAGGCCTTGAGAGAAATCTTTGTATCCTTACTGGCTACAGGTGAGGTCACCACAGTAAAAGTTTTAACAACACCAGGTTAAAGTCCAACAGGTTTATTTGGTAGCAAATGGCATTAGCTTTCGGAGCGCTGCTCCTTCGTCAGATGGAGTGGAAAGGGGAGGTTCCAGAGGATTGGAGAATAGCCAATGTTGTTCCTTTGTTTAAGAATGGTAGCAAGAAGTATCCAGGTAATTACAGGTCGGTGAGCCTTACATCAGTGGTAGGGAAATTATTGGAGAGGGTTCTTCGAGACAGGATTTATTCCCACTTGGAAATAAGTGGACGTATTAGTGAGAGGCAACATGGTTTTGTGAAGGGGAGGTCGTGTCTCACGAACTTGATCGAGTTTTTCGAGGAAGTGACGATGATGATTGATGAGGGTAGGGTGGCGTTTTCGAGTGGCGTTCCTCAGGGATCAGTGCTGGGACCTTTGCTCTTTGTAATATATATAAATGATTTGGAGGAAAATGTAACTGGTTTGAATAGTAAGTTTGCGGATGACACAAAGGTTGGTGGATTTGCGGATAGCGATGAGGACCATCAGAGGATACAGCAGGATATAGATCAGTTGGAGACTTGGGCGGAGAGATGGCAGATGGAGTTTAATCCGGACAAATGTGAGGTAATGCATTTTGGAAGGTCTAATACAGATAGGAAATATACAGTAAATGACAGAACCCTTAAGTGTATTGATAGGCAAAGGGATCTGGGTGTCCAGGTACACAGGTCACTGAAAGTGGCAATGCAGGTGGAGAAGGTAGTCAAGAAGGCATACGGCATGCTTGCTTTCATCGGCCTGGACATTGAGTTTAAAAATTGGCAAGTCATGTTGCAGCTTTATAAACCTTAGTTAGGCCGCACTTGGAATATCGTGTTCAATTCTGGTCGCCACACTATCAGAAGGATGTGGAGGCTTTGGAGAGGGTACAGAAAAGATTTAGCAGGATGGTGCCTGGTATGGAGGGCATTAGTTATGAGGAGAGATTGGAGAAACTTGGTTTGTTCTCACTGGAACGACAGAGGTTGAGGGGCGACCTGATAGAAGTCTACAAGATTATGAGAGGCATGGACAGAGTGAATAGTCAGAAGCTTTTTCCCAGGGTGGAAGAGTCAATTACTAGGGGGCACAGGTTTAAGGTGCGAGGGGCAAGGTTTAAAGGAGATGTACGAGACAGACTTTTTACACAGAGTAGTGGCGGGTGCCTGGAACTCGTTGCCGGGGGAGGTAGTGGAAGCGGATACGGTAGTGAGTTTTAAGGAGCGTCTTGACAAGTACATGAATGGGATGGGAATAGAAGGATAAGGGTAGGGGGTTTTAGCTCAGTCGGGCAGCATGGTCGGTGCAGGCTTGGAGGGCCGAAGGGCCTGTTCCTGTGCTGTAATTTTCTTTGTTCTTTGTTCTGATGTCACACACCAGAGCGCTTAAAATCATTGGCTCCCTCATCTTCCAATGGCAGGTCTGGTACTGGAGGCCGGGAACCCAGGGAGAGTGTGAGCACCCTTTCGACACGGCACCCATAGACACCCAGCTCCTCTTGGACTGGGTACTCGGGGACAATCAGCGCTCCCTGAACTGGGCTCTGATAAAGCGTTCGCACCCTCTCCACAAGTTGTTGGATATTTATTTTCAGATAATTTACGGCAGTGACCAGCCAAGGGATCATGTTGACCTGCCCCCTCTGACATCATGAGATCCAGATAATCTGCCAAATATCGAGCCAAGATCAACTCAACTATCAGACTGACACCCCACCCCACTCTCCCCACGGCTATGTGCTAAACACTTCACCACTCACACTGAACAGTGTGCTCTATTCAATGTCAGGTCCTGCAGTGCCAAGTGAGCTTTACAGGGCAAAGCTCCCTCTACACTGTCCCCCATCAAACACTCCCAGGACAGAGACAGCACGGAGTTAGATACAGAGTAAAGCTCCCTCTACACTGTCCCCCATCAAACACTCCCAGGACAGATACAGCACGGGGTTAGATACAGAGTAAAGCTCCCTCTACACTGTCCCCCATCAAACACTCCCAGGACAGAGACAGCACGGAGTTAGATACAGAGTAAAGCTCCCTCTACACTGTCCCCATCGAACATTCCCAAGACAGGTACAGCACGGGGTTAGATACAGAGTAAAGCTCCCTCTACACTGTCCCCATCAAACACTCCCAGGACAGGTACAGCACGGGGTTAGATACAGAGTAAAGCTCCATCTACACTGTCCCCCATCAAACACTCCCAGGACAGGTACATCACGGGGTTCGATACAGAGTAAAGCTCCCTCTACACTGTCCCCCATCAAACACTCCCAGGACAGAGACAGCACGGGGTTAGGTACAGAGTAAAGCTCCCTCTACACTGTCCCCATCAAACACTCCCAGGACAGGTACAGCACGGGGTTAGATACAGAGTAAAGCTCCGTCTACACTGTCCCCCATCAAACACTCCCAGGACAGGTACAGCACAGGATTAGATACAGAGTAAAGCTCCCTCTACACTGTCCCCATCAAACACTCTCAGGACAGGTACAGCACGGGGTTAGATACAGAGTAAAGCTCCCTCTACACTGTCCCCATCAAACACTCCCAGGACAGGTACAGCACGGGGTTAAATACAGAGTAAAGCTCCCTCTACACTGTCCCCCATCAAACACTCCCAGGACAGGTACAGCACGGGGTTAGATACAGAGTAAAGCTCCCTCTACACTGTCCCCCATCAAACACTCCCAGGACAGGTACAGCACGGGGTTAAATACAGAGTAAAGCTCCCTCTACACTGTCCCCATCAAACACTCCCAGGACAGGTACAGCACGGGGTTAGATACAGAGTAAAGCTCCCTCTACACTGTCCCCATCAAACACTCCCAGGACAGGTACAGCACGGGGTTAGATACAGAGTAAAGCTCCCTCTACACTGTCCCCCATCAAACACTCCCAGGACAGGTACAGCACGGGGTTAGATACAGAGTAAAGCTCCCTCTACACTGTCCCCATCAAACACTCCCAGGACAGGTACAGCACGGGGTTAGATACAGAGTAAAGCTCCCTCTACACTGTCCCCCATCAAACACTCCCAGGACAGGTACAGCACGGGGTTAGATACAGAGTAAAGCTCCCTCGACACTGTCCCCATCAAACACTCCCGGGACAGGTACAGCACGGGGTTAGATACAGAGTAAAGCTCCCTCTACACTGTCCCCCATCAAACACTCCCAGGACAGGTACAGCACGGGGTTAGATACAGAGTAAAGCTCCCTCTACACTGTCCCCCATCAAACACTCCCGGGACAGGTACAGCACGGGGTTAGATACAGAGTAAAGCTCCCTCTACACTGTCCCCCATCAAACACTCCCAGGACTGGTACAGCACGGGGTTAGATACAGAGTAAAGCTCCCTCTACACTGTCCCCATCAAACACTCCCAGGACAGGTACAGCACGGGGTTAGATACAGAGTAAAGCTCCGTCTACACTGTCCCCATCAAACACTCCCAGGACAGGTACAGCACGGGGTTAAATACAGAGTAAAGCTCCCTCTACACTGTCCCCCATCAAACACTCCCAGGACAGGTACAGCACGGGGTTATATACAGAGTAAAGCTCCCTCTGCACTGTCCCCATCAAACACTCCCAGGACAGGTACAGCACGGGGTTAGATACAGAGTAAAGCTCCCTCTACACTGTCCCCATCAAACACTCCCAGGACAGGTACAGCACGGGGTTATATACAGAGTAAAGCTCCCTCTACACTGTCCCCATCAAACACTCCCAGGACAGGTACAGCACGGGGTTAGGTACAGAGTAAAGCTCCCTCTACACTGTCCCCATCAAACACTCCCAGGACAGGTACAGCACGGGGTTAGGTACAGAGTAAAGCTCCCTCTACACTGTCCCCATCAAACACTCCCAGGACAGGTACAGCACGGGGTTAGGTACAGAGTAAAGCTCCCTCTACACTGTCCCCATCAAACACTCCCAGAACAGGTACAGCACGGGGTTAGATACAGAGTAAAGCTCCCTCTACACTGTCCCCATCAAACACTCCCAGGACAGGTACAGCACGGGGTTAGATACAGAGTAAAGCTCCCTCTACACTGTCCCCATCAAACACTCCCAGGACAGGTACAGCACGGGGTTAGGTACAGAGTAAAGCTCCCTCTACACTGTCCCCATCAAACACTCCCAGGACAGGTACAGCACGGGGTTAGATACAGAGTAAAGCTCCCTCTACACTGTCCCCATCAAACACTCCCAGGACAGGTACAGCACGGGGTTAGATACAGAGTAAAGCTCCGTCTACACTGTCCCCATCAAACACTCCCAGGACAGGTACAGCACGGGGTTAGATACAGAGTAAAGCTCCCTCTACACTGTCCCCCATCAAACACTCCCAGGACAGGTACAGCACGGGGTTAGATACAGAGTAAAGCTCCCTCTACACTGTCCCCCATCAAACACTCCCAGGACAGGTACAGCACGGGGTTAGATACAGAGTAAAGCTCCCTCTACACTGTCCCCATCAAACACTCCCAGGACAGGTACAGCACGGGGTTAGATACAGAGTAAAGCTCCCTCTACATGTGGACATCATTCCTCGATACGGGTCTGGGCCAGTAGGCATTGCAAAGTACTTTTTCCAAAACAGGCTCACTGCTGGTTCTGTAAATGATGTTATTTTCCCACGTTTAGGAGCACAGAGTGTGAAATATTCCAACAGCCGCAAAGAAGCTCAGCACCTGACTCCGTGACAGCTCATCCAAAAGGACTCGATTCGCTGTCCATCACTTTGGGACGTCTGGACCTGGTCAAAGGTGAAGTATCAGTTCTGATGTCCCAATCCTTTCAGTGAAGCTTCTGGTCAGAACATTGGTCACAGGAATTGGGACGTCTTGTTGAAGTTGTACAAGACATTGGTAAGGCCACACTTGGAATACTGTGTGCAATTCTGGTCACCCTATTATAGAAAGGATATTATTAAACTAGAAAGAGTGCAGAAAAGATTGACGAGGATGCCACCGAGCTTGATGGTTTGAGTTATAAGGAGAGGCTGGATAGACTGGGACTTTTTTCTCAGGAGTGTAGAAGACTGAAGGGTGATCTTATAGAGGTCTATAAAATAATGAGGGGCACAGATCAGCTAGATAGTCAATATATTTTCCCAAAGATAGGGGAGTCTAAAACTAGAGGGCATAGGTTTAAGGTGAGACGGCAGAGATACAAAAGGGTCCAGAGGGGCAATTTTTTCACACAGAGGATGGTGAGTGTCTGGAACAAGCTGCCAGAGGTAGTAGGAGAGGCGGGTACAATTTTGTCTTTTACAAAGCATTTAGACAGTTACATGGGTACGATGGGTATAGAGGGATATGGGCCAAATGTGGGCAATTGGGACTAGCTTAGGGGTTTAAAAAAAAAAGGCAGCATGGACAAGTTGGGCCAAAGGACCTGTTTCCATGCTGTAAACCTCTCTGACTCTACACTGTCCCCATCAAACACTCCCAGGACAGGGACAGCACGGGGTTAGATACTGAGTAAAGCTCCGTCTACATGTACAGGAGTTGATACTGATGCACATGATCGGTGATGGAAGGGAAATGTTCCCACCTGTCTGCTGCAGGAAAGCAAACTAAACTAAAGTGGAAACAAATAGCCAAGCAAACTGTTCCCTTTATCAGCACAGTTCCCCTTGGCAGCACAGGAGTTCAGGGACGTCTGCTGCCTTCAGTGAAGCCTGGTGCTGGTGAACTGGAACCCAGCTGTGAATTGCTGGCCAGATCACATCATTCCTCGATACGGGTCTGGGCCAGTAGGCATTGCAAAGTACTTTTTCCAAAACAGGCTCACTGCTGGTTCTGTAAATGATGTTATTTTCCCACGTTTAGGAGCACAGAGTGTGAAATATTCCAACAGCCGCAAAGAAGCTCAGCACCTGACTCCGTGACAGCTCATCCAAAAGGACTCGATTCACTGTCCATCACTTTGGGACATACGGACCTGGTCAAAGGTGAAGTATCAGTTCTGATGTCCCAATCCTTTCAGTGAAGCTTCAGCCACAGACTGAACCATTGGGGTGTAACCTCTAGTTAGGACATCCCTGGAGAGGTCAACCTGTGATCTCCTTCACCCGCCAGCCTTTGCTTTCCCCTCCTCAGGGCAATGTGACAGAGACGGTCACAATTAGACCCACACCTGCAACTAGTTATCAGTTTAAAAAGCTCAGGGATGGGAATGTCGGAGTAATGGGGGGGGACACACAGAGCAATCTCATTCAATGGGGTGGCACAGTGGTTAGCGCTGCTGCCTCACAGCGTCAGGGACCTAGGTTCGATTCCCAGCTTGGGTCACTGTCTGTGCGGAGTTTGCACATTCTCCCCGTGTCTGTGTGGGTTTCATCCGGGTGCTCCAGTTTCCTCCCACGGTCCGAAAGGTGTGTGGGTTCGGTGCATTGGCCATGCTAAATTGACCCTCAGTGTCAGGGGATTAGCTAGGGTAAATGCATGAGGTTACGGGGATGGGGCCTGGCTGAGATTGTGGTTGATGCAGATTTGATGGGCCGAAAGGCTTCCTTCTGCACTGTAGGGATTCTATGATTCTAGCTCACCTCTCTAAGACTGATGGACCTGTAACAGGCAGAATGGATGCTGAACCCAGTCAATGTACTGATCCCTCAGCACTGACCCTCTGACAGTGCGGCACTCCCTCAGCACTGACCCTCTGACAGTGCAGCACTCCCTCAGTACTGACCCTCTGACAGTGCAGCACTCCCTCAGTACTGACCCTCTGACAGTGCAGCACTCCCTCAGTACTGACCCTCTGACAGTGCGGCACTCCCTCAGTACTGACCCTCTGACAATGCAGCACTCCCTCAGTACTGACCCTCTGACAGTGCGGCACTCCCTCAGCACTGACCCTCTGACAGTGTGGCACTCCCTCAGTACTGACCCTCTGACAGTGCGGCACTCCCTCAGTACTGATCCTCTGACAGTGCAGCACTCCCTCAGCACTGACCCTCTGACAGTGCAGCACTCCCTCAGTACTGACCCACTGACAGTGCGGCACTCCCTCAGTACTGACCCTCTGACAGTGCGGCACTCCCTCAGCACCGACCCTCTGACAGTGCGGCACTCCCTCAGTACTGACCCTCTGACAGTGCAGCACTCCCTCAGCACCGACCCTCTGACAGTGCAGCACTCCCTCAGTACTGACCCTCTGACAGTGCAGCACTCCCTCAGTACTGACCCTCTGACAGTGCAGCACTCCCTCAGTACTGACCCTCTGACAGTGCAGCACTCCCTCAGCACCGACCCTCTGACAGTGCAGCACTCCCTCAGTACTGACCCTCTGACAGTGCAGCACTCCCTCAGTACTGACCCTCTGACAGTGCAGCACTCCCTCAGTACTGACCCTCTGACAGTGCAGCACTCCCTCAGTACTGACCCTCTGACAGTGCAGCACTCCCTCAGTACTGACCCTCTGACAGTGCAGCACTCCCTCAGTACTGACCCTCAGAATTGCACTGGGATTTATGCTTATATCTCAATTTTCCCCCTGATGTTTCTCATTTACAAGTCAGAGTCGGGGAGTTCTCAGCCAAGGCTTGGAGCAGAGGTGGAAATACAAAAACGCTCCCCGAGGACAGCGGCAATATTGGAGCTGCCGCCTCTCGGATGGCATAGTAAATCTGTCCTCTGAGGTGAATGTACTAGATCCCACGGCATGAAGAACAGGCAAGTTTTCACCAGTGTCCTCGCGAAGATTCATCCCTCAGCTAACGTCACCAAAGCAGCTGATCTGGGCCATTGTCACATTGCTGCATATGGGATCTTGCAAACTGCATTCTGTCACATAGTGACCAGAATTCCTCAGTATTGAATTGGTGATGAAGCACTCTGGGGGGCATTCCATGGTTTGAAGTTCTGTGTGGTATTTCTGTTCCCTTCCTCAAACTTCCTTTCATCTACAATGTGGCTCACACTTTTTGTCACCATTCTCATTCTTATTTCTTATGTCGAATGTCACGGTGTCCTCACACCTTATAGCCACTAACGATCTCTTTGCAAGTTTAGCCGTTGTTCTCTGTGTCAGGAAGAGTTACTCTGTTGACTGATGTTGGGCAGAGATCTCACTCTAAGATGATTGGCCCAGACCAATCCGAGTGTGTTCAACCCAGATAAATGCGTCGTGCTCCATTTTGGTAGGTCAAATGGGATGAAGGAGTACAATATAAAGGGAAAGACTCTTAGTACTGTAGAGGATCAGAAGGACCTTGGGGTCTGGGTCCATAGGAATCTAAAATCGGCCCCTCAGGTGTAGGAGGTGGTTAAGAAGGCGTATGGTGTGCTGGCCTTTATCAATCAAGGGATTGAGTTTAGGAGTCCGGGGATAATGATGCAGCTATATAAGACCCTCGTCAGACCCCACTTGGAGTACTGTGCTCAGTTCTGGTCGCCTCATTACAGGAAGGATGTGGAAAAGATTGAAAGGGTGCAGAGGAGATTTACAAGGATGTTGCCTGGATTGAGTGGCATGCCATATGAGGATAGGCTGAGGGAGCTTGGTCTTTTCTCCTTGGAGAGACATAGGATGAGAGGAGACCTAATAGAGGTGTATAAGATGTTGAGAGGCATAGATCGGGTGGACTCTCAGAGGCTTTTTCCCAGGGTGGAAATGGCTGCTACGAGAGGACACAGGTTTAAGGTGCTGGGGGGTAGGTACAGGGGAAATGTTAGGGGGAAGTTTTTCACAGAGGGTGGTGGGTGAGTGGAATCGGCTGCCGTCAGTGGTGGTGGAGGCGAACTCAATAGGGTCTTTTAAGAGACTCCTGGATGAGTACATGGGACTTAATAGGATGGAGGGTTATAGTTAGGCCGAGAAGGTAGGGATATGTTTGGCATATCCCTACCTTCTAGGCCTGTTTTGTGCTGTAGTTTTTCTATGTTTCTATATCTGACTTTCTTTCTTTTCTCAGGATGTGGCTTTGGCCTGACCATCACAACCTGTGGCTGGTCTTTGTGCTTTGGCTCCCACTGCCAGTGGCCAGAGCAGAGGCCAATGTGACGGCACTGCCCATGGCTTTTCTCCATGATCTTCTGGACCGTTACGGGGACAATGAGGTCATGGTGCTCCATCAGCTGAAGGCACTCCTTAACCGGCTGGATGTGGGCGTGGGGAACGCCAAGATACCAACAGACCTGGGCACTGCTAACCTTTCCAAGGTCAGGACTCAACTGCTTCATGTCCACTCCCTCATCCTCAGCTCATCTCCTGCCCTCTCTCCAAACCTGCGCCAAATCCCATTCACCCATAACCTCTGACCTTGCCGATCTACACTGGCTCCATGTTAACCAATGCCCCATTTTCAATCTTTCTGTGGGGTCATCCCTTCCCTATCTCTGACCCTATCCTAACCTCCTCCGGCCCCACAGATGTCTGAGGTCTCTGCCCCCCTGATTTGAGTATCCCAAATTCTAATCATTCCACCATTGGCAATCAGCTGGAACTCGCTGCCGGGGGAGGGAGTGGAAGCAGATACGATAGAGAGTTTTAAGGGGCGTCTGGACAAATACATGAATAGGATGGGAATAGAGGGATATGGTCCCTGGAAGTGTAGGGGTTTTTAGTTCAGTCGGGCAGCATGGTCGGTGCAGGCTTGGAGGGCCAAAGGGCCTGTTCCTGTGCTGTAATTTTCTTTGTTCTGAGCTCTGCAATTCCTCCCCTAGGCCACTCTTTCGATATTTCTTTTGTTGAAATACTCTTGAAAACATCCTGCTTTCACTAAGCTTTTGGCATCAACCCTGATTCCTGATGTCAGATCTTATCTGTTAAATGCCTTGAGTAACCTTTAGTGACAAGTTGTTACATAAATATAAGTTGCTGTAGCCAAAATCTTATTGGTAATGACATCAGACTCTTGTGTGGACTATTTCCAATTTATATATGCTTTGATTTTTAAATTTTCCATCTGCTTTCTAAACATTGTGCTCAAAGGAACCTTCACAATGTATGTTATACATCTCTTTGAGCAGGAATTGTCGCCAGCAATTAGACCCAAGATTAAGGATTCAAATATTTGCCTGGTTCCTAATTACACTTTTAATTCAGCTCACTGCTCACATTTAAAACACACAAACCAGCAGCAGGAGGAGGCCATTCGGCCCTTCGAGCCTGTTCCGCCATTCATTTTGATCATGGCTGATCATCAAATTCAATATCCTGATTCCCCCCTTCCTCCCATATTCCTTGATCCCTTTTGCCCCAAGAGCTGTATCTAATTTCTTCTTCAAATCCCACAACGTTTTGGCCTCAGCTACTTTCTGTGGGAGTGAATTCCACACATTCACCACCCTCTGTGTGAAGAAATTTCTCCCCAGCTCAGTCCTGAATATTATACTCAGTATTGCAAGATCACAATTGAAGGGAAAAAAATATTAAAACATTGAAGCTTGCAACACAACAAAGAAAATCAACGTAAATTATTTATTACAGACGCACACACCCACTGGAAGTTTCCCAACACACATCCTACACAGCATTTATCTTTCATACAAACTTTACAATTTAAAATGGAAATGAAAATAACATGTTGAAAGAAAACCAAGGAAATGGAGTAATTCGGGAGTCTTCATTCTTCTTTACTCTTCAAAACTGTCATTCAAACTGAGATAAATTCCCAAGAAATTATATTTTAAAAGTTTAACACTCTTTTACAATTAGATAACCTTGGGAGTTAGACCAAAGTGTAAAGCGTCACATTTTATTGCCCCACAATCAGAAGAACATAAGAACTAGGAGCGGGAGTCGGCCATCTGGCCCCTCGAGCCTGCTCTGCCATTCAATGAGATCATGGCTGATCTTTTCGTGGACTCAGCTCCACTTACCCGCCCGCTCACCATAACCCTTAATTCCTTTACTGTTCAAAAATTTATCTTTGCCTTAAAAACATTCAATGAGGTAGCCTCAACTGCTTCACTGGGCAGGGAATTCCACAGATTCACAACCCTTTGTGTGAAGAAGTTCCTCCTCAACTCAGTCCTAAATCTGCTTCCCCCTATTTTGAGGCCATGCCCCCTAGTTCTAGTTTCACCCACCAGTGGAAACAACTTCCCTGCTTCTATCTTATCTATTCCCTTCATAATCTTATATGTTTCTATAAGATCTCCCCTCATTCTTCGGAATTCCAATGTGTACTCCAATTCCAATCACCAATCTCTCAACAGAATAAAGCAATTGCTTTAACAACAAGTCTATCGTTTTAACACAACTTTTCCTCTGCTCACTTCATGTACAATACAGCCACGTACACTAAACAGGCAGCAATCAGAACCAGAGTACGGAGGGGTAACGAAGGCTCAGGCAAGAAAATTCACACACACACTGCAGCTCACAGACAGCAACTCAACATTCCCTCGTCAACTCAGCATTCAACTCTGCTCGAACCAGATTGTGTTCTAAATGTGCGCTCAGAATGCAGTAACTCAAACTCTTTTCCAGACAGTCAGCTTTTTCCAAAGATGCGTTGTCTGTGTTGTCACCACTGAGTTGAGTTTATCACCAAGTTTACCGCACAGAGTGAGACGTTTTTGCATCTTGCCAGTTAGTTGATAATATTTCTGAGTGAGCTGAAGGGATATAGTTTCTCCTCTCCCCACTCTGTAACAGCGCTCATTCCACTCCCCCCACCCCCCCCCCCCCCCCTTGTTTAATTTTGGTGTAAGTCAGGGTTTGAGTTGAGCTCCTTGCCCCGTACAGTCTGTTTGATCGGGTTCAGGGACTGATGGTTCCACTTGTCACATGGGGGATTATCACAGGGGTCACTCCCATCCCTGTACCTCTGCCCCCCCCCCCTTCCCCCAGTCTGTCTCGCTGTCGCACAAGCCCCTCTCTTCAATTTGTCACTGTCACCGTCCACACCTCGATCCTCACATCGCAGCCCTTTGAGCTGAGAGTTACAGCGTAAACTTGTCCATTTCCCTCTGACACTTTGTCAGTCAGTTAATTTCTGTCTGTGTCCTGTGTGTAAGACTTCCACAACAGCCTGTAACTAATCACATCTCTGCTCCATCTCCACAATCCTCCAGTTAGAGTCCTGGAGGTCTACAGCATGGAAACAACTTGTCCATGCCACCTCTTTTTTAAACTCCTAAACTCGTCCCAAATGCCCGCATTTGGCCCATATCCCTCTATACCCATCTTCCTCATGTAACTGTCTAAATGCTTTTTAAAAGGTAAAATTGTACCCGCCTCTACTACTACCTCTGGCAGCTTGTTCCAGACACTCACCACCCTCTGTGTGAAAAATTAGCCCCTCTGGACACTTTTGTATCTCTCCCCTCTCACCTTAAACCTATGCCCTCTAATTTTAGACTCCCCTACCTTTGGGAAAAGATATTGACTATCTAGCTGATCTATGCCCCTCATTATTTTATAGACCTCTATAAGATCACCCCTCAGCCTCCTACGCTCCAGAGAAAAAAGTCCCAGTCTATCCAGCCTCTCCTTATAACTCAATCCAGCAAGTCCCGGTAGCATCCCAGTAAATCTCTTCTGCACTCTTTCTAGTTTAATAATCTCCTTTCTATAATAGGGTGACCAGAATTGCACACAGTATTCCAAGTGTAGCCTTACCAATGTCTTGTACAACTTCAACAAGACATCCCAACTCCTGTATTCAATGTTCTGACCAATGAAACCAAGCATGCCGAATGCCTTCTTCAACACTCTGTCCACCTGTGACTCCACTTTCAAGGAGCTATGAACCTGTACCCCTAGATCTCTTTGTTCTGTAACTCTCCCCAACGCCCTCCCATTAACTGAATAAGTCCTGCCCTGGTTCAATCTACCAAAATGCATCACCTCGCATTTGTCTAAATTAAACTCCATCTGCCGTTCGTCAGCCCACTGGCCCAATTGATCAAGATCCTGTTGCAATCTGAGGAAACCTTCTTCACTGTCCACTATGCCACCAATCTTGGTGTCATCTGCAAACTTACTAACCATGTCTCCTATATCCATCATGAGTGGGAACAGTTTCTCCCTCGCTACTCTGTCCAGACCCCTCATGGTTTTCAATAACTCTGCCTAATTCCTTTCAACCTTCTCCAAGGAAAACAGTCCAAACTTCTTCGATCTATCTTCATTAACTGAAGTTCCTCATCCCTTGAACCACTCTCATGTCTTCACATCCTTCCGAAAGTGTGGCCCCCAGAACAGGATGCAATACTCCAGCTGAGTTTAAACATAACCTCCCTGCTCCTGTAACCTACGTCCCTGTTAATGAAATCTAAGATTCTCTATGCTGCATTAACTGCCTTCTCAACACGGCCTGTCACATTCAATGACACGCACATAGACACTCGCTACCTCATCCCCTGCACTCACAAGTCTTCAACCTCTGTCATTTACCTTTGTAATCCTCAACAACTCTGTCCTCCTGGTCTATTGTTAATGGGAAGGGAGTCGGAGCCCGAGGGTGTGACGTCTGGGCTGAGGGATGTTGCTGGGAGACGGGGGGGTCAGGCGGAGGGTGTGACCTCTGGGCTGGGGGACGTTGCTGGGAGATGGGGGTCAGGGAGAGGGTGTGACCTCTGGGCTGAGGGATGTTGCTGGGAGATGGGGGGTCAGGCGGAGGGTGTGACCTCTGGGCTGGCGGTTGTTGCTGGGAGACGGGGGTCAGGCAGAGTGCGGAGGGTGTGACCTCTGGGCTACGGAAGTTGCTGGGAGACGGGGGTCAGGCGGAGGGTGTGACCTCTGGGCTGGCGGCTGTTGCTGGGAGACGGGAGTCAGGCAGAGTGCGGAGGGTGTGACCTCTGGGCTACGGAAGTTGCTGGGAGACGGGGGTCAGGCGGAGGGTGTGACCTCTGGGCTGGGGGTCAGGGGGGTCAATCAGTGTCCTGAGGAATGGCTGACCCGTGCTGTCCTTTCTCTTTCAGTGCTTCTCTTCCTCACAGCTCTTTGCGGTTCACAATCTGAACAACAGCAGTCGGATAGACAGCGCCGCTTTCAGACACATCTGTCCCACCATCCTGCAACAGCTGGAGAGTGGAGCTTGTGCAGCCGAGAACCAAGAGAATGAGGAGGATGAGGAGACCCTGTTGTTAAAACCCACCCCCTCGGAGGGTAAGTCCCGCTCCCTGAGCTCCCTCACCAATGCCAAGCGTGAATTAATGTCTCAACAAACTGGGAGCAACTTTACAATGTCTGAGAATCTGACCAACTCCCTGCGGCCGTCCCCTCCCCCCCTCCCCCTCCCCTCCCCTCCCCCCCTCCCCCTCCCCTCCCCTCCCCTCCCCTCCCCTCCCCTCTCCTCCCCTCCCCTCCCCTCCCCTCCCCTCCCCTCCCCTCCCCTCCCCTCCCCTCCCCTCCCCTCCTCCCCTCCCCTCCCCTCCCCTCCCCTCCCCTCCCCTCCCCTCTCCCTCCAGCTCCCTCATCCATCACTGCCACTCTCTCCCCTCTCCCCTCTCCCCTCTCCCCTCTCCCCTCTCCCCACTCCCCACTCCCCACTCCCCTCTCGCCACTCCCCTCTCGCCACTCCCCTCTCCCCTCTCCCCTCTCCCCTCTCCCCTCTCCCCTCTCCCCTCTCCCCTCTCCCCTCTCCCCTCTCCCCACTCCCCACTCCCCACTCCCCTCACCCTCTCCCCTCGCCTCTAATACATGCTACCATCCTCTCCCCTATCTCCACCATCTCCAGTAATATCCAATGGGTTCTCAGGATGGATGAGAAACTGACGATGTTTGAAGCGAGCAGTTGGTTGGTTAGTTCCACTCTGATGTGTGGATAGGGAAGGGGCAGCAAGCTCCGAGTCTCTGGGTTCGAATGGACCAGTAAACACGAGCGGACAATAAGCCCTAAACATCCTCATCTCAGTACTGTCTCCCCAACCAGACGTGTTAATTCCTCTGGCATTTTCACCCAGCACTCCACCACCCCCACTTCCTCCCCTCCCTCTCTCTCTCTCCCTCTCTCTCTGCCCCATAAGACCATAAGACATAGGAGCGGAAGTAAGGCCATTCGGCCCATCGAGTCCACTCCACCATTCAATCATGGTTGATTTCAACTCCATTTACCCGCTCTCTCCCCATAGCCCTTAATTCCTCGAGAAATCAAGAATTTATCAATTTCTGTCTTGAAGACGCTCAACGTCTCGGCCTCCACAGCCCTCTGTGGCAATGAATTCCACAGACCCACCACTCTCTGGCTGAAGAAATTTCTCCTCATTTCTGTTCTAAAGTGACTCCCTTTTATTCTAAGGCTGTGCCCCCGCGTCCTAGTCTCCCCTGTTAATGGAAACAACTTCCCTATGTCCATCCTATCTAAGCCGTTCATTATCTTGTAAGTTTCTATCAGATCTCCCCTCAACCTCCTAAACTCCAATGAATATAATCCCACGATCCTCAGACGTTCATCGTATGTCAGGCCTACCATTCCTGGGATCATCCGTGTGAATCTCCGCTGGACCCGCTCCAGTGCCAGTATGTCCTTCCTGAGGTGTGGGGCCCAAAATTGCTCAAAGTACTCCAAATGGGGCCTAACCAGTGCTTTATAAAGCCTCAGAAGTACATCCCTGCTTTTGTATTCCAAGCCTCTTGAGATAAATGACAACATTACATTTGCTTTCTTAATTACGGACTCAACCTGCAAGTTTACCTTTAGAGAATCCTGGACTAGGACTCCCAAGTCCCTTTGCACTTTAGCACTCTCTCTCTCTGCCCTGCTCTCTCTCTCCCTCTGCCCCTCTCCCTCTCTCTCTCTCTGCCCCGCTCTCTCTCTGCCCCGCTCTCTCTCTCTTTGCCCCGCTCTCTCTCTCTCTGCCCCGCTCTCTCTCTCTCTGCCCCGCTCTCTCTCTCTCTCTCTGCCCCGCTCTCTCTCTCTCTCTGTCCCGCTCTCTCTCTCTCTCCGTCCCGCTCTCTCTCTCTCTGCCCCGCTCTCTCTCTTTCTCTGCCCCGCTCTCTCTCTCCCTCTGCCCCGCTCTCTCTCTCTCTCTCTGCCCCGCTCTCTCTCTCTCTCTCTGCCCCGCTCTCTCTCTCTCTCTGCCCCGCTCTCTCTCTCTCTCTGCCCCGCTCTCTCTCTCTCTCTGCCCCGCTCTCTCTCTCTCTCTGCCCCGCTCTCTCTCTCTCTCTGCCCCGCTCTCTCTCTCTGCCCCGCTCTCTCTCTCTCTCTGCCCCGCTCTCTCTCTCTCTCTGGCCCGTCTCACTCTCTCTCTGCCCCGCTCTCTCTCTCCCTCTGCCCCGCTCTCTCTCTCTCTGCCCCGCTCTCTCTCTCTCTCTGCCCCCGCTCTCTCTCTCTCTGCCCCTCTCTCT